>NC_084647.1:13593493-13947493 GCF_019802595.1 Syngnathoides biaculeatus
AAAGATTTTCGGAATGTTATCAGAACTTTAGAATTCACTAAATACAACTACAGGGCTTGTTTTCTTGATTATTATCAGTGCTGCGCATCCTCCTCACGTCAATAGTGACACCCGACACCACTGAAGCCGCTTACGTTTACATGTTTTATTAACTTTAAAAAGCGGGACTCATCCGAGCAAGCTTCGTATGAATCCTTCCTCGGCAGCCCTCCCCTCAGGCTGCGCAAACAAGCGGGAATACATTGACACAAAGGGTGGGGTGCGGATTTGGTTGTTATTCAAAACAGCCGAAGAGCCGCTGAGGCTGCCAAAGAGAGATGCGGTGTGCAGAGCGCTTTTCCTCATTCTTCATCAGTATCGATACAGACGCCCACCCGCACTGCTGGCGCCTTGGTGCGATCATAAAATGGCCGCCAGTCAAATATTAATGAAAAGCTGCTGTAGAAAAAAGGATGCGCTTATCAGACACCCCAGACAAACCCAGACAAAATGACTAAAACCCCACCCTGGTTTCCAGTACCAGCCTCCTCCATCCCTGTCTGTTTGTACAGGGAGTTAATGGTTAACCAGATCCATAAATGCTGTCCCTCACCGACTACCTAGTCCTAGATGCAACAATGGCCTTGTTCTTCCCTTCATTGATTGGGGGACAATGTGTTGAATGAGCTTTGGATAAAGGGCCACTCAGTGCCGCGGCGCCACAAGTCATCTCCGGGGAAAACGTTTGCTGTTGGCGCCGGTTCAACTTGAATTTTCAAGCACATGATGGAAAGGCGTTCTAATTGAGAGGTGGGGGTTTTGTTATGTGTAAGAAGCACTTTTCCATCATTTTCTGCTACTACGATTTCAGTCCTCAGAGAGTTCTTAAAGGGTATATTGGGCAGCAGCAGGAAGTCAGCGTTAAACTCCTTGGAATGAAGGGCGAGACTGACTGCCGCGGCCTCCATCAGCACGCTCGCCTTCTGGATCCGTGGGAATATTTTTAGTCAAGTGCCGGAGGAAGCTCTTCATAGCAATTGTATGCGGAGTGCCGTCAAAATAGAAGCTGCGAGCTTTGCATCTTTCTGGGCCGCAGCGCTGTAACATAAGTTGATCGTGATTGTGTCGACGTGGGTGGCCAAGAGTCTGGAGCCAGACCGAGCAATGAGAAGACGTGCGATCGCGATTTTTGGAATCATCTGCTCCATTGGCGCACAAACCCTATCTGGCTGTTGACACAATCAATTCAGATATGAGAAAAATAAATATTTCACTTTATTGGTGAAAATGGATTGTGTACATTAGTCAGTGCTCATAAAAATGTCATGAGCCAAACTTTGCCAAATGGCTCTCATTTTCATGATGAACAACAGTCCCTGTTCCAAAATGGTGACATCCAACCAGAAACTGAGAAATAAACTGCAGCTTTGAACATTATAACAACATCACAGTTGGATAAATTGCTGGTTGGTTTTATGTAATTTCATCCCAAAGTATAGAATTGCTATTAATGGTTAAAATGTTGCCTCTCTGCAAGCCAATTCTTAACATTTTGTATAATATCCAAACAAACTCTTGACAAAACTTCTTATAGAGTTCTTGCACCTACGTCACCGAAATCGCTGACTGGCCATATTGCCGGTCAAACAAAGCATTGTTCAATGCTAAGTCCGTTGAGACGAAACGAAAATATGTCTTATAGCACGACGCCCGGAGTTTTATCCGATACCGTTAAACATTTAGAAGGTGATGATAAATGAATGTGCGTGGAAAAAATCGAGACACTTGGCGTAGAGGACCCATATTTATTGCCGAAGTCGATGTTTTTGCCGATAAGAAAGTGGACTGTTAACCCACTTCCGCTTGTCTTGGACAAATGGATCTACACATGGATCTGGTAAGTCGTCGAGATCTACACGGAAAACTTTGAAATAAAATACTTTGTTGGAATAAATACAATATAGTGACAGGCTGACAGCTCGTGAACGCGGAAGGATATTCGGCTACACATTAACCTTTGCCGGAATCCATTGATCTTTCCAGTTAGTATTCAATACAAATGCCAATATTTAAATAAATGACCTCTGGTTTTACACAAACCACATTCATTAACTACGATTGGGAAAGAAAAAAAAAGAGGACAGGGAGTCGCCTCCTCTGTACACGGAAGCGTATTGCGGCCACACACACACACACAGCTTGAAACCTCTCTGCAACAGATGTTTTTTGCACGAGCTCTATACACCCATCAATATCAATCCTATGCAATCGCTTTTGTCCAAGTTGGCGGGCAAAAGCAGGATAGTATTACTTTTTGATGTATAACCATTTTTAAACTTTATTATTATTTCATTTGTTTAAGCCACTGAATTGTCTGCACAGTAAATTAGGATTGTTAAAGGTCAAGTGTCATGCCTATAAACATTCAAAAATAGATATTGTAATGAAAAATACACAGAAGCTCTTTTCAAAGAAGAGGACATCTCCGAATCTAGTGACGTGATCGTTTCGAGCCATATTTAGATGATATGCGGATCTGTTCTAACTAACAACAGACTCCGCGGACGAGGCACCGCCAAAGCCGTGCTCAACGCCGACGGTACATTTAGCACCCCTGACGTACGTGCGCGGATCTTTTGTTACATTCTGAGAGGATAATGTCCCCCCCTCCCCCAAACTATTTTTTTTTAGTAGCTGTATCCACACCTACCTGTCATTTAGAACCCACGAAGCTCTCGTCCTCTGCACCAATGCAATCTATTTTTCACAACGACCCTAACACAAAGGAACAAAGAGCGACCTTCCAGCAGGTAAAACTCGTAGAAACATCCGAGACCGCTAGAGTGGGCGTCTGCTACTAACGTCACTTCCTGCTTCTTGTCGAAAACAAATCCCTCGAGAGGATTTTCACGGCGGGAGTGACAAAAAGCCATATACGTTAAAATCATGTTGTGCGGTGAAAAAACGGATGGGTCCATTGCGGCTGTCTTTTTTTTATTAGTAACATACTAAAAATCGTGCATTTCATGACAGTGGACCTTTAGCAAATAATGAAAATAATGTCGCCGGTGGTAACAGTGAAAGAAAATGAGCGTCCTCTTAACTTTAATGATGAGTAGTGAAGGAATAATATGAAATTGAGTCGTGGCAAAATGTTAAAAGTGTCAAATTTCAGAAGTGGGGATATGAATAATAGTATGGTGACACTGTAGTCTTGCCGCCTTGAACGCGGGACCGAGCGCTTTCTTCACGTAACTTCCGGTGTCGCTTAGCTGAGGTCTTACGCAACAGACATTTTTAATACAAAACCTCAACTTCAGACATTCCACCCTCCTGTGACACATTAATATCTTTTTTCTTTCGGCTTGTCCCGTTAGGAGTCGCCACAGCGTGTCATCTTTTTCCATCCAAGCCCATCCCGTGATTGAACTTAATTATTTGTTTGAGCACATTGGGGTCGTCGAAGAGGATTGCAATTTGACGTTTTGTCACGTTACATTGGCGGCGTTGTTCCGCAGCCCAGTTGTGTGTGTCTGTGTCATGATGGATGGTGTTGTTTTGCAGTCGGAGGTAACTGGAGGTTACGCTCACATCTGTTCTCGGTAACTCAATCACTTGGCCAGACTCAACACTCCCAGCGACCGACTTAAAACTTCACGTTTTCTCTAAACATCCTCAGGCATGTCCCCCGCCCGCCCGATCCCGCAACCCCTTCTGCCACTTCACCGTTCTTTCACTTCCTGGCGCGCTTCGTTCCGTGAGGCATAAACAGACTCATTACGGCGCTCTCAGACACCACACAAAACTCGCGCACTTCCTTAGAGTAAGATAGAGGAGCGGCGTTGGTGGGGAGGTGGGTGAGCCGCTGCCATGATAATAAAGGACTTGTTGCTCGGGGTTACTCGAGGGCAACGGCCGTAACTCCTCTCCCTGTGTGTGTGTGTGTGTGTGTGTGTGTGTGTGTGTGTGTGTGTGTGTGTGAGAGAGTGTAAAAGGAAGAGAGAAAGACACACAGCGCTCATGTGGCTAAAGTGTGCCTGTGTGTCCACTGCTCAACATTGACAGGGAGCAGCCACCCAAAACACAGAAGAGGGCGGACACTCATCAGCTACTCTTTACTTTTTACTCTTCCCTGACGAGCCCCTCAACATCAGTGGGCAGTGGGGGGCCGCGGGCAGGACGTCCAATTCAGTGCCACCCATGGGACACAAAGGATCGAACATGGAACTGGATGAGGATTGTTTGATGTCGGATTGGGAGGCCGTGCTGGAGCTGGATGAGGCCCTGGCGGGGTGGCTTCTGCAGGGTCCTGCGGGAGGGGAGTGGGGTTGGGAATGGGGCTGGGGCCGGGCCGCCTCGGACCTCCGGGACCCTGAGTGGAACTCGGAGGAGATCCCAGCAGTAAGTCCTTCTTAACTTTTTTGAACTAAAGCCATGTTTGGCGGGAAATTTGGCAATTTAGAAAGATTCGTTTGGCTGGAGTTGGACCAAAATGAGGATTACATAAAGTACCAGTGGTACATTCTGCTGCCAGGATATACGTAGTTCTCTGGTAATTTCCCATTAATAAATCAAGCCTGACTTAGTTATGACTCACTGCTATTGAACTCGCAAAGCGCTTTGTTGTCGTGGCGTGATCACAGGCTGCCTTATCATTACCATACTGCTCAGAAAAGCACATATTTGAAGATTCAAATGTGCATGTCAAATGAGATGTTATTTTCCCACCATCCTGGTTTCAAGGGAACACAGTATATTATTTGTGTGTGTGTGGTGTGTGTGTGTGTGGTGTGTGTGTGTGTGTGTGTGTGTGTGTGTGTGTGTGTGTGTGTGTGTGTGTGTTCCAGCATCCTTCTTGTTACTGGTTGGCAGCTTTTGTTTCACCTCAGGGTTTCCTGTTGAAGGAAAACATTTAGCACAAACGGCAAGATTCTGCGCCCTGGCACACATTTTAAGATTTCATACTGTGCATCTTCTTGGAAGGAATGGTCATGTCTGATCAGATGATTTGATCTAATAGTAGCATTGCATATTTTTTTAAAAAAAAAAAAAAAAAAACCTCTTGTATTGAATCTCGTGAGATTATACAGGTGTACCTTATATATCGGGGCACTGAACTGGGAATGCAACTCACGGCATGTTGAAGGAATGACCTGCAGCGGGCTGATGTTTTGCAATTGAGCTTTTAACAAAAACGCAGCTTTTTTTATGTGTAACCCCGCTTGCCATTGTCCTCAAACGTGTCAAAATCCACTCACGCAAGTCTTGAGAATCACCAGTGCCCCATTGAATGATTTGACGAGCTTCAAACCGGGCTGCACAACAGAGCCGACGCTTGTGTGTGGAGGAGCGAGCCCGAAGATGCTTGAGTGTGTGCGTGTGAGCGGCGCTCCATCTCATGCGCTCGTCCCTGCAGGTGCTGAGCCCCACGTACAAGCAGCGCAATGAGGACTTCAGGAAACTCTTCAAGCAGCTACCTGATACAGAGAGACTCATTGTGGGTGAGTGGACGCCGGTGACACGCAGACACCATCTGACACGTTTGTCTGACACCCTCTTGAGGTCGCGTCTCAACCGCTTTGACTGTTATTACACAATTTGACTTTGACTGGTGCGTTCGGCTTGAAAATAAACTCTTGCGGCAGTACAAAATGTTCACTAGAGTCCAAGCTTACAACAGCAGCAAATTATTCAGAGTACCAATGTATTCACGTTTACAGAAATGTAATAATGATGTATTACACATGTATAGCGTTTTTCTCTGCACTTAAAGACTCTTGAAAATTTCACAAATTTTTCATTCACTTCTCAGTCACAGTCACCCTGGTGACTGTACATACTGGTGTAGCCACAGCTACCCTGCTGTAATCTGACAGGAAGTTTGGCTGCCATTCTGCACCTACGCCCTCTAACCCTATTCATTCGTAGGCAATGTGGGTTAAGTGTCTTGCCCAAAGACACAAAGGTTGACATGCGACATGCCGGCCACAGCGTGTCTACATGTCAGTTTTGTCCTTAAGATTCGTACCTGGCATTAGGAACTCAGACTCTCTCATCACCTTCAAATCATTACTCAAAAAACACATCTTTTCAAACAGGTATAGTCTATCTAACATCTGGTGTATGCTCCAGCTCACACAATATAGAAAATGGATGAATAGTAGTACTGACACTTTAAGCACAAAGGCGATGTTCAGAACTTTGGAAACTACAGAGGAATAAAGATGATGAACCACACAATGAAGTTATGGGAAAGAGTAGTGGAGGCTACACTCAGGTCAGAAGTAAGTATATGCAAGCAACAGTATGGTTTCATGCCTAGAAAGAGTACCACAGATGCATTATTTGCCTTGAGGATGCGCATAGAAAAGTACAGAGAAGGTCAGAAGGATTGTATCTTTGTACACCGAGAGAAAGCCTATGGCAGAGTACCAATGGAGGAACTGTGGTACTGCATGCACACGTCTGGTGTGGCGGAGAAATATGTTAGAATAGTACAGGACATGTCTGAGGGCAGCAGAACAGCGGTGAGATGTGCCGTAGGTGTGACAGAAGAATTTAAGGTGGTGGTGGGACTACATCAGGGATCCGCTCTGAGCCCCTTCCTGTTTGCAGTAGTAATGGATAGGCTGACAGATGAGGTTAGACTGGATTCCCCTTGGACATTGATGTTCACAGATGATATTGTGATATGCAGTGAATGAAAGCAGGGACCAGGCGGTGGAACAATTAGAACGATGGAGGCACCCACTGGAAAGGAGAGGAATGAAGATTAGCCAAAGTAAAACGGAATATATGTGCGTAAATGAGAGCGGCAGAGGAGGAAGAGTGAAGCTCCACGGAGAAGAGATAGCAAAAGTAGAAGACTTCATTGGAATGGAGAGTGTGGTAAGGAAGTGAAGAAGGGGGTCCAAGCGGGTTGGAACAGCTGGCAGAAGGTGTCTGGTGTTCTATGTGACTAAAGAGTCTTCGCTAGGGTGAAGGGCAAAGTTTATAGAACAGTGGTGATGTACGGATTAAACACGGTGACTCTGAAGAAACAACAGGAAGCAGAACTGGAGGTAGCAGAAATGAAGATGCTGAGGTTCTCGCTTGGTTGTATAGGATTAGACATGAGCTCATTATAGGCTAATTCTCATGCTAGCTAGCATGGGGTCAGTACCCATTCAAATCCTCATTCACAATTTAGACAAAGGGGGCTTATTGTATTGCTGACGTATGTGGTGTAGAAAATGAATGTGGGGTGTGTGATGTGCTGACGCATCTTTCATGTCTTCGCGCGTCAGACTATTCCTGTGCTCTGCAACGGGACATCCTCCTACAGGGACGACTCTACCTCTCCGAGAACTGGATCTGTTTCTATAGCAACATATTCCGTTGGGAAACACTGGTATGCTTGTTACCTCTCTCGACGTTGTCGTTTTGTTGAAAAAAAAAAAATGGTCTTGAATTTTGAAGAGTACGTGCTGTTTTCTCATGTGCAGCTGACAGTGCGGCTAAAGGACATTTGCTCAATGACAAAAGAGAAGACTGCCCGCCTCATTCCCAACGCCATCCAGGTCTGCACTGACAATGAGAAGGTAAAGTTTTGGTGGACAAATTACAATTTTTTTATATGTCATTGTACTAAAACATTAAAATACCACCCATAAGTTATGATATTACAAAAAGAAGTAACATAATGAAACAAGTAAATACAAGTCCCATATCTAAAATGAGTTATTTCTGTATGAAAGAACAAAAATTTTGTTAATTTGGCACATACATAATTTTTACAGTTTAATGCAAATACCGTATACATTACATATCAAAAACAGAATAACTCAGTTTGGAGACCTTACTTTAGCGATGATCGCCACAGTGTGTTCACTGCTCCTTAAACAAACGATCTTAAATTTTCTCTCCATACTTAGCCAGCGTGTTTCTTTGCAGCACTTTTTCACCTCTTTTGGAGCCAGAGACAGGACATACATGATGATGTTCAGACTTTGGCAGAATGCGCTGCTTGACAAGGTAAGCCAGTGGACTTCTGCACTCTCTTCCTTTTTGTTGCTATTTAGCTGAGCTACATTGTGGTCGTCTAAATCTATTTGATGGCTCTCAGAGAAACAAATCATTCATTTTGTGCATCACGCACATTTACAACTTTTATTTGTTTGTTTGTTTGAGAAATGCCATTAATTCATTTTGGACCCTTGATCATGTAATTCAGGGGTGCCCAGACTTTTTCACCCCAAGATCTACTTTTCAAGCAGCCAGCCTTTCGCGAGCTACTGACGGAGAGGGATGATGCTCCCAAATCATTTTAAGGTTAATGTTATGTTGCGTCCTATATTTAAAATACAGAATTAGCTTTTTGTGCACTGTATGTCTGCGCGTTCATCCTGGATCAGGCTGTGGCAAGGTGGAATTTTGAAATTTCACACCATCTCATCCTGCACCTTCTAATTTGGCTTCAGACCAGACCTTTCCCACTCGGAAAAGAGAAAATGTCATCCAGTTTAAATACTTTTTATTATTTTTATTATTCACATACTCCGACAGTCATCGCATCTTAAAACAGCAGCATTTCTTTTTTAACTTTCTCCATTAATATCGAAAGTAAACATAAGCAGCATCTCTAGCTCGTCTTTACTCTACGTTGCAGACTGTGTTGCTAACTAAAGCAACGGTGGTGGACGCTGTCATTATAAAACACATCGATGGGCTGTGTAAGTACTGTCACATTTATGAGTGTACTTTTTTGAGAGAGGTCATTGTTGGAGAAAGTTCCGTGCGCTGCCTAAAAGAAACCAGTGGCTTTTTCTTTTCATTTTTTCAGTACGTCTGTGAATTGTGCCCTTGGATGTAACAACCAGTCATCCCTCACTCACATTGAATCACATTGCAAAATCCCACACACTAAATAGCTCTATGTTATACTTTCAATTTGCATTGCATTTTTTTTTTTTTTTTGCACACAAAGCAGAATACCTGCGAAGAGACTGGATCAGCGGTGCACAATTACGCACGCAGTTTAGAGGGAACATTGGCTGACATCTTTTTTTTTTTTTTTGGCACACCGTCTCGCAATCGACCAAGACTGCCTCGCAATGGACCAGTCGATCGCAATTGACGCATCAAGCACCCCTGATGTAACTGCTTGGTTGGCCAGATAAATAAACAAAGCGGGCCCGACTTGCCCACCGCGTTACACTCTGCCCAGTCCTTCACTAGACCAGCATTATTATAATTCAATTTTTTTACCTTTCCCTGCTAGGTAAAATGACTACACTCTAAGTTTTCTTTCGTCCATATGAGAAAGTCCAGAAAACTAGACCGCGGTCTTTCCAAGCATGCACCCATAAGTTACCGTGCCGTCATGTTTTCCATTTCTTTCTATTTCAGCCGCTGTGTCCCAAAGAGCTGTGGCACTTTGTCCACCAGTGCTACGGCAATGAGCTCGGCCTGACCAGTGACGACGAGGACTACGTCCCCCCCGATGACGACTTCAACACCATGGGGTGAGCGCGGCCGCACGCTGGTCAAGTCGGTTGCCGCGGCTGCGGACAATTCCCCAAATTACACGCCGATTGATTCAAAGCTGTTTACGAGGGTTTTAACAAATGCATTTAGGTGCACAATCAAAGTATTAACAACCTCCTCTCTCTCTTCTCCTCTCTGTTTATTTGCACTTACTTAAGAGTTCCTAATGACTAGGAAGTGGGAAGTGGAAGTCTAAATTAAAAGCAGCAGAGCTGTGTATCCCAAGCAATTATTGCAGCTTGAGGAGGTTGCAAGCGCTTCGCGGCAGGGAGTGCATTTCACTGGCTAAACCAACTCAGACTTCAGTGGTCAGAAAACAATTCTCCTAACAAAGGGAAAGCTCTTCATGAAGCAGTCCGGTAGTAATAATAGTCATAAAAGCAAAGCTATATTTTTGATCGAGATCTTTTGCTCGCCGTTTAACATTTTCTTTTAACTTTGTTGATCCCGGCTCTGAAGCATTAAATCAATCATCTTTCCATCTATTTTTGCATACCGCTTATCCTCAATAGGGTCCCAGGTGAGCTGGAGCAATTCCAGTTGAACTCGGTAGACAGTATCGCCCCCGGACTGGTTACCAGCCAGTCGCAGTCTTACACGAGTGTGTGTGTTATAAATGTATTGAGAGGGAGTATTGATAACTATGTTCGTCTAACTCTTTGTGAAAATAAAAAGTAATGATAAAATATAATCACAACATATTTGTAGTTTCTTTCCATTTTCTCATTTCTCTCTCTCTCAGTCTCAATCTAAAGTATGAATAACTATGTGCTTAACTGTAACTGTCAACAGTAAATCTAACTTTGTGGCTTGGCGGCACCTCCAGGTTCAGCGAAGAGATTCCGAACGAGGAAAACGAGATGAACAATGACAACTTGTCGAAAAGCAGTGCAGAGGCCAAGCCCGAGGGGAGCCCGCCTCTTCTTCACAAGAAGTTCGTCCCAAACAGCACCATCGACCGCACGAGCAACCACGACACGCCCATCACAGTGAGCTGCGTTGGTCACGTGCCACATTTTTTTCCACAATACGTCAATTGATCACATGTGTAATCTATATTTCACCTTTCGAATGCCATATAAAGACCCTTGTGCGTTGCTGTCCAACAGTTTGACCTCCCAACAGAAGATTTCACAGACTGCCAAGCGGATGGCGAGCTGCTGGCGGTGCCTCTGCTGGTGGACGAGAAGAGCAACGAAACCAGCGGGACGAGCGGCCCAGTCCCTTCGCCCTCCCTCGACTTCAACGACAACGAGGATATCCCCACAGAGCTCAGCGACTCTTCTGAGACACACGATGAGGGTGAGCGCAAACAACAAATTATGCGATCCTTAATCCAGTCAGAAGAGCGTTCCACCTACTACACCAGGGCTCGAGCGCCTTTTAGGCCGAGAGAGCCATAAACGACAAATATTTTAAAATGTAATTCCTAAAGAGCCATATAATATTCGTATTGTATTGTATTCGTGCTTTTTATGTAGGACCAACACTCAAAAGAGTACAACAAGTCTCTAAATTCATTGAAATAACATTATGCTGTTGCTAACCAATGATGAAAAAAGCACTTTTTAACATTAATGCGACTTCTTTGCTGATGGTCTTGTCGTCTGTTTCATACGTGATTACCGTATTTTCCGCACTATAAGGCGCACCTCCAATGAATGGTTTATTTTAAAACTTTTCCCATATATAAGGCGCACCGCATTATAAGGCGCACCGAATTGTAAGGTGCATAGAATAGATGCTACAGTAGAGGCTTTGGTTACGTTATGCATCCATTAGATGGAGCTGCAGTAAAGGGTCAATATTGATCCATATATAAGGCGCACCGGATTATAAGGCACACCGTCGGCTTTTGAGAAAATTCAAGGCTTTTAGGTGTGCCTTATAGTGCGGAAAATACGGTAAATTGATCTTCATGCGGCCTTTGAGACTTCCATCCGTTATTCGTGAACGTAGGTTGGTTGTTTGTTTTTAAATGTGAGAAAGAATTTTCTTATGCATAGGTAGAACCAAACATTGTCAGTACAGGAATACTCGCACGCCGCAGTGTGGTCTATGTGACGGGAAGTGTGTTCCAATTTTTCACAATCAGCTGATCTGCAGGTTTAATTAATTTTTTCATTTCTCCCCACTTATGTGCGCTAGCCAACAGTGCTTGCCGACATAGTCATGTCTTTATGTGAAAAAAATTTCCGATGGTGGGCGGCGCATAAGCACGCTGTCATCATAAACCACATTGATGAGCTGCGTAAGGTTTGTAACATTGGTAATTATGAATGTAACCCTTTAAGAGCGGAGGGGGGTGGTGCAAGGTAAACTAGGAAGAAGAGCGTGTGGCCGTGCAGTTTGTCGTTGTTTGAGAAAGTTACGTGTGCTGCCAAAATATGAACAAAAAAAAAAAATATGAACAACAAAAAAAAAGATTTCAGGCTGCCATCCCACGATCGAGCAAAAGAGCCATGTATGGCTCGCGAGCCATAGGTTCCCAACCCCTGCGCTACACGTTGCCATTTTTCTGGCAAGGCATTCGACAACATTTTCGAGTGGGTCTGCAGGAATGTTGTATATTGAGCCAGAAGAACATTTTGTCATCAAAACATTAGAAATCTCACTTTTGTTATGTAACTGGAGATTTTGGTGTACAGTCAATCCCCATTAACATTGCAAGGGAGATGTTGAAGACACACTCGCAAGAGAATAATTATACGCAATATTAACGGACTGTGTATCAACCTACAGTATATTCATATACACTGCATAAATATATATATATATATAGATATGTGCCTTTGAGCGGGGAGGCAATATTAAAATAGGTTTACTGTTCGCCCGGCGTTCAGGGAAGAGATTAAATCTGGATCATGCAAGGACATTGCAGATTTCTGCGATGTGCTGAGAACTTGTGCGATAATGTGCGACAATGTGGCACCGCACGAGGTGAACCACAATCTCGTGAGGTAATACTGTGCACCCTCTGTTGGATTTCCAGATGGATATTTAGTGGAATTCCTGTGAGACAAAACCAGATTTGACAGGGGACATTCCCAATAGCATACACTTCATCCCAAAGGTGTTGGGACTTGTTAAGTCAAGGTCTTCCCCCCCCAAAAAAAAACTGTGCGTGTTTTTAGTGCCCCTTTCTTTGTCTTACAAATTTACGTCGAATAGTCCAAAATGTCTGGAAGATAAAGAACTGAGGCTATAGCCCAACCCTTGATTGATGTAACCCAGGACTCTTTTCCTTATGCATATTTATGTATAGGTGAGGTTCAGGCCTTCCACGAGGATCTGAACGGGAGGCAGCACATCAACGAGATCTACAAGTTTAGCGTGGACAAGCTGTACGACATCCTGTTCACAGAGTCGCAGTTCATGAGCGACTTCATGGAGCAGCGCCGATTCTCAGGTCTGAATTTGCGACGTTTCTTCCGCCGGGCTTCCACAACCCCTCACGCCTCATTAATCTTTGTCATATTTATGTGTTTAGATGTAGTTTACCACCCGTGGAAGAAGGAGGAGGCAGGGAACCAGACAAGGGAAATCCTGTACACCATCTCGCTGTCCAACCCTCTTGCCCCCAAGACAGCCACAGTCACTGAGACACAGGTATGTTCGAAATACATCAAATGTACTGAATCTTAAAGTGTTAAATCTATAATACACTTTTCAGACGCTGTACAAGGCCAGTCAGGAGAGTGAGTGTTACATCATCGACGCCGAGGTCATCACGCACGACGTTCCCTACCACGACTACTTCTACACCCTCAATCGCTACATGCTCACCCGGGTCGCCAAGAACAAGTGTCGTTTAAGGTGAGTAAGACGATCACGCGAGCTTTCGATTGTCTAGCCGATTCTCGCTAGCGCCAATCGGGTGAGGATCGGTTGTATTTGTTTCCCAGGATATCGACAGAGCTGCGCTTCAGAAAGCAGCCGTGGGGGCTGGTGAAAGGCTTCATTGAGAAAAATTTCTGGAGCGGGCTGGAGGAGAACTTTCGCCAACTTGGTAAACTTGAGAAGTATTGCGTGAACACTGAAAATTGAGTGTGCAAAGCAGCGATTCCATTAATCTGTCGTCATCACTTTACCATTTACCGTAATTCCCGGCCTACAGAGCGCACCTGGTTATAAGCCTCTCCCAGTACATTTGTAAAGGAAATACCATTTGGTACATACATCGTCTGCAGCCGCGTAAAAGACGCAGGTGGCCACATTTAAACCGACATTGAAACACGAGATATTTACAAAGAAAGATGGTACACAAACAGTTTAACACTAGCGCCGCCGCACTAATGCTAGCGCCATCATGCTAATGCTAGCGCCGCTGCACGTGCTAACGCTAGGGCCTCCGTTAGCGCCGCTGTGCTAACACTAGCGCTGCCGCGCTAACAGGGCCGGTTAAAAAAAACAAAAAAACATACTGGTAAAAATCATTGAGACACGGGAGTAACAGGCTAGCGGAGCGCTAACATTGCCTGACCGGTAAAAGTCACTTCCTCGCCAAATATATTCGGTTTCACTCTTACATTTTCCGCTCAAGTGACCCCTTGCGGCCGTTAGAAAAAATGCACAAATTAGCCGCGTCACTGCATAAACCGCAGGGTTGAAAGCGTGTGAAAAAAGTTGCGTCTTATAGGCCGGAAATTACAGTAAATATGTACGGTTTTCAAGGAATGCTGTGATATTCTATGATGAATTCGACGGTGTTATAGTCCTCCAGATATTTTCTTCTATAGTCTTGAATCTCAGACAACAGCCCATCACTCAATCATTGAGGAAATGTCTTTGTCAGAGGTGGAGCTGTCCAAGCTGGAGGAAATCCTGACCGAAGCCCACCAGCTCTCACCAAAGGCGAAAGCAGTGAAGAACGCCACGGTGAGGCGGAAGAAGAGGCCGACCCCCCACATGCGCAGCCAACATCTGGACGAAGCGCTCAGTCCCGTCACCACGCCGACGGATGAGGAGGTGATTCAACGCATCAAGCAAGTGGCGGGCTCCACGCAGACCAGACATCAGAGTCCGGAGCACCGTCGCCTGCCCGGAGGCTTGGCGCTGTACAGCGTCTCCAAACTGCTGCTCATCATAAGTTTTGTGTATGTATCTTAATATATTTACTTTGTAGGGGAAACAAACTGGTCTCAGGTGGGCTTGAGCCTATCGTTGACTTTGGGTGAGACTTTCAGTACAGGTCACCATCTTATCAGGCATATGCAGGCGGACAGCCATCTTCTCACGTATTGACAATTTAGTCTTAAATTAGGCTAACATGCATGTGTTTGGAATTGTGGAAGGAAGCCAGAGTACTTACAGAAAACCCATCCAAGAACATGGAGAACATGCAAATTATACTCAGAAAGGACAAAGCTGAGATACGTAATCCTGAGCCCCAGAACTGAATGAATGATTTGATAACCTATCTCTCACTGTGCTTATGAGCTAATGAAACCCAATAGAAGAGTTCTATGTAGCTATGTAGCACGGTGGATCAGCTGGTATAGTGTTGGCCTCACAGTTCTGAGGACTCGGGTTCAATCCTGTGTGGATTTTGCGTGTTCTCCCCGTGCCTGCGTGGGTTTTCTCCAGGTACTCCGGTTTCCTCCCACATCCCAAAAACATGCAACATAAATTGGACACTCTAAATTGCCCCTAGGTGTGATTGTGAGTGCGGCTGTTTGTCTCCATGTGCCCTACGCTTGGCTGGTAACCAGTTCAGGGTGTACCCCGCCTCCTGCCCGTTGACAGCTGGGATAGGCTCCAGCACTCCCCGCGACCCTTGTGAGGATAAGCGGCTAAGAAAATGGATGGATGGACCACTCGGCCAGAAACAGTGCAGTTACATCACTCCAAACCACACTTATCATTAAGTTTTTCTAAGTGGCAAACAAAACTTAACAGCACGGAGAAAAAGGTTGGTCCGTTAACAGTCAACCTACTTTGGCATGTGCATTATCGCCGCCTACTGGTGTCCTCGAAGATGATCCACAGAATGTTATTTTCAGACCGATGGATGGATGGATGGAGGTGTACCCTTTTTGAGTGCTAGTGAATTTCCTCAAATAGTGACTATTGCTTTGACATTCACCTCCCTAAATCTTTAGGTACAGTTGAATATGACACACTAACTCTAAAAATACAGCAGAATTTTTCATACAGCTGTTGCTCCATACCTAATGTGGTAAACAGATAATTCAGTGTGATACAAATGTTACTTGCTCAATGGCATAAATGGGAGGGTTTTTTTCTGAAAATGTATGAGTCATTAGACAGGCCTTTACACATGCCTTTCATCTTGGTTCCCTATTTTACTAGTTTTCTAATATTCTCCGACATGTCATTTCAATTTACAAGAATATATGTTGCCATTGAGTGTAACCCCTCTCTCCTCTCGTTTCATTGCCGTCCATAGGATCTGTCTAAGGTACATGTAGAATGTTTATCTGCACAGCCGCAATATCCAAAAGCATGTTTCAAGTACTGTATATTTACATATGTGTAAGAAAATGCCCAAAATAAGTTTTTGTTTCTCAACTAAGTTGTTGTATCTTTTCCTTTCCACCTTCAGTCTGGTCCTTCTGGTGTTCCTCAATATGATGCTCTTCTACAAGTTATGGATGCTGGAATACTCTGCTCAGTCTTTAACCACTTGGCAAGGTCTGCGGCTGCATGAAAGGTTTGCACATGCACACACGCACGCACACATTTCTATAGCCTGCAGACATACTGCTATTTACTGTTCACGATAACATGATCACATATGACTAATAACATATGCGACTGGAACCCATTAAGTCTCTTGAATGGCTCCGGGGCTGAATGAAACCATTTGCCAAGTTCTTTGAATGGAGGCCACGCTTCAGTGGCCGTACCTTGCTAACTGCTAAATTGTCTTACTGCGTGTGCGTACGTGTACGCAGTAAACTTCCTCAGACACAAATGGAGTGGGCCCAGCTCCTGGAGGCGCAGCAGCGTTTCCACGACGCCGAGCTGCAGAAGTGGCGGGAGATAATCAAGTCATCTGTAGTACTACTCGACCAGGTACTCTCACACTCGAAAATGTCGCAAAGTTACACTGAAGTAACATATTACCGTCATTCTCTGCCTACAGAGCGCACCTGGTTATAAGCCTCACCCGGTACATTTGTAAAGGAAATACCATTTGGTACATACATACGCCGCAGTCGTGTAAAAGCCGCAAGTGCCTACATCGAAACACGAAATGTTTACAAAGACGGTACACAGAAAGAGTTTAACGCTAGCGTGGTGCTAATACTAGCGCCGCGCTAACGCTAGTGCTGACACTAGTGCTGCACTAATGCTAGCGCTAACGCTAACAGGGGCAGTTAAAATAAAACTTATCACTGAGACACGCCAGTAACACAACAGCAACACGCTAGCACAGGGCCAGTAAAAGTCACTTCCTGGGCACATATTCCACCGGTCTCTTTCTTAACTTTTCTGCTCACATGCCCCCTTGCGGGCGTTAGAACAAAATGCACAAATTAGCCGTGTCACCGCATAAACCGCAGGGTTGAAGGCGCGTGAAAAAAGTCACGGCTTGTAGGCCGGAAGTTACGGTAAACTGTATTACGCATATAATAGAATGTATGTCAAGGGAAACTGGAGTTGAGGTGACCAAACAACTGAGGCAAAACTCAGTCGATGTGCCCAACATCATGGTGTGGCTACATGTCCGAATTAGCTGGACGATCATGACTGATGATGAGTCCACACAAAAAAAGTTTAATGCTAGCGCCACCGTGCTAACAGGGCTTGTTAAAAAAAAAAAAAAAAAAACATACTGGTAAAAATCAGAGACGCGGCAGTAACACGCTAGCACAGCGTTAACAGGGCCGGTAAAAGTCACTTCCTCGGCACATATATTCGGTCTCACTCTTGCCTTTTTGCTCGAGTGCCCCCTTGCAGCCATTAGAAAAAATGCACAAAATAGCTGTATCACCGCATAAACCGCATAAACTGCGGGGTTGAAAGCCTCGGTAAAAAAGTTGCGGCTTATAGGACGGAAATTATGAGTCATTTTTGACATAACATAAAGATGCACTCACTGTATATTAGGGAGACCTGCATAATCATGCTGTACGGGGGAACCTCGTTTTACCAGAGTTCTGTTCCTACCTCCTATATTGATCAATACATTTTTGAATGCAGCTCTTGTATTACAATTCATCAGGAGTGGCTAAGATGGTGACCAGTTTGCACATTTGATTGAGCTGCAGGAAACCAAAGTTGGCACAGTGAAACCGCTACATGAATAATGGTTAGAGTCGATCAAACTATCAACATCATCAAACCTTTTTTAACTGTACCGGCCGTGGCAATGTTGTCACAAACAAAAATAGATAAAAACTAAGTGCACACTCTTGGAAAACAGATCAGCTGACTTCTTGTGTACGCTACATTAATAAGCTTAACTACAGTTTAAAGATGTGATTGTTTGAAGGCAAGCTTGCTAAGATATTGTTTTCTTTATGGCTAGTCTCTTTCGACCATCGTTCCATTTAACTTTGGTCGAAAGTGACCATGTATATCCTTTATTAATACAAATATATTATCCTATATGAACAAAGCCTGAACATCAAATCTCAGTGGTTCTGCGTTGACATCTCGCGTTACAAAAAAACATTGGAGAACTTTGAATTTTCTTTGTGAAATTCCCCTTCACCATATACCCCGACCGACGGGAAGTGGTTAGACCTGCTGGATTCTGTGTGTCGGATCGAGTTATACGTCATTACCGGTGCTCTTTATCGGCTCCGCTACCGTACAGTGAACTCCCGCTAATGGGTGGGGGTCAGGACTGTGCTCTGCCTAATAGCGAAAATCTGTGACTAATTTAGTCCACAAAAAAAATGTTTGCAATTGCCTATAAATGCCACAAGATGGCAGAAAAAGCACCACATACTGTATATCTCCATGAAACGCCTCAAAACACTTCAACATAACTCCCTGACGCTAAGATGGAGCCAGATAGTGGCGAAATAATAATAGTAGTACTTTTTTTACTCTGGCCTGCACACCCAAAAAGTTTTTGGTTTTTTTTGTCTGTATTGCCCTTTGGGTTTCAAAAGAAATCCCACAACAGACGAATCTTCTTCTTTTCCTTCCGGCTTGTCCCGTTAGGGGGCGCCAGAGTGTGTCATCTTTTTCCATTTAAGTCTATCTTGTTTATCTTGCTCTCTCTCCTCACTGTCCTCATGTCCTCCCTCACAACATCCATCAATCTTTTCTTTGGTCTTCCTCTCTTTCTTTCTTTTGCCTGGCAACTCCATCCTCAGCAAACTTCTACCAATATACCATATTTTCCGCACTATGTGACAGAAGAGTCTCTGCTAGGATGAAGGGCAAAGTTTATAAAACAGTGGTGAGGCCGGCCATGATGTGCGGATTACAGACGGTGGCACTGAAGAAACAACAGGAAGCAGGACTGGAGGTAGCAGAAGTGAAGATGCTGAGGTTCTTGCTTGGTGTGAGAGGGTTGGATAGGATTAAAAATGAGCTCATTAGAGGGACAGCCAAAGTTGGATGTTTTGGAGACAAGATTCGTGAGAGCAGACTTCGATGGTTTGGACATGTTCGGAGGCGAGAGAGTGAGCATATTGGTAGAAGGCTGCTGAGGATGGAGCTGCCAGGCAAAAGAGCGAGAGGAAGACCAAAGAAAAGGTTGATGGATGTGGTGAGGGAAGACATGATGGCAGTTGGGGTTAGAGAGGAAGATGCACGAGATAGGCTGAGATGGAAAAAGATGACACGCTGTGGCGACCCCTCACGGGACAAGCCAAAAGAAAAAGAAGATAAGGCACACCGGATTATAAGGCACACCCTCAATGAATGGCCTATTTTAAATCTTTTTTTCCACATATAAGGCGCACAGCATTATAAGGCGCATAGAATAAACTCTACAGTAGAGGCTGGGGTTACGTTATGCACTAAAGGCTCAGTATTGATCCATATATAAAGCACACCGCATTATAAGGCGCACTGTCGGCTTTTGGGAAAATTAAAGGCTTTTACGTGCTCCTTATAGTGCAGAAAATGCAGGACTCATTCTCTCGCCTCTGGACATGTCCAAACCATCGAGGTTTGCTCTATTGAACCTTGTCTCCAAAGCATCCAACTTTGGGTGTCCCTCTAATGAGCTCATTTCTAATCGTATCCAACCTGTTCACTCCGAGCGAGAACCTCAGCATATTAATTTCTGCAACCTGTCGATTCTTCAGTGCCACCGTCTCTAATCCGTACGTCATGGCCTCTGCAGACAATGTAATCTGAAGGAGGCTACTGATTGTAAGGTAGTGGTCGGGGGGGAATCGACAGCATAGGATGGTGGTGTGTTGGATGACTCTGGTAGTGGGTAGGACGATTACGAAGACAAAAAGTAGAGCAGAGACTCAGGTGGTAAATCCAACTTCACTCAATATAAACATGCTGTGACATTATTTCCTTTTTATTCCCACCTTGATCAGATGAAAGACTCTTTATTGAACCTCCAGCGGGGGATCGGATTGAGGGACTACAGCTCGGAGAGCGAAGACAAGAGGACTCACTACCGCTGACCCGCCGCCACAAACGAGGCCACGAGGGCATGCTGTGCAATATTGGACCGCTTTTGTTTTTGTTTTTTTTTTTCTTTTATGAGTCTGTACACAGGGAGATAAAGAGAAAGCAGGTCCAGGAACGGGAAGAGCGGGCGAAGAACAGACGGGGAATTGAGCCGATGTCTCCCGCAGCACTGACTCCATCCTACTGTAAGCCATGTGTGTCACCCTGGGGGTCAGGCAGGGAGAATGCGTTCACACTACTGCATGCGTTCAGCAACTCCTGTCAGTATTCACGTGGTTCCAGTTCCGGTCTGTGTGTGTCAAAAAGCGACTGGAAACGGAGAGACAGGGTTCATCCGGAGAGTTCTGAGTCTTTCTGCTCTCTCTCGACTGTTCCGCGTCCTCCCCCTAGAGGTCCTCGCGCTGCAGCGTCTCTTCTCACGGCTTCGCCTCCTTGCAAAATCTGGTCTTGAGTGGTCTTTGTCAGGGCTGGTTCCCTGTCAGGCAGGCACACACGTAGACGCCAACAAATCTCCCTTTGACGCGGTTTTGTTTCCGCACGGTGTCACCGAACCTCTCCCGATCGATCAGATGGTCGAATGTAGAACTAGAATGTATGATTCCACGAGAAGACCTTTGAAAAGGGACACTGCAGCCAGACCAGTAGGGAGACGTCTTCTTACGTGTTTTATTACTAAACTGTGACTATATCTCTTTAGAAGTGTTTCAAATTAGAAAGAATTCTATGAATATATTTGAAATATATAAGAGCATTTCATTATTTAATATATATATATATATTTCAAAATATACGATGAGCATTACCTATATTTATTGTTAATTTATGTACATAAGAAAAGAGAGCGCTAGAGCTGTTGAATTTCTAAAAGAAAAAAAACAAAACGGTTTTCTTCTCTTTAAGAAACGCATGCCAGATATGTCTGTGACATGTCCAGTGTGCAAGCGCGAGTGCGCATTTGTGCGATTATATGCGCGTGTGTGTACGTGTAGAGTGTGACATTTTTACCATTCCACACGCGTTTTCTGTTTTTAATCAGTTTTCCATTCCCGGTTCCCGCAGCCAGGACCGCCTTTTAAAATGAATCGAACGCGTTTTGAACGCGACGCCGCACGAGTTTGTAATCAAAACCAAATGTTTGGAGAACTGCATCGATCCACTTGCTGTAAACCAGTCGTGGTTTTCGATGAAAAAGTAGCTGATAGGGCACAAATCATTTAGGTCGGCCTAACAGCTGACTCCTCAACCTCACAAATGACACGTTTAGTGTAAAACGACTCCAACGTAATCCAGTTTGAATGGTCACAAAGTCCTTGTGCAGCCACTTATTGCTAAGTAGAATTGGACCCACCACAAACGATTGTTCCCTAAAGCCCAATTCTAGTAAATCTGGCATGTGCTGCTCATTTTCATTTTGATGTTGCCTTCATAACTCGGGGCAGAGACATTTTCTCCCAAAAAAGGAAACAGAGAGGCGGCAGCGGCCCAGTTAAAGTCCGACGCGCAGGACGTTACTCCAAAATCAACACTCGCAAAACGACGAGTCAAATCGAAGGTGAACGCACCCCATGATAAGATTTTGGAAGAGTTGTGCAGAATTATTAAAATGGACTGGATGTGTGTGACAGAATATTTGAGACACACTGAAAAGGGGAAAAAATTATTTAAAAAAAAAAATATGGAAGGAATTATGATGTAAAAGTCTCAAAATCATACTACAGTAAAGTCATAAAATTACAAAAACCAAAACATTTTAATAATGTGGGAATAAAAGTGGACTGTTACAAGAAAAATACTCGAGGTTTAGTTACAAAAAAGTTTTACAATTATGATATATGAGGATGAAGTTGTAATTGGGGGGGGGGGGGTGACAAAGTTGTAAATTTCTATTGAGAGAAAAGTCCAAATTGTAACATTGCAAGGATAATATCAAAAGTGGGACATATTCAAATTAGAATGAGGGCTCTAAATTGATAAAAATTAAACTTACATTTGTTAAATTTCATTTAAAATTCAAATTAGAATGAGGGCTCTAAATTGATAAAATCGAAGCATGATGTTGGAAAAGTCTCAAAATCATACCACAGTAAAGTCATAAAATTTCAAAAACCTAAACGTTTTAATATTGCGGGAATAAAATTGGACTGTTACGATAAAACAACTCGAGGGTTTGTTCCAAAAAAAAGTTTTAATAATTATGATATATGAGGATATAATAGGGGCGGGGGGGATGACAAAGTTGTGAATTCATATGAGAGAAAAGTCCAAATTGTAACATTGCAAGGATAATGTCAAAAGTGGGACATATTGAAATTGGAATAAGGGCTCTAAATTGCGAGAAATTAAATTTAAATTAATTACATTTCATTTAAAATTCTAATTAGAATGAGGGCTCTAAATTGATTAAATGGAAGCATGATGTTGGAAAAGTCTCGAAATCATACCACAGTAAAGTCATAAAATTTAAAAAGCTTAAACATTTTAACATTGTGGGAATAAAATTGGACCGTTACAAGAAAACAATTCGAGGTTATGTTACAAAAAAGTTTTAATAATTATGAGACATAAGGATGAAGTCGCAATATTAGGAGGAAAAAAGTGACAAAGTTGTACATTTCTATGAGAGAAAAGTCATAATTGTTCTAGAATGTAATTGTAACATTACAGGAATAATGTCAAAAGTGTGACAGATTCAAATTAGAATGAGGGCTCCAAATATCACAGATGCATGATCATTTCATCACAAAAGTAAATATTTTATGCAAGTACAATTCAAGGATAAATTCAAAAGAAATAAAGTCATAATACAGTAGAAAGAGAAATTAAATAATATACATGGTTTAATTTATAATATCCTAAATTTAAACGATAAAGTGATTCTTTAGGATCTTGTCCCATATTTATATTAAATTTTACAAACAATTATTCTATTTGTGTGTCAAATTTGGTCTTCGCTTGTTAAATTTCTGGTCTCGTTTTGTCCAATTATATATTCAATTTATTGATTTATTTTTTTCCTTTTAAGAATGGCCCTTATTCTAATTTGTAGTGTTAAAAATCAAAAGGTATGGATCTTTAATTTTTATTTTTTTTAAATGTGCTGGGACGCTGCCCCCACTCTCCCCAAATGCAAAAATGGCCACCAAAGGCGACGCCACAAGTCATAACCATCCCAAAATGTCCCACTGTTTCTTGCAATGTGTATGACCATTTTTTTTTCCCCCAAGCGGTTATCTGGGATTGCAGCGAAAGCATGAGAATGAACACGACCTTGAGAAAGTTCTAGAACTAGCCCCGTTGTATATTCAAAGAAGTATTACTGTGTGTGTGTGTGTGTGTGTTGTGGGCTGGCTTTGAGAGCATGACTGAAAGGGAAAACCTTTTCGCTGCCCTAACTCGGAAGCACTTCCAAACATTCAAACTTCCTGGTGTCGAAATCATTTCACTAAAGAAAACAAGAGAAGCACTTTATTCCATCTTTGGTATCGTTGCCGGCGATGACGTCATCTTCCAAACGTTTCTTTGCATTTTGCGCTTGATGAGAATGACTTTGGCCCCCCAAAAAGTGTATTTATGCATTCTTCTGTGTGTATGTGTGTGTGTTCTCTGTGCTTGTGACGTATAGGAAGGAAAAGGAATCTTAAGCGTCTGTGACTTAAAACGGATGAACTCCTGCTGTGTGGGGGCTCACTTGAAGTTTTTTTTTTTGTTTTTTCTTTTTTGCTACGTGTTACACCGCTACATCTTTTAATATAAATATATATTTCAGAGGGACGGGGAGTGAGAAACTAAAGGGTTATAAAGAGAATCTATGCTTCATTTATACGATGGTACGGAATGTCGTGAAAAATGTGAAATGGGGAACTATTTTTACCTTTTTAGATGATTTTTCTTTTTTTGTTTTAAGAAACATCTGATCAAGCTGGATAGCGAGTATATAAAAAAAAAACCCTCTGTGTATTTCAAGGACTGACTTAATGACTATTCAACTACTCTTTTCTATTTATTTTTTACAAAAAGTCTCACTTAGATTACTCCAGCTATACTATTGATTAGTATAGGCTACTGTATCTGCATTTTATTAAAGATTGTATTGTCAGTGCCGTGGAACACTTTGATGGCTATTATCGTAATTCCCGGCGTACGGAGCGCAACTGGTTACAAGCCTCACCGAGTATATTTGTAAAGGAAATACCATTTGGTACATACGTACGCCGCAGCTGTGTAAAAGCCGCAAGTACCCGCATTGAAACACGAGATATTTACAAAGAAAGACGGTACACAGACGGAGTTTATTGGTAGCGCGGCGCTAAGGCTAGCAGTAACGTTCGCGCTAGCTAACAGGGTCAGTTAAAATGAAATTTATAGGTAAATATCACTGAGACACGCCAGTAACACAGCAGCAACATGCTAGCACAGCGCTAACGCTAGAGCAGTGGTAACAGGGCCGGTAAAAGTCACTTCCTCGGCACATATATTCCACCTTTTCCGCTCGAGTGCCCCTTTACGGCCGTTAGAAAACATGGACAAATGAGCCACATCACCGTATAAACCGCACGGTTGAAAGCGTGTGAAAAAAATCGCTGCTTGTAGGCCGGAAATTACGGTAATTGGCATGAATCAACACTCATTAGGGAATAGTTACTACTGTGATTTTTTTTGTTTTTTTAATTAAAAAAAAAAAAAAAACACCAACACCCTTTATTAAAGCAACAGTAAGAACAAGGTTGGCATTAATAATACTGCACCAGTTGCAAAGTGTACTTTAAAGGTCAACTGACAGCCATATATACATTTTAAAATTGATATTGTTATGAAAACTACATATAATATGATTCGCTTCAATGAAAAAAAATGAACGAAAATTAATGCACAAAGTTGCGGAAGTCTCACTTGACATCCAAATGGCGGCCATATTGCCTGCAACGTCATTTGCAGTCGCCATAGAAAACGCGTAGTAGCACCTGCTATGGGAGAGGAACAAGAGATTTTCAGATATTTTCGGACGCCACTTCTGACACGGAAGCTCTTTTTAAAGAAGAGAACATCTCACAATCGAGTGACGTGACCGGGACAATATTACCCTATCGTTTCGAGCCATATTTAGATGACATCCGGATCACTTCTCACTAACAACAGACTCCCCGGCAGTATTTATGATAGTATGTAGCGTACTCCGGAGGACCCATACCGGGCAAAGTAACTACTTCAGGGGTGCCCAGACACCGGTGGCCGGTGGAGGTGGGAGCTCCTTTCTCCTCCACACGGCAAAACCACCTCCACACCTGATCCACCTCCGCAGCGGCGATGAACAACACCGGCCCGCGCACATCGACACCTTTAGCACCCTTGACTTACGTACTTTATTTAAAGTTATGATGTGGATCTTTTTTTGCGTTCTGAGAGAAGGTTTACATCTTCGTCGTCCCCACCAACTATTGTTTTATTTAATAGGTATACACACCGACCTGTCATTTAGAACCCACAAACCTCTCGTCCTTTGCACCTGTGCAATCCATTTTTCACGACGAACCGGGTCTTTTGGAAAAGTGTGAAGAGTGAATCCATCCACCCGATTTTTTTAGCAAAATCCAGAAATGCGCCGAGCCGGCATTTTAGCTAACACGATGAAAAAAACTATTTTTCACCAGTACAATAGGTATAATCCAATATAAACACTCGACCCAGCTCCCGCAAAAAAACGGCACTTCCCAGTTCTTCTCCAAATAATTCCCTAAAAAAAAATCCATATACGACAACTTCCTGACATGCCCATTAAAAACATGCTAAAAATGATGCTTTGCATGTCAGTTGACCTTTAAGAAGCTAGTGAATGTATTTGCTTGTGGTGAGCAATTTAGCAGCTGCCCACAAATCACGCAGTCCGCGACAGTCGCTGATCTGTGGTCGCCATGGAAATCACTGCCGCGTTGGTTTCTTACCACAAAAGCCGGTGTGAGATTCCAAAAAAAAATTTGTAAATGACGCTGATGCATAGTTTTTCAGTCACTCCAAAATGAAAACGTATTCAGGTCAGATTGTTTCATCGGGTTGCTTTAACGTGGAAAATGATTTGGACCTTCAGGGAATGAACACTGATGGAATCAATCAAGAGTTCTACTGTATCTTTAGTTTTCTTTCTTTTTTTAGAAAAATTATTTCATCTTCTACAAGGAGAATCTTTAGTAACATTTCTACATGAGATAAATATATACTCCAAGTGTATGTTGTGTGTATGTGTGTATATCTGCAGTGTACATACACACACCCACACAATCTTGAGAGAGGAAATCCGACCTGCGCTGCGCGTAGGCTTTCTTGGACTTGCTGATGATTTTTTTTTTTTTTATGTGATTTTATTTTATTTTGCCTCATAGAGACTAAAAGAGACAAAGTGGCTTTCTGGTTCTTGTGAAGTAGAGACTGAACATATGAATAAAGATGTAAAGCTGATGGATTTTGCTCTCCGTGTCGAGCTTTCTCTCTCTTTCTTTGCGACCTCCGGAGAGGAAGTGGCGGCGCTAATATGAAATATTCATCAAGGGCTACACTTCCCGCTATGGAGTACAATTCAAGGTCAGACGTTAAAATATTGATGTCAAAAGCTTAGTTTTTGGGAGGGGATTTACTACAGTCGAGTGGCTCCCCGTAGGCCATCTGTTATTTTTTATTTTTTTTCACTTTCAATAATCCTCTACAACTCTAGTCGGTGACCTCGTTTGGGCACAAACTTCAATAATGTCAGCAAGCAAATACCTTCAACTTGTAGGGATAAACATATATAGATGTTTGGAATATTGTATTAAAACACATGTTTTATTTCCGTATTACCAGAAGGTGTTGCTAATGTACCAAATCTTATTTTTATTGCAATGTTCGTTTACATTGGCAGTACAGTAAATTCTGGTGGTTAGCACATGTGCATCACAGTTCTGAGGTGTAATGTTGCCTGTTGCCCCCGCGCTTGCGTGGGTTCCCTCTGGGTAGTCCGGCTTCCTCTCACATTTCGAAAATGTATATGTTAAATGAATTGAATATAGGGGGGGCACAGTGGATCAGCTGGAAAGCGTTGGCCTCACAGTTCTGAGCTGTACCCTGCCTCCTGCCCGTTGACTGCTCAGATAGGCTCCAGCATTCACCGCGACCCTCGTGAGGATAAGCGGCAAAGAAAATGGATGGATAATTGAACATACTAAATTATACATGGGTTGTTAATTAATTACCTTATGGGTTGGACTATGATCGTCATCAAAGAAAATATGCCAATCACGTTCCATCTAAATGTACTGCACATAAATTTAATTTATTGAACAAAAGTTAATGCTTTTAATGTTTTTTTTATGTTTTTTTTTTTACTCCCAAGAGGCGGGGTACACCCTGAACTGGTCACCAGACAATCGCAGGGCACAAAGAGACAAACAGCCGCACTCACAATCACACCTAGGGGCAATTTAGAGCGTCCAATTAATGTTGCGTGTTTTTGGAATGTGGGAGGAAACGAGTGCCTGGGGAAAACCCACGCAGGTACGGGGACAACATGCAAACTCCACACAGGCGGGGCCGGGATTTAACCAGGGTCCCCAGAACTGTGAGGCCAACACTTGACCGGCTGATCCACCGTGCAACCCACTAAGAAACAATTATTTTAAAATGAAAAATTGTCTCTGTTACTATATATTGCTCCACTGAAGCTGTAGACAAATGAGGCAAATGTCCTGCTAAACGACAAATCTGAACATATCAAATTAAATTATGAACGTGTTCATCACACATTACCTCTTGCAAAAAAAAAAAAAAAATCTTTCTAATTAGTTTTAATTAGCAATATTTATGAACTGTAACATTTGCCCCCGTCCGGGATGTTTTGTGTTTACGGCGTCCGTGTCGTCCGAGCGCTGTGTAAAGTCTTGTCGGGCACATTCCAAAAATTCCCAGCGGAGTTAAGGTCTAGACTCCGCGGTGGCCAACGCATGTGTGAAAACGATGTCTCATGTTCCTCCAGCGACGCGCTCACAGAACATTCATTGAAAGAAAACACTGTTCATTCAGTGGATGCGTTTGCAGTCGGCTGCCCTCCTTTTTTCGGGCTCACTAACGCGGATGATCATTAAAACAGTTCTTGGACGGTCATCACTGATTTTTGTGCCCATTACTCTTTTACGAGGGTAAAGCTAGACTCATGAGACCACATTGGTCCAGATTCTAAATTGAAGCCTTTTACCGTTAGCTACTGAAGCTACAAGCTACTTTGTTTAGGCCAATAACTGCCAAGCTACAAAGTTCTTTGTGTTGCGTGTGGGCATAGCCATGGGTTTTCTCAATGGGTTTGTACATTATCACCCATCCATCCATCCATCATCTACCGCTTTTCCGTGTCGGGTCATGAGGGAAGGAGCTTCAGCAGGGATACCCAGACTTCCCTTCCCCAGCGACTTCTTCCAGCTCTTCCGGAGGGATCCCGAGGCGATCCCAAGCCAGCCGAGAGACATAGCCTCTCCAGCATGTCCTGGGTCATCCTCGGGGTCTCTTTCCAGTGGGACGTGCCCGGAACACCTCACCAGGGAGGCATCCGACCAGATGCCCCAGCCACCTCATCAGGCTCCTTTCAATGCAGAGGAGCAGCGACTTGACACTGAGCCCCTCCCTGATGACTGAGCTTCTCACCCTATCTCTAAGGGAGAGCCGGACACCCTGCAGAGGAAACTCCTTTCGGCCGCTTGTATCCGGGATCTTGTTCTCTGGTCACGACCCACAGCTCGTGCCCATAGGTGAGGGTAGGAACGTAGATCGACTGGTAAATTGAGAGGTTCGCTTTTCAACTTCGCTCCCCCTTTACCACAATGGAGCGATACAAAGTCCACATCACTGCAGGCGCTGCACCGGTCCGTCTGTCGATCTCCCGCTCCATTCTTCCCCCAAGATACTTGAACTTCTGCACTTGGGGAAGGATCTCATCCCCGACTTGGAGCGGGCACGCCACCCTTTTCCGACTGAGGACCAAAGTCTCTGATTTGGAGTTGCTGATTGTCATCCCAGCCGCTTCACATGTTACATAATGTTATTTTTTTTTAAATGCCTTTTTTTTTTGTGAATCGCCATTTCCTAAGTGCTTCATGCGGGATCAAGTGGCATTGCTGTCACTAGGAAGGTTTTCTCACGTGTCCTATACTGGAGTAACATGTTTCCCAAGCATTTCGGGGCCAGATGAAAGCGATTAATGAGTGCAGTGCATATCCAATTGGAGGATGTGAACTATTTGCTTAGTGGAATCCAGGTGCTGACTTTTATTTGGCCGGCGAGTGGATGTTCTTCACTGCTGGAACCACGATGAGAGGCTTTTTTTTTTTTTCATTTTCTTCTGCAGGCTTATATCTCTTCTGATTCCCTTAGCGTTCTTTTTTTTTTTGTTGTTTTTTTGTTTTTTGTTGTTTATTTATTACACTTTTCCAGTTAGAGGGAGAAAAGCGGCCCTCCCCCTCACGTATTCCGCTCTCCTTCCCCATCAGGGGGGGACGAGGAGATGGGTGAGGTCGCCGAGTCTGGAATGAATCAAGGGGGATGGGACGGCCGTGGCACGCAGACCCCCCCCCCCCCCCCTCCATCTGCCTCTGGCGCTCCAATCCCGGCCCAGATGGGACGCTGCGTGGACACTGTGGCGGAGCGAGGGAGGGGCTCCGTGGCCGCGTTTGACAGCTGCAAAAATAGAAAATGTATCGCGCATAGAGGATGAGGGGAAGCGTGCTGCTCCCAGCTCGAGCTCGGAAAATGGAGCGAGCCCCAACGCCCGCATGAAAAGAAGACATTTAAAAAGTATTTTGTGTGTTGTTTTATCAATTATTCTTACTCGCCAGAAGCCATTTGGACTATGCACCGAGCTTTCTCCTTCCCGGTGACGGCGGAACGCAGCCGGACCAAGGAGCGCCTGGAGGCCAGTCTTGCAGGCTTGTGCGAGCTGGAGCTCCGCAAGCAGCGGCAAGAGGGGCTGGTGCTCGGGGCGCTGGCTCTGGGCGACCCCCGGCCTCCGCGGGAGCCCCCCGCCACGGGGGACGTGTCCCGCTTCAGCTGCTGGGGCCAGGATAACCTGACACTGAGGCGCCAGCTGGTACGTTTTTTGGTTATCATCGTTATTATTTTACACTGTGTTTGGATTCTTGGAAGTCCAAACACCCCCCACCCCACCCCCCTTTGCTCCAAAGTCTTTGCTGTTCGAAATGCAATTGGTCGCGTTTACTTTTGAGTGCGGAATGAGACATTTCTGTGAGAAGAAATGGGAGAGAAAAAAGCAAAGTTACTCAAGTTGATTAATAGGCTCTCTGTTCGCTGGGGCTGGAGGTTTATGCCTGTGGGCGAGCAGATCGTGGCGGGGGGGGGGGGGGGGCGCCGTTCGGAGCCCAGGCCGACTATTTAATGGCCCATTGTTCCCCCTCCATCATACACTTTTGTGCCTTTTACTGCCTTACAAGCGTTCTCTTATTGCAGCTTTCTCTACATCATAAAGACATGACTGATTTTCCGCGGTTTGCTTGTGGCCGACGTCTTTGTGTCATAATTGATGAGGTGCTCACAGTGGATTAACGAGAAGATTTAAAAGTGTCGGACACGAGTTTTACACCAGGCGAGAGGATTATTTTTAGCCCTGAGCGTCTCGAGATGCCAACTTTTACGCCCCGCTGAGCATCAGTGTGACTGTACAGTGTCCACTGTCCATTTCGGTCATTGTTATTGTTTATCATAGCTGTGCTATAGTTCCCACCCAACTGTTTGGACCTTGCGACAAAAGGAAGCATTTATTAAATTAATGAGGGTGAGTGAGAAATGAAATCAACCGTCTCCCCTTCACACCTCCTCCTCCTCCACCCGTCCTCAGCCAGGGGCCCTAACAATAGGGGCATGTGGACCGGCATACAAATGATGCCGCTAAAAGGATGGTGGCCTTGAACACAGCTGATCGCAATATTAGGTGCACCTGAGTAAATCAGCGAGTTCCAACATAGAGCTGGATCAAACGTCCATTGATGTATTTTCTATAGCGCGGGGAGCGGGATCCTCATCCCAATCGACATCAGGCAAAGGGCAGACTCAACCCTGGATTGGTCGCAAGCGGACCGCAGGGCACATCTGGAGACAGACGACGTTCATATTTAGACCGTCAATGAGAGGGAATTGAACCCACGTGGTCCGCACGGGAGACTGGCAACCGCAACACTGCATCATCCATCCGCCCATCCATCCATTTTCTTTGCTGCTTATCCTAATGAGGGTCGTGACTGTCAACAGGCAAGAGGCGGGGTACACCCTGAACTGGTTGGCAGCCAATCGCAGGCCACATGGAGACGAATAGCCACAATCACGCCTAGGGGCAATTTAGAGTGTCCAATTAATGTCGCATGTTTTTGGAACGTGGGAGGAAACCGGAGTGCCCGGTGGAAACCCACGCAGGCATGAGGAGAACATGCAAACTCCACACAGGCGGGTCGGGGATTGAACCTGGGACTTCAGAACTGTGAGGCCAACACTTTGCAGCTGATCCACCGGGGTACTCATTTAATTCTTCATTTACTATTAATCCATTTTCTTAGCCGCTTATCCTCACAAGGGTTGCGGAGAGTGCTGGAGTCTAACCCAGCTGTCAACTAGTCGGAGGCGGGGTACACCCTGAACTGGTTGCCAGGCAATCGCAGGGCACATCAAGACAAACAGCCGCAGTCACAATCACACCTAGGGGCAGTTTAGAGTGTCCAATTTATGTCACATGTTTTTTGAATGTGGGAGGAAACCGGAGTGCCCGGAGGAAAGCCTCGCAGGCACGGGGAGAACATGCAAATCCCACACAGGCGGGTCCGGGAGTGAACCCGGGACCTAAGAACTGTGAGGCCAACGCTTTACCGGCTGCGCCACCGTGCCACCACACTGCATCATCCCTGTAGCAAACGTTTCAAAAATAATTCAACATATGGAGATGTCTTTCAAATATTACGACTTAGGGGGCTATGTGCAGTAGTAGTAAACATTCACTAAACCTGTAAATGCCAATCTGTATTGCGCAATAACAAGCATGAATATCTCATGATGTGGAAAAATGTGTCCACCTCTTGAATTTTCACCCAAAGGCGCTGACAAGACCATAATGCAGGACACCAGGTCAGAATCCCACGGCAGTCTCAAAACAGGCTCTCTTTTTCGATCCCTTCAACACTGTTAATATTGACATGTTCCTATCCGCCTCTTGTCGAGGTAACTTCTTTGAAACAATTGTTATCCTTAATCATCAAATGTTTCTTGACATCTTGGGTGATCTCATCTTGAAGTTCTTTTGCCGTAGTGATGTGTGGATAAAATATAGGAAAATGTTGGAATTTTATATGACATCCAGAAACCGTTGGCCGGATTCCCGGCGGTTAGACCGGAGGTTCCACTGTACGTATCGTCCCTCTGATTAGAGATTAGGACGCATACAGAATAAGAGTGTGGGAGGCAATGTTTCCACTTGGGAGACAGACTGAGTGCCCCCCGACATCATACCCCCCCCTCCACCCCACCAGCACCCTCCCCCTCACCTCACTTCATCAGCCAAGTCAAAAGTTTGTCTTCATCACAAACCAAGGAGAAGCAGTTGTTTTCAAGGTCTGTGAAGGAGACGCATGGCTTTCTCCCAGGAGGGGCGTGCGTAGGGATGAAGGATCAGGGAGAGGGGAGGGGGGGTGTTTTTCCTGCTTTCGTTTTCTACCCAACATATGTGGATCGATGTCTATTAACTAGTATGCCAACCCAAGCGTGGGAGTGATTGCACGAGGAAGGTCCCTCGAGACGAGATGGCAGCAGTTGAATTGAATTCAGGTCGCCGTGTGCGTCGAAGTCAACTCCCCCGTGTAGTTTACAGAGCTCGTGGTGGGACTGCGGATGTACCGTATCTGCGTACACGCCCTCGGTGTATGGCCGACCTCTGCTGCCGGTCTACAGCGCGAGGCGTTGACAGGGTCCGGATGGCAGACGGCAGCTGGCGACTCATGAAGTGCTGACCTCCTGTCGCCTCGTTGGTATTGTCGAGCGGACGGAGATGCGACGCCGATGAGTTGGCAGCCCAAATAGAAACAGTTTATTCCAACGTTCGACGGACTCACGCAGCTCCTTATTCGGTCACGGCACAGATACACGATAAGAGATGCGTCTTTACAAGGAATGTGATTCTCATTCAGATATTTTTTTTTTTAAAGAATTTGAACATTGTTGTGCAATCAAAGTGTTCTCCCGCCTGCTAAGATAGTTTGACTATTTGACATTCTCATGTAGCCCAGGGTGAACCCACAGGGCTAGCGAGACTTTCTCCGCTGGCCTAATAGCAACCAAAGCACTGACCTACATTTACAACATACATATTAATGTGTTCCGTGGAATTGCTTTAAAGTCTTTTGTCTATCACAGCAGCACTGCTTTCAGTATTTTTGTTTTGTTTTGACCAGAACACGGGGTTGGACCCAAATGCACGACTCGGGAGACGTAGAGGCAGTTTGGGAAATGTATTTATTCAATCTGGTGTCAAGGATCAGGCAGGCAGTCAACGGGAGCAGCAGTAACAAGGACGGCAGGTGTAGGAGGCAGGTTGGTACACGGGAGATCAGGAATGAGATTATGAGAGTGCGGGAACGAGCCGTGAAACAACGATCTATAAAAAGGCCAGACCGTACGTGTGGTTCTATATAACTGGGACGTAATTACTAGAGACGAGGCGCGGGTGTGCGACCTCCGCTGATTGCGGCAGGTACGTGCCGCCTCGGGGACCGGAACGGCCAGGACAGGGACCGGCAGGGCCATGACAGTTTTTATAATGGCGGCCCGGCGTACGACTGGTTAGCACATCAACGTTCTGAGGACCGGGGTTCAAATCTGGCCCACCCCGTGTGGAGGTTGGATGTTCTCCCCGTGCCTGTGTGGGTTTTCGCCAGTCGCTCCGGTTTCTACCCGCATCCCAAAAACACGTGTGGTGGATTCATTGAAGATTCTACATTGCCCATAAGTGTGAAACTGCGTGCGAACAGTTGTTTGTTTATATGTGCCCTCTGATTGTCTGGCGACAGGTTCAGGGTGTACTGCGCCTCTGGCCCAGAGATAGCGGGGATAGGTCTCCGGCATGTCCCCGCCCCAAGTGAGGATAAGTGGTACTGTGTAGATGAATGAATGAATGTTTTTGTCCCGTTATTAGATGAACGAACAGTCACTGTGATCCACTCCAGATGATTTACATGGCACGGTTGTGTGCTGTTATAATTTGTTTTCAAAGATAATATTACAAACAGCTCAAGGCATTTTCTAGAAGAGCGGCAAACCACAAGTATAAACAAGTTAATACTATTCATTTTATGATGTGTAAAATGAGTGAACGGGGATTTAAGATTTATCTTTTAATATGTTTTTTTTGTTTGTTTTTCATATTAATGAAGAGCAATGGTTAATTTTGTCATCCCTTCTTAAAAAAAAAAAAAAAAAAAAACCTCACTGAATTCATGTCATGAACAAGGCTTGGGGACTACCAGGAGGGGCGTGGCTGGGCCGCTGCTCTGGGTGGTGTCATCTGTGACACCTGTCACCGGTCACAGCTGTTTCGCATGAGGCACTCTGATTAGAACAAGTATTTAAGTTGAAGTTTTGTCACTGGCATTTGCCAGTTCGTTGCTTTGTGTTAGTGAGTATGCTTCACCGGAACCCGGGTCACTCCGATACTTAGATTCATAGTCATCGGACCCTTTTCTCGTTTTTTTTTTTGGATCCTGCTTGCTTGGACTGTGTAATTGTGCATGTCTTTAGTTGAGAATAAAACCCACTGAACATTATGCCTTTGCCTGGGAGTCCTGCATTTGGGCCCGCCTCCGCACTGCTGGGATGTGACATTTAAGCAATCAATCAAAACGCCGTCCGATCCTGTTCAGGGTCACTGGTGAGCTGAATCTCAGCTGACTTTGGGTGACAGCCGAGTGACAGCCAGGAATTCTCACGGGCCTGTCACTAGCAAATATAGACAAACAACCATTCCAACCCGTGACCTCTGAATGTGAGGAAGACGCACTAACCACATCCACACAAAAAAAGATATGCGAAATAATGCATTTACTTCTTTAAAGCGCAAAAAAAAAAAACAAAAAAAATCATGGACCTGTACTGGTCTGTATCGTTTCACATACCAATGAATTACCCGATTGTCAATGAAGCAGGACAGCATGGCCACCACTGACACTGTTATTTTTTGTATATAAAAAAATTCCTGTCGTATCCTATCAAATTGAGCAGGCATTCGCTTAAGTAAACAATATGCTGATCCGGGGGGTGTTCGAATGTGTCCTGATGAGATGCAGCACATCCTTCATTTGGTCTGAAGGACCTGTTGTGTCTTTTGTGTACGTAAAGGACGACCTCTGGAAAGTGCAAAAAAGGCCAAGTCTGCTCTTTGCACGCATACGCTGAGCCGTCGCAGCTGTCACTCACTCTCGTAAGCGCAGCGTGGCACATGTCAAAGCCCCTTTGCCAGCCTCTCATGGCATTCTTCCTCCCTGCCTTTTATTAGCACCCAGTCGTAGCATGCTAATAAGGGCCATTCACCGAAGTTTTGTAAACACAGCCATCGCCTCTCGTGTTTGTTCTTCCACTGCTTAGGAAATCCTCATTGATTGTTTGAATAGAAAAAAAAAAGATTGTAGACAAGTATGTCTTTGCAGAGACCACTTTGAACTTCACAGCATGGGAAATTAGCATATTAAGTGTCAAATCTTTACAGATTACAGTGAAAGACTGTTTGATTTTCCAGAATGTGCAGTGATATGACTGAGATGAGAAATACATGTTTTCTTTTGTAACCAATCATGAAATCGAAAGAGGAACAAATCAAACAGTCTAGGAAATGGTAACAAAAACTGCACGCAGTTTGTAACATTATTATTGATTTGCACCACAGCAAATTTTAAAACACAATTTTACCACGCTCAAAGTTGAAATCAGCATTCAGCCAAAGTTGATTTGGCAACCACAACTTTAACGCAACACTTGTGAAAATGTTATCATTGTCAACACTGTCAGAGTCACCGAACACTGATGAAAATTAAATAGAATAAAATATTGAAACCACATTAGATGAGTGAACATTGCTAACACATCGTTACGTGTGGGAGTGTGTTTAACTATATAAACTGTGTATGATATCATTATTTTCAAAAATGATTTTGAATGAAGATGCACGAGATAGGCTTAGGTGGAAAAAGATGACACGCTGTGGCGACCCCGAACGGGACAAGCCGAAAGGAAAAGAAGAAGAAAATTTTGAGTGAAGGCCGACACGGTGGATCATTTCCAAAGCGTTGGCCTCCCGGTTCTGAGGACCCGAGTTCAATCTCAGCGCTCCTTGTGTGGAGTTTGCATGTTCTCCCTGTGCCTTCGTGGGTTTTCTCCGGGCACTCTGGTTTTCGTTCATATCCCAAAAACATGCAACATTAATTGGACAATATAAATTACCCCGAGGTGTGATTGTGAGTGTGGCTGTTTGTCTCTACATGCCCAGTGATTGGCTAGCAACCAGTTGAGGGTGTACCCTGCCTCCTGCCCGTTGACAGCTGGCATAGACTCCAGGACTCCCTCTCGAGGATAAGCGGCTAAGAAAATGGACGGATTTTGAATGAAACATATTTGAATGCAAGCCTGTGATGTGAAGAGGAATAGAGAAACTTCATATGTTAGTGTTCAGGCCAGGGGTCTCAAACTGGTGCCCCAGGGTCCATTTGTAACCCCTCCATTCATTTTTCAAGCCGCTTATCCTCACACTGTTCCACGATATTTTTTGCCGTGTGCGGTGCTGACGAACCTACCAATCATAGTGGGGTATGTGGCTCTGGTGTCGTGATATCGACCGGGCTTGATGCACAAAGAGAAAAATTTTCAATGAGTGAATGTTTTTTAGAAGCACACGACCTGTTAACACCAGCGTCCTTGCTTATCTTATTTTAAATTGAGAAAATTGGATTCTTTTACATGTGTAACCTAAATTGTGTACGTGTGCATTTGCGCCGAGGGTGCAGCCCAGCCTCAGCCGGACCCAAGGTAAATTGAGTTTGAGACCCCTGGTTTAGGCATTTTAATGCACTTGATAAGTATTGAAAAGAAGGCCTTGAGAATGTTTCGCATCACTGAGTCGTCACATGTGGGGTTTTTTTTTGTTTTGTTTTGTGTGTGTGTGTGTGTGTGTGTGTGTGTGTGTGTGTGTGGCCTCCCACAGCTTTGTCTGATTTAATTATAGAGAGTCCAGGAGTGAGACCGTCTCATTGGTCCATTCCATAGATGTTTATATCCTGGTGATGAACCACTGACTGGTTTATGAGCTCAGTCTTTCATCGAGCTTCCCCCCCCCCCCCCCCATCTTAGTATTTCCAGTATCTGTCCGCCTCATCTTAATCTCCACTTTCGATGTGGCGGCAAAGACAAATTAGTGACAACCTCGTCGTGGATTCTATTGGTCCCTCTAGTCTCGATGTGCTTTACGGTACGGTGAGGTGGGCTGAGCGTTTTCCTCCGGTCTCGCCATCCCCCACCATCCCGAGGCTGACGATGCCGTAAAAGGATAATGATAGATTGTGCGCGGTGTGGCGAAGGCGGTGTGAGGACATCAATAATAGACAATCTCACAGCAGCCTCCTAAAAGCGCTTTGCAATGAAGCTTCACCACCTCATCAAATGAACGCCTCTGTCCTTTGAATTACAAACTGGGTGAGAAGTGAAACTGCATTATTGATTCATTGATTTCCAATGACTTTATTTGCAAAAACAAAGCTCCCCGATCCAGGTTTCTGGCACACAAGAAAATATTGATGGAGGCCTGCGTTTGCTCCTTTGTTTGGACCAAGACAATTTGCTCCCTTGTCGAGACAATAGAAATGACAGCGTTTGTGGGGGTGTCAATGTTATCGGGGAAGCGTGGGGTTAGCGTGGGTCGATTAACCCTCAACAGCATTTGCATGGTGAGTGTTTCTCAGACAATAGCGTCACCGTCCACGTGCATTTTTTTGACATTTTCTTCTCCTGAGCAAAGCGCGCACTTGAACAGCAAAGGAGGAGATGGAACAGGATGTCAATTTGAGACAACGCTGACGCTACGCAACCTTTAATTCACTTAAGGCTGATGGGATGCACAGAGCTTCTCTGAGGAGGGCCATTGTTGCAGGACTCGGTCGAGCAATAGAGATGTAAATCCAACATTGTGTTCATGGCTAGCGGTTGTACAATGATGGTGTTTGGAGGAAATATTTGTGGTTGTAGTTTGTAGTGGTGACCACATTGCATCAGAATGAGTGCTGTTACTAAAATTTTAGCCCTCTCTTGTCGATAAATACAGTAACCAGAATATTAGAAATAATGCTCAGTATGGTGCAGTGCAAACAAAAACAGCAAAATACACATTTGGGTAAAAAAATATTTCTTTAACCGTTGATCAAAACGGAGCATGTAAATGTTGTGGCCGCTGAGTGTGATTTAGGGCAAAACAATGTAGTGATGAAAAGACTTTTGGAAAACTACAGAGAAGGTCAGAAGGAGCTACATTGTGTCTTTGTAGACCTAGAGAAAGCCTACGACAGAGTACCAAGAGAGGAACTGTGGTAGTGCATGCGCAAGTCCGGTGTGGAGGAGAAATATGTTAGAATAGTACAGGACAAGTATGAGGGCAGCAGAACAGCGGAGAGGTGTGCCGTAGGTGTGTCAGAAGAATTTAAGGTTGAGGTGGGACTGCATCAGGGATCCACCTTGAGCCCCTTCCTGTTTGCGGGGGTAATGGGTAAGCTGATAGATGAGGTAAGACTGGACTCCCCTTGGACCATGATGTTCGCAGATGATATTGTGATCTGCAGTGAAAGCAGGGAATAGGCGGAGGAACAGTTAGAAAGATGGAGGCAGGCACTGGAAAGGAGAGGAATGAAGATTAGCCGACGTAAAACAGAACATGTGCATGAATGAGATGGGGGAGGGCGAAGAGTGAAGCTCCACGGAGAAGAGATAGCGAGGGTGGACGACTTCAAATACTTTGGGTCAACAATACAGAGCATTGGAGAGTGTGGTAAGGAAGTGGAGAAACGGGTCCAAGCAGGGTGGGAACAGTTGGCAGAAGGTATCTGGTGATCTATGTCACAGAAGAGTCTCCGCTAGGATGAAGGGCAAAGTTTATAAAACAGTGGTGTGGCCGGCGATAATGTAGGGATTAGAGACGGTGGCACTGAAGAAACAACAAGAAGCAGAACTGGAGGTAGCAGAAATGAAGATGCTGACGTTCTGGCTCGGTGTGAACAGGTTGGATAGGATTAGAAATGAGCTCAGTAGAGGGACACCCAAAGTTGGATGTTTTGGAGACAAGGTTCGAGAGACCAAACTTGGATGGTTTGGGTGTGTCCAGAATGAGTATATTGGTGGGAGGGTGCTGGGGATGAAGCTGCCAGGAAAAAAAACCCAGTGAGAGGAAAACAAAGAAAAGGTTGATTGATGTTGTGAGGGAGGACATGAAGACTGTAGGGGTTAGAGAGGAAGATGCACGAGATAGGCTTAGATGGAAAAAGATGGCACGCTGTGGCGACCCCTAATCGGGATAAGCCGAAAGGAAAAGGAGACGATGTTATGAAAGGACTTTGCTCTGTCATGAGGACTTGCTCATAATGCTCTCATATCAAACAGACTTTAACTCATCCAAAATCGAATAAAACGGCCTCTGTTAGTTTGTGTCCAACAACATCACATGAGAATTTATTAGGAAATTGCTTGAAAAGCTTGGAAGCCGGGAGCCCAAGATAAACTTCTCATTCGATCGTATTTAGAAACCCTTTTATCCAGAGGAAATAAGGGTAGCAGATATAATCAGTTGGTCCGTCACACTGAAGCACTTACAAAACCTTTTGTCAACTTGACCTTTGAGAGATTTTGCATTTTGCATTTGTTGTTGGATTATTATCATTAATACTATATGAATTCATCCAGTCCAATCCATTTACTGTCAACCAAGGCGTATGGAGAGCATCCAAAGTGACATTGGGCAAAAGGCGTATCACATCTTGCACCGCTCTTCTGGCGGGGCACATGAACCGTAAAAACAGAAACCGTTTTTATTCACATTTACTGTAGAGCCTCACTTAACCCATGGCGAATCCCTGCATGGAAATCAGACAATATTACAATATCTGGACCCAGTTGTAATGCACATGGAGAGATTTGCAGTACAATAATGGGTCGATTGAAATGTATTTTCTTGAGTTTGTATGGTGTGTTTTTTTTCCACCCATTGGATGTATGTAATTTTGACATCCCATATACATGTCAACTAGCTACAGTCTATTTCATTTTAACGTATTAGTGCACCAACTCCCACAAAAAATATACATACCTAGTTTTACTGTCCACAACAGGTTATTTGTTAAAATGTCCATTTTTTTTTTTTTTATCATGGACTTTAGATTTAATTTCTATGAACATTTTGGGCGTGTCCTTGAAGTCTCCAAGGCCCATGACGGCCGTATAGAGCTCGTGCATGTGACGTCACAATTTTCACGTCCCCATATTGCTGGTCAAAAAGAGCTGCTCGACAGTGTGGGAGACGTTGAACCGGGGGAGAATATTTACAATACCCGAGACCTGTTGGTTGTTTGTCACAACAGACGAGTCAGATATTCAAAGAGATCATCCTATGGCATACCAGTTGAAAAGATCAATGGATTTCGGCAAGTAAACGTGATAGAAAAATAAAATACAAAATACACACACGCCTGTGTAGCGATCGCTTCATTTCAGGTAGGAATTATTCTTAATCTCAAATTACCAATTAGTATCTACAATGCCAAATTGACTCATTTGAGAACAGTGCTTATTTAAAATAAGAAAATAAACCGTCTGTCACAGAGAGGTTTACAGAGGTTAACATGTGGCAGCGATACGCTTCCGTGTACGGAGGAGCCGACTCCCTGTCCTCTTTTAATTTTTCAATGAGAGTTAATGAATGCGAGTTTGTGTAAAACCAGGGGTCATTTATTCAATTATTTATATTTGTATTGATAAAATTTTAGTGGGTCCATCCCTATGTGGGATTTATTCCTGATTGAGAACAGATCCAGCAACTAAGTATTTGTATGCGTTCAGAATTTTGTACGCTTTCAAAGTCTTCCGTGTAAATCTCGAGGATTTATTCACCAGATGCTTGTGTAGATCCAGTTGTCCAAGACAAACAGAAGCGAATTCACAGTCCAATTTCTTATCAGCGAAAACATTGACTTCGGCATTAAATATGGATCCTCCATGCCAAGTGTCTCTCATTTTTTTTCACGTACCTTCGTTTATTATCACCTTCTAAATGTTTGACAGACAAAACTCTCGGCGTCGTGCTATAAGACGTATTTTCGTTTCATCTCAATGGAATTAACTTGCAACAACGCTTTGTTTGACCGGCAATATGACGAGTCACGTGATTTTATGACATCGGTGCACGAGCTCTATTGACTTTTTATTTCAACTTGTATGAACCTCTCCAAGTAAACTGATCCTTTCTGTGTTTTTGCTCGTTACATGTCAGAGCTTTATGTATAAATTCTTACCAAATCAATGCGGGAACAGGCTCTCGTGTGTCTAACACATGTTGACAAGCTAGCGTGACAATTGATTTTGGTTGGCCTTTTCACATGCTCTCAACATGAGCGCGACATATTAGCTCCACTCGCATGGATGCCCTTTCAGTGCATTTGAATAATACATGTACCATCCAACTGCTTCCTGTGTACTGTAAGTGTGCTTGCATAAAAAAATAAAATAAAAAAAATCCACTGCCTCATATGGACGCACTACAGAGATGCACTTTAGTGTTGACCTTTAAGTTCGAGTATGCGCTTGAGAGGATGATTCATCTCTTTGGTCTGACATTCTGTTTGGGTTGCGGTTCATGATACTTTATTTGTTTTTGTTCCCTGAATTATTTTCCAGACTGGTCTCTGAATCATCATAATACTGTTTATACAAAGAATTAATCCAGGCAGCAGTTGAGCATTCATGTGACCTTTCTTAAAATGCGTTTGTAAGGCCATTTTGGATAAGTGCATTCCACGATGAAAAAATATTTGTTCATAAAATAATACTGGTGGCACAGTGGATCAGCTGGAAAGTGTTGGCCTCACAGTTCTGAGGTCTTGGGTTCAATCCCGGAGCCACTTGTGTGGAGTTTGCATGTTCTCCCGGTGCCTGCGTGGGCTTTCTCCGGGCACTCCGGTTTCCTCCCACATCCCAAAAACATGCAACATTAATTGGAGACTCTAAATTGCCCCTAGGTGTGATTGTGAGTGGGGCTCTTTGTCTCTATGTGCCCTGCGATTGGCTGGCAATCAGTTCAGGGTGTACCCTGCATCCTGCCCGTTGACAGCTGGGATAGGCTCCAGCACTCCCGCAACCCTTATGAGGATAAGTGGCTAAGAAGATTGATAGATATCTCCTCACACACCCAACTAGACTAACTCGATGGCTCCTCCAACTTTCATCAGTTTCTGTGGAAACAGTCCAAAGCTTCAAGATTCTCAGAGTCTGTTTTTCCGGAATTTAGGTGGGATCTGCCAATAAAATACTGAAGCTGCACTAATGCCTTTACTTCCTTTGAAGGTTGAGGCAGGTCAGGTTCAGAATCATGTTGTTGTTCGACTGTGTTTATGGTGTGAAATACAGGAACGCTAATGCTAGCGCCGCGCCAACACTAGTGCGAGAAGCGCGCTAGGTTTGGAGATGGTTTAAAAAAAACATTCCGGTAAAAATCACTGAGACATGGCAGTAACACGGTAGAACAACGGAAACAGGACAAAAAAAAAAAAAGACTGGATAGCGCATACACATCTAGTGGTATGTCGATTGGTTGAAGTCAGTTGGTTGCCATTTTTATACTCCCAAAATGTGTGGAGGACATGGTTTACAGGTCGGATTATGGTGGGGTTTTTCTCCAAGTTTGGCATCTAGAATTAAAACAGGTCGTGTGAGCTTGACATTTTTTCAGTTCTGGTAAAATGAATGATTTTGAATTCGACTTGGGAAGCCAAAAAAAGGCGAAGTGCAAAGGAAAGACATAGAACACCGTGACTACCAAGAAACCTTGCATATTACCTAGGGCCTAATTTGTGTGACACGTGAACTTTTCCAAAAATACGCTGTGAAGCACTATCATCATAACATAGCAAAAAACTAAGCACTTTTTTGTCATTACATTAAATTTTAAGTCAGTTAGATACATTTTTGGAAATAAGGATTCGCAATGGGAAAATACCTGCTAAACGCACTGTTCATTTGTTGTCTCTGCGACGTCCTATTTCAGACAGAAAATTTCAACTTGTTTCTTTGCATTTGAAAATCAAATTCAATTTGAAGAGTTCTGTATTATGAAATTCATCAAAAATTTCAGAGAAAATGTGTTTTCTTGCTTATCCACTGCTGAAGTTTTTCGCAATAAAACGTGGGCCAAGAAAGGTGAAGCAGAGAGTGAAAAGTGAACAACAACATCTGTAAACAAAACTTTGTTTAAGTGAATTAAGCTCATCAGAAAATTAAAAAAAAAAAAACTTTACAAACAAACTTTAACAGCGTCAAACTAAATCTTTCTAACTTACCTGTGGAATGTTTTCTCACAGCCATGAAACTGGCAATTAAGTCAGTTAATCGCTGTGCACAGGTCGGCATGGTTGTTTTGAGAGTATCAAGATGGCGGATGGCGACTTTTTGGTGGCCAATGAGCCATCCAGTCATTTTCTTTTTAGACCAGTAAAAGTGACTTCCTCGGCACATATATTCCACCGTTCTCACGCTTACCTTTTCCGCTCGAGTGCCCCCTTGCGGCCGCTAGAAAAAAATGCACAAATTAGCCGCATTACCGAGTAAACCTCAGGGTTGAAAGCGTGTGAAAAAAGTCGCGGTTTATAGGCCGGAAATTACGGTATTTAAGCACAGCGTTAATGCTCAAAGTACTGATAATTCTAATGATGTTACAGTGGCTAAAATTATACTTTTTTCAAATAAAACCTCTGCCTTGCTTTTGGTGGACACTTGGGTCCACTACCCTACTATTTTAATGTTAGCCGTTCTGGTGAACTACTATCTGAAGCAGGTCTTCTGCCTTAGACTCTCACATGTGATCAGTTGTGTGTGCCTCCACATTTATGTTCCGACTTATTTCCACCCAGTCCACCTCACTTCTTGGCATTTTATCGCATTTTTCCATAATGCAATTAAAAAAAAAAAGTTTTGTTTTGAACGCTTTATTGGTGCAAGTCCACGTAAAATGTTTTGCTTCGAGTTTTTGAAAGAATGTGTTTATACAATTAGCAGTCTCCCCCACCCCCCAGTCTGCAGTTAGGTAAATAGACACCCCCGCAAATACATGACAAAAACACAGTGTGCGGTGCCGGAATAGACTCAAGCCTGGATGTGTGAAAACAAATCCGCAGGTATCAATCAAAAGCTGACATCGCTGTTTTTCATTGATTGGCATCTACGTCGAGAGAATATCAGCGAAGCGGCTGATCGTCATGCTTTGTTGTCTCAGCGTCGCCTTCCCACCACCTGCGTTCAAACTTTCCTTCCTCATCACGCAAGCGACAAGGAGTGTGTTTGCGTTTCAGAGTGCTCTCCAGAGTTCGCCGTGGGGTCTCATGCAGGCGCTGGAGCAGCAGGTGGGAGAGCTGCGCGTCGACACCGACCACCAAGACGCCGCTCAAGGAGACACAGGTGACAGTCCACCGAGTTCAGGTACCTGTAATCAATGATGGGAAGAATTCAGAATCCTAATAAGATCATTTAATTATTACTTATTTTATCTGTCCATGTACAGTACATGGGCAGAAGTCCTGAACCTCCGTGCCCAACACGGTCACCAGCCTCAGCATTAGTTACCCCTGCACAGTCTATCCATCCGTCCATTTTCCGAAGCGCTTATCCTCACTAGTGTTGCGGGTGCGCCAGCGCTTTTCCCTGTTGACTTCGGACGATAGGTGGGGGTGCACCCAGAACCGGTCGCCAGCAACCATTCACCCTCGCAATCGCACCTAAGGACAATTTAGAGCACAGGTGTCAAACTCGAGGCCCCGGGGCCAGATCCGGCCCCACTGCATGATTTTTATGTGGCCCGTGAAGGCAAATCACATCATTCAATTTCCGTGATTTTTGTGATAATCTGGAACAAAATTTCAAATTGTCATATCAGAAATGATGAAGCTGAGCTATTGCAAGCATTTGTGTTTTACCTATAACGAAGGATAGTTGAAAAACCCATTACGCTTGATTTCTGATGACAAAACTAGTTCATAAATTTCACTTGTAAACATGACGGGGTGAAAGATTTTCATGACCCTCTGAGGGAAACCATAACTACAATGTGGCCCGTGACAAAAATGAGTTTGACATCCCCGATTTAGAGTCTCTTGATCAACCTACCATGCATGTTTTTGAAACCCAAGTCCCCGGAGATAACCCACACAGGCACGGGGAGAACAGTAAAAATCCGTACCAAAAATCTGTACCAAAATGTCAAATTGTCGTATACCATAAATGATAAAGTTGAGATATTCCAAAGATTTTTTCTGTTACCAAACGTGAATAGTTGAAAAACACATTACCCTTGCTTTCTAATTCCAAAACGAGTTCATAAATTGATGATGTAAATGATGGTGGTATGATTAAATAATTTTTTCCCACAGTCATAACGGCCCTCTGAGGGAAACCGGAAAAACAATGTGACCCACGAGATAAATGAGTTTGGAAAACCCTGCTGTATGTGGTTACCGTGAGATGCACAAATAATAAATAAATACATGTCCATGTAAAACTGTAGGCTCCAGCACTCCCATGACCCTTGTGAGGATAAGCGGCTTGGGAAATGGACGGATGGAAAACTGTATTGTAAAGAGACATTACTAACCCTATATGTAAATCCGAACAGCTCTCTTTACAAAATTTAAAGTTTACTTGCAATATGGTAGCAATTACTTATTGAAAGAAATAATTGTACATTAATACAACATTAGTTTGGAGTTCATTTGAAATGTATTTACTTCTCATTATCATTGTTGTTGTTATTTTTATGTGAATCTTGTATTATTTAGCACATTGTTGTTCCGGTTTCCCTCAGAGGGCCGTTATGACTGTGAAACGAAAAATATTTAGTCATCTCTTCAAATTTACATCATCAATTTATGAACTAGTTTTGGAATCAGAAGTCAAGGGTAATGTGTTTTTCAACTATTCACGTTTGGTAACACAAAAATGCTTGTAATATCTTAACTTTATCATTGATGATATATGACAATTTGAAATTGTGGTACAGATTTTTACTAGAATCATGACAATTGAAACTCTAGATTTGGCTTCGAGGGCCACATAAAATCATGTGATGGGCCAGATCTGGCCCCTGGCCTTGAGTTTGACACCTGTGTCTATTCTATGTGGAAAAAAAAAAAAAAATGGAATGTCAACTGTAAATGTCCACTATGATATTTACCTAAGTGAACTTACTGTTAAATTAAAACTTGTTTTGTGAGTGTTTGTTTTATATTGCACCATATTAGCAGTAGTAGTACTCCAGTAATTGAAAGTAATTGTATCTATGGGTACCCAAAGAAGTGCTCTACTCTTTGATGTTGCAAATTAAAACGCTGCTTTTATACTGGCATTATTTCACGACTGTGAAGCTCTTCACTCCATCTTAGTTTCTCGAAATATAATGCATTGTCAATTCAAGGATGATTTGTTTGTATTTTCTAACTGGATACCATTTCTACATATTTGTTTAGTGGCCAACTTGCGACGTGTGCCGCGAGAAGCGTCGGATTGACGGCGACGGATGAAATAACCTCCTCTTCTCTCACACAAGTTGTCCTTTTCTCCAGGCTTCTATGAGTCAAGTGAAGGTCAGTCGCCTAAAGGGAGAACTTGTTCCACGGAGCCCGCAGAGATGCTCTCTTCCTGGCCTTACACCAACGAAAGGCCCAAGTCTGTGGGTAAGAAAATAAACACACATGGTCCTCTTTCACCATTTCCTGTTGCACATGGACATCATTACATGGCTTGTGGCAATAAATAACGACCCTGCTCCTTTTCTCCATGCGCTGCTACGTCTTTTTACACACGACATGCCTCTGTATCCTCTGCCAAGTGCAAGTACAAAGTGCTATTTTTATAGTAATTCATAAACAAAGTCATGTTAACAGTCTGGCCTCGGCGGAGGATCTTACACCATGCATCCGGAAAGTATTGACAGCGCTTTGTTTTATCCACCTTTTTTTTTTATGCTGCAGCCCTTTTTTCAAAATTTGAAATGTTTTTTTTTCTTCACGCACCCCTGTGATGACAATATTGAAAAAGTGTATTACTTTTGGGAGCAATTCCACCCTTTGACGTTTTCAATATTAGACCAAAAGCTTGGCACATACCGTAATTTCCGGCCTATAAGCCGCAACTTTTTTCACACGCTTTTAACCTTGCGGTTGATGCGGAGATGCGGCTAATTTGTGCATTTTTCTAACGGCCGCAACGGGGGGCACTCGGGCGGAAAAAGGCAAGCATGAGACCGGTAGAATCAATGTGCCGAGGAAGTGACTTTTACCGGTCCAGGCCTGTTAGCCCTGCTAAAAATTGTCTATAACATTTCTAAAGAATTTCTAAAGAACGATAAAACTTTAGGACCCAAGTCCTATAGAATTTCTATAGAAATTCTATTGTTCTATAGAAATTCTATAGGAAATCACAGCCAAAGTTCTATAGAACAAGTTGTTCTGTACAAATTCTATAGAATTCTTTAGATTACTATAGAAATAGCTTTAGAAATAGATAATTGTATAGATTTCTATAGAATTTCTATAGAAATTTTTTTAGCAGGGAGCACAGCGCTAGCGTGTTACGGTCGTGTCTCAGTGATTATTATTATTTTTTTTTAACCGGCCCAGTTAGCGTAGCGTACCAAATGGTATTTGCTTTACAAATGTGCTGGGTGAGGCTTATCACCAGGTGCGCTCTGTAGGCCGGGAATTACGGTATTTTTGTGGCACCTGTCAAGATGTATCCGATCGGGTGGGAAGTGTCAGTGCGCAGCCATTTTCAGATCTCTCTGGGGATGTTCAGTCGGATTAAAGTCCTGTGTTTGCCTGGGCTTCATGTTCAGCTTCGTGGCAAAGGCTGGAGAATTGTCATGTACATATAATTTCTGTTTTTATTTTTTTTTTCACAATCTCAAATATCTAAAAAAAAAAAAAAATTGTTTTTTCAAATCATCATTATGAGGCGTGAGTTTGGCTTTACGTAAAAGAGTCCAGACCTTTGGTAGACTTTGGAATGATCTGTACATACACGCAACAAAATAGTAATAAAGATTGGAGAATCTTCTTCTTCTTCTTGTTGTCCCGTTAGGGGTCGCCACAGCATGTCATCTCAGATGAATGCACATTTGTTTGGCACAGTTTTACGTCGGATGCCCTTCCTGACGCAACCCCTCTCCATTACAGCCAGGGAGAGAAGCTTACAGCACCTGGTATTCCCAGGCAGTCTCCCATCCAAGTACTCACCAGGGCCAAACCCGCCTAGCCTCCGAGATCTGACGAGATCGGGCGTTCTCAGGGGAGCATGGCCGTAAGCAAACATTGGAAAATACTGGAAAAAAATATTTGGGCCTTGTAAGTTGTCTGTGTTCTGAATTGAGGAAGACGAGACCTTGGTTAAGTGGTTGCGTGTAATCTTCTACACAAATAGAGCTATAATACAAAAATATTTCTTTTTTTAGCCGTGGGGTCTCGGGTAAGGTCTGCCCTTCAACTTAAGAGTGTAGAATATGCACATTTTGTTTATTTTTATTTTTTTTGGCCTGCTCCTGTGCACAAACAAGAAACACTCACAAACAAAAACATTGTAAAAATGTAGTCCTAATAATTTTTGTAACGTACTCTAGTTACTGACGGTTTAGTGGTTCACGGCACTGTAATTTTATGCTCTTGTTTTCTCTTCATTATGACACTGCTCCCAGGTTTGATGTTTGCCTTCACTCTATTTAGGAGACCCCCTCATGTTGAACGGAGAATCAGACAAGGCAGTTCCTCAAAGTGGTCTGCCGCGCTCATTCTCTGCCCCGCACCCGCCTCTGGAGGGCATCGCCGAGGAAGGCACACCGGCCGAGTCGTGGAGGCTGCAACCTACCCAAGCGGTGCAGCCTGGGGATCTCGTCGCAGAGGAGGACTACCAGCAGGCCATGAGAGTGGAAGGTTACATACTTCATCTTGTCCAGCGTCACACCCTTTCCCCACGGCCGTGTCAGCCTCGTACTACCCTTAGCCCTGACCCGGCATACAGCTTTACCCCTGCACACGCCCCCCTACACAGGAAAAGCCCCTCTCTTTCCACAGAGCACGCTCATCCAGGCCCTCAAGTTGACCTTTCGTCCAACCCAAAGAGCGCGACTTGGGGTTGTGACCTTCCAGAGGGTGAGGCCTGTGGAGGAGAGGCCCCATCTTTGGAAGAGGAGCGTTATTTGATGCTGCCCTACCCCCAGTGTAGACCACACTCCCTGACTGGGAGGTTACCATCACCTCTGCCCTCCCTGGACCCCAACTGCGGTGCCGGAGCGCTTAACCTTTGTTGTGACCCCTCAACCCCCCAGCATTGTCCGCAGCCCCCAATCAATCACAAGCACAATCTAGTAAGTGCTCAATACATCCCAGGGCAGACCTTTCATGCCCCGGTACGCTCCCCGAGACACTTCAACCCAACGCAGTCCAAAGCCCACCAGCCCTCTCCTGACCACCACAATGCCAAGTCCAGAAACTCAAGGAAAGGCCACAACGAAAAACAGAGGTCTAAAAAGTCGAGCACTAAAGCCAGTCGGTCGCAGTCAGAGAACAGCCTCCTAGGCCAACGGGTGGTGCCCGAGCGAAGGTACAGCACCACCGAGAGGCATCAAGGCAGAGGCGATCAGGCCCAAGGCCAAGTTGCTAAGATTCACGTAGGAAACAACAGCGACAAAGCAAACCGGCGCTGGTATTCCAACCTGGAATTGAGTCAAGACGAAGGGGAAAACCACATGGAGCAAGGCCATAGGAGGCCACCTCGAAAAGCTCGCCATGGTCACAGTGGTCATCATCAGCAGCACCATCATCATCCGCAGCACCATTCCCAGCGCTGGCACGCAGACTTCCAGCACCGAGCGCCACTTTGCCAAGGAGAGGACGCTTACGTGGGAGCTGCCCCTGCAGAGTCCTCGTCCAGTATGAGCGAGGTGTACTCGCCGGCCTCCAGCTCGCTCTCCAGCGACTCGGATGAGAGCGGCGGGCTCGTGTGGCCCCAGCAGCTGCCGCCTCGCCTCGCCACCACATCCTCTTCGTCCTCACCCTCGGCGCAGGCCGCCGCCGCCAACCCACCCACGCAGCCAAAGGCCTTTGTCAAGATTAAAGCCTCCCACGCCCTCAAGAAGAAGATCCTCAGATTCCGCTCAGGATCCCTCAAAGTCATGACCACCGTGTGAATTGGTTTCAGAACCAATCATCACTGTCGGTTGCGGCTTTTCTGGTCTCCTCGCTGTGTAATTAAAGGCCGACACGTCACGGTCGCTTGTGGGAAGCATCCGCATCGAAAATGATGCCCTCCATCTTCCCCTAAATGACGTTAATTGACAGGAAGCCAAATTACACAATGTTGACAAGGACCGCGTTGTTGCCAGCTGATGTCCAAAGGAATTATTATTAATGACTCATCCATTCATGCTTCATAAATTGCCTGTGTGCGGTAGGTTGCGACAAAAAATATTGTAACGACAAATAAAATGCCATGCAAAAGTCTCGGCCCACCACTAGCTGTTTTTAAATCAGTACGTAATTGGACGAATACACCACTCCACCCAAAATCTATTGCCCCAAAACTATGTGCATTGACCCAGACAGAAACCATAAAACTTTGATGGGGATCTGGATAAGGCTGCGGATCCAGGAATTTATCTTCAGTGCTCGGGTCGGGAGACAGGGGGTGGGGTAGGTGGGGTGGTCTGTCTGTTTATCATCCTCCATTAACCAGGAAGTCGCTTGTTAACTAATCGGCGGACAAGCACAAATAGACACAAGGGGTTGACTGGGTCGGGTGATTATGACACTGATAGAACATGACACGGGGAGGACAGGCTGAGACTTTTGCACAGTACTGTACAAAATGGCTTCAAGGCTTGGCAAACGTTGTCTTTTGAAGTCATACATACCGTAAATCTTGACAACAACTTCACTAAAAGCCTGAAAATATACTCAGTGGTTTGACTCAAAACAGCACATTTATTATCGCATTAAACCAGGGCTTGTGTGAAATAATAATTATTATTTTTTTGCGTGTTTGCATTTTGTTCACTCACAAATTATGGTCAGGACATGAAAGCCGAAGCAGCCTGTATTTCGTGGTAATGTCCTCATGAGAATTTACGAGGTTTTGATCTCAGCTGCACGGCACAGAGGACTGGTGAGTCCATTCGTCTCACGGTTATGAGGTTGGAGGGGGGTTGAGTCCAGCTTCCAGCCTTCCTGTGCTCGCCTGGGTTTTCTCAAGGTACTCAAGCTTCCTCCCGCATTGCAAAAACATGCTAGGTTGACTGAAGCCTCTAAAACAGGGGTGCTCAATGCGTCGATCGCGATCGACCGGTCGATCACGAGGCATTTTTGCTGACCTTTAGCTAATATTTGGGGGGATGTGGTGCTGATGATTTATGCAAGGATTCTGACACTCGTGTTACTGGAGAATGACAATATACTGTTTCAAGGGACTGTTGGGCTTCGAACTACGTTCTGCTGCGAACTTGTGGATCTCGCTGTGATGACTGGCGCAATTTGTTATTAGCTGGTGTTGGAACTCGCCAGTCTTCATAGCAGAAGTCATTTAAAAGCCATTACTGCTGTGACTAAAACACAGAGAAACGCACGGTATTGTAAATATGTAATTGAGTGTATATCCATAATGTGGCCTTGTTTGGAATGAATGTAGTTTTTAATTAAAAAAAAAAACCTAAAGTTTTGGCCTTTGGTATGTTGACATGTGTGATTATTCTTTATGTTATTTCACGTCCGGTTACATTATGTTATGCTTATGTATTTATGTAATGTGTATTGTCAAAAATGATTATCCTGTATATAAACGTGCAATAAGGACATTACGGAAAACTATTTTGGTAGTTTGATTCAAAAAGTAAAAAAACAAAAATAATTCACCACATAGAGAATGAAATTTTCGTGATTTCATTTTTTCCTATTTTGATAATGATAATTTGCAGAAATGTCACATCCCATCAGCCACAGTGTAACACAAGATAAAATCAAAATGAAACGATACAGAAATTTAGTAGGCATTAATCTTCTAAAAAGTCTCCCTCCATATGTATATGGAATCAATGTACTTTTAATATTATATATAATCCATATTTTGATTAAATGAAATATTTAACTTTTGCTACAAATCTATACTGTATGTAGGTTTGTGTGCAAATATGAATTAGAATAACTAACTTGTTAATGCTTCACATCGATCGATTCACAAGATTGGTTACAATGTTCTAAAACAAATTACAGTCCATGCTTGTGAGACCGGAAGCTTCCCTGATGTTTTGAGCTTCACATCGCTTAACATCGCAGGATATGATGCAAGGATCGTCTCTTTGCACTTCTGTAACTGTCTTGATTAAAATGTGACCAGTAGTGGGTAATAACGTAATAACGTGCGACATTTACTCCGTGACATTTACTCACATAACATTTTCGATAAACTCTCCTTGTCAGAGTACTTTGGATGCACCGTAGTTTTTACTTTTTACTTGAGTATTTATGTGAAGAAACCTCGATACTTTTATCCCGTTACAGTGATGGACATGCTGTTCACTACTTTTACCGTTCATATTTTTCACTGATCTAAAAATAAAGAATGGATAGCGCATACACATCGAGCGGGATGTCGATTGGTTGAAGCCGGTTGGCCGCCATCTTGGTACTCCCAAAACGTGCGGACGACACGGTTTACAGGTTGGATTATGGTGAGGGTTTTCCTCAAAGTTTGGCATGTGGAATTAAAACTGGTCCGTGAGCTCGACATTTTTTCAGTTCTGGTAACATGAAGGATTTTTAATTTGACTTGATAAGCTAAAAAAGGCTAAGTTAACACCATGGCTACCAAGAAACCTTGCATATTATCTCAGGCCCGATTTTCGTGAGATGTTAACTTTTCCCAAAATACGCTGTGAAGGAATATCATCAGAACATAGCAAAAAAGTAACCATTTTTCGTCATAAAAACTTTAAATTTGAAGTCAATCAGTTATATTTTTGGAAATTAGGACTCGCAATGGGCAAATACATGCTAAACGCATTGTTCATTTGTTGTCTCTGCGATATCCTATTTGTAACTTGTTTCCTCGCATTTGAAAATGACATTCAATTTGCAGAGTTCTGTATTATGAAATTTATCAAAATTTTCACAGAAAATGTGTTGTCTTGCTTATTTACTGATGAAGTTTGGAAAAATATTTACATTGCTTTTTCGGGAAAAACCGTCGGCCTCTAAAGGTGAAGCAGAGAGGTAAACAGCGAACAACAACAACCGTAAACAAAACTTTGTTCAAGTGAATTAAGATCATCAGAAGATAAAAAAAAAAAAAACCTTTACAAACAAACTTCAACAGTGTCAAAGTAAATCTTTCTCATTTACCTGTTGAATATTTTCTCACAGCCACGAAACTGGCGATTAACGCACAGGTCGGCGTGCTTGTTTTGGGAGTATCAAGATGGCGGATGGCGCCTTCAGTTTTGATGGCCAACGAGCCGTCCAGTTTGTTTGTTTGTTTGTTTTAAATCAGTGATATTTTTAGCCTCAATCTTCGATTTGCATAAAGACGCCAGTTGGACCAATCTAAAGGGATCACTAAATTTCATTGGACTGTGATTCACCAATCAGACGACACAGGGCGAGCCAATCAAAATGACGCTTTTGAGGTGGATTAGCTATTTGAGCGTGTTTCCGGTTCAAAAATCACAGTATTGTCATGCAACTTTTCAATTGTGACTGCCCAAACTTGAATATTTCAGCCTACTTCCAACCTGAGAAAACGTCTTGTGGTAAGTCGTGTTTTGCTGTTGTTTTGGTAGTGGATGTAGCAAATTAGCACACGCACACAATCTGTAAAATTTTTGAGCTTCTTCATGAAGTCATTGAAGTGAATCAAGCAAATACAGTGTAATGATTCCGGAGGACCTAATGGAGGTGTTTTTTGGCCAGTTAATAATTGAAATGGTACCAGGTGTGTGTCGACCCCCATATACTATTATTCCATTCCTCATTATTATTATTATTATTATTATTATTATTGCCTTCATGCGCTGATTTAAAAAAAAAACAGGGAAGGAAATAAAACAGAACTTATTCACGAATTACTCTTTACTTGAGTAGATTTTTCATAAAGCACTTTCTTACTCTTACTCAAGTAAATACAGTGCTAAATAACCTAAATGGATTGTTCAGGTATCTACGCATGACTTGAGTGTCTTTTTGCTGCAACGTTTTATTTTTACTCCTTATTTTTTAAACACAATTATTTGTAATTTTAATATCTTACGTTTTAAGAATGAGCTTGTTGCTTTTAAAACCTGAAGTTATTTATAATGTGAAGCAGAACAAAACAAACGGCTGAAGTGCGTCGCATTTGCACCTAGATATTCACTCCTAATATTCGCGTGAGTACAGCGAGGCTAAGCTAGTGGGGGCAAAATGATAGCTCATTCCATAAACAATAGCTAATGAGGCAAAATGGCACTACATTCCATGTTCGTGGGCGTCGCGATCCTCAAGCAAAATAAAGCTTGTGCTGCGTACGATTGCACACACGTCGTACAGTAAACTCTGAACATAAAAAATATTTTTTAGCTTTTTTTTTTTTTTTTTTTTTTTTTCCCCAAAATCTGCCTGCTGCAATGCTTTGGATAAATATCTGTTTAAAAGCTTGCTTGTTGAATTCTAGCTGATCTCACTGGCAACAAATTATGTAAACGTTCAAGAACTCTGATTTATTTTCCCACTAACAAAACAAACCTTTAAAAAAAAAATAATAATGAAAAAAAACTGTGATTTTTGTTGTAGCATAGTTCCCGTTTCATCATTGTTAGTACCAACAATCTATTTGTTTAAGAGTATACAGACGATCATCAAACCCAGACCGGGCAGGCTATGACAAATAGCACTCTCTTTTTCCCACTAAAGCTTTACAGATGGTGTTGTTTGTTCTTTCAAAAGTGTTTTGCACCCTACTTTGAAGCACATTACATGATGTACCCCCTTTACAAAGCATACAATAAAGCAATACTTTCCATCCAACAGGCGGGAATGCCCACAATGACCTAATTACCTTTAGCTATTGTTGCTTATCCAATGCACTACTGTAGCTATTTTGCGCGCCTCTGAAGTTTTGCGTTCCTAAATGCGATTATTTGATGCGGAGTTTGAGGAAATGTATGTTTTGCATTAAACTTTTGACTGGCTAATAAATATCTGATTAATTTTAGAAATTAGAAAACCGGGTATTTAAACTAGGTGCTGCTCAGATCAGATTTCAAAAGAAAAATCTGACTGAGCAAGTGATTTGTGACAAGTGGAGAGATGAAAGAATCAACAAACTTATTTTTAAGGATGTTACACAACCCCTTAGTGTGAACACTATTATTGCAAAAGGAACAGGCTACATCTGTTAGGTTTATATGGGAATAGACAATGTTGCTAAATTCTGTAAATAACATCTTAGGGGTGGTTACGACATTTGGACAAAGTAGTTTGGATCGAGAAAGAGCAACAATATTAAAAAACTGTATGGAGAGATGCAAAAATCTCCCTGTATGCATTTTATTTCTGGGTTGGAAAATGTCAATTGACCTTTTGCTATTTGATATACAGTACTTTTGTACTTTTATCTAAGTCAGAGAATAGCTAAAGTAATCTTACTTTGAGTTATTTGAAACAGTACTGCTACTCAAGTACTGAGTTCCCTTTGCCTTCTCTGCTGCTCGTGTTTAAATTAATGGCGTTTGTGGATTTCTCACCTTGGCAACATCAAGTTAAAGAACGAAAAGTGAAACGGAGACACAAAGCACTTTATTACTCAAGCAGCACTAAATGCTGCAGACAATTACGGAGAATACATTGCTGTAAAAAAAAAAAAAAAAAATCAATATTAGATATCTTAAAGCAAAAGAACAGAGTAACTAATTCAGCGTGATCTCACTTCTTTCAAATAACCTCACAAGTAAAAATACAAAATTGTCACGATAAAAAAAGTCTGTAAACACATCTGGGCACCCATTATCACCCATTTCCACCACAGGAAAATGTACTTTGTTTATTTCTGTTTACTCCAGTAACTTAATAAGAATCATAATGCTATACTAGTACAGTTTTTAATCATATTTAATCATGACTTTTATTCACAAGCTGATGTAAGAGGTAATAGCCAATTATCCTCTCTGGGAAAGACAAACAACTGACAGAAATAAATAATGTATTGCCACAACTTTAATATCAACATGAAATTATTACCAGGAAAACAACCGAAGTATTTTTTTACAATATGAAAACAGTTTTTTACTGCTTCATAGAGAGGCATGTGACATCTATTACCTAATATAGTTACTTCCCATAGAAAGCGCCATAATAATTACTTACTGTAGTTATTTGAAGGAATGGCTAAAGTTCCATCCGCCTCATTTATAGCCACAGTTGATCACCGCCTATGGCAATGACGGACCCGCTCACACGTTAGTCATCTCCTTTTCTGAGGAGCTTGTGGCCTTGGTTTCATTAGTACCGATGCTGGTCCTGCTCACGTGATCATCGCTGAGTAAGTGCAGAATGTTGCACAAGGAGCGGTTCATAGTGTTTTTGAAACTTCGCCCCAGACAAACGTAAAGCAGTGGGTTGAGGCAGCTGTTGAAGTATGCTAGGCATAGCATCAAAACATGGGCCAGGTAGACAGAGGGGCTGTGAGGGGAAGACCGAGGAGTCACCAACACGACGAAGTCAACAATGTGCAGGGGCAGCCAGCACAGGAAGAAGCTGAGCACCACGGCAACAATGACCCTCAGCGTCCGCTTGGATCGACGCCCCCTCTGTGTCACTTTATTGTCAGCTCTCCTGTATACCATCCAGTGGCAGATGACGATGATCAGGAACGGAAGGAGAAACCCGAACAGGAAGCGGAGTGACGTGACGAGCCAGGCGCTCTGCACTGTGTGAACCGTCACACACTCCCGCTTGTGCTCGCTCAACACGATCTCTTGAGTGTAAACAAACTGAGGGATGCTGCCTATCAGGGCCAGGCACCACACGGCAACGCAGCCCAGTACAGCATACCTGGGTCGCCTGTTGTTGTGGCACCACACGGGCCTGGCCACCAGCAACCAACGATCAAGACTTATGAAGACAAGTTGCAGGATGCTGCAATACATCACCAAGTAGAAAAGGCCTTTGACTAATGTGCACGCCGTTGGGCCAAAGTGCCAGTGATCATCGTGAGCGAGGGGCACCATGAGAAGAGGCAGCGAGAGGCAACACAGCAGGTCAGCCAGCGCAAGGTTGAGGAACCAGATGGATGTGACGGACGGGGACATTTTGAAACCGGTCACCCACACCACTATGGCGTTCCCAGGAACGCCAAACAGAACCACGAGAGCATAGAAGGTCAGAGCCACGATCTGAATAGGCTGAATCTTGGGCCTCGTAATGTCAGGAAAGTCAGGGAAAGTAAAGTTGTAGTCTGGAATGCTGAAGTTTATATCCAGGATGTCACTCAAGTTGAAGAGGTTGAAGTCCATGACCAAGCTGTAAATCCAAAACAAAATGTTAGCAATACAGCTCGATGACATGGATGCTGACCCCCACTTTTATAGTTTTCATTCACCCTACTCAAGTAATGCAGGAGAACCTTAAACAGGTGGATGTCCACAATTTTTCTTTCAAGCACTGCATACAGAAATTTGGAGGAATGCAAGGTCTACTTTGACATTCTTCACCTTTAATCTAGTTTACGCATGATAATCAATCCATACAGGTAACGATATGGGAATCAATTACAGGATACAGCAGTACCTCCTACTTGCCAACAGCTCTAGTGATGAAAAATTCAGGTAACTAAACGCATCCTCAGAAAAATATTGTCTCTCGGTACGGAGGGAAAGTCAGGATATGAAAGGGGAAAAAATAGGCGATGGATTCGCAACAGTGGCGCAGCTATAGCGCGTTGGTCTCACAGTTTTGAGGTCTGGGGTTCCTGTCCCGGCCTTCCCCTGTCTGGCGTTTGCATGTTCTCCCTGTGCGGGTCTTCTCCGGGCACTCCGGTTTCCTCCCACATCCCCAAAATGTAAATTAATTGAAGACTCTAAATTGTGTGTGAGATTGTGAGTGCGACTGTTGTCTATCTCCATGTGTCCTGTGATTGGCTGGCAACCAGTTCAGTATGTACAGTGCCTCCTGCCCATGCAATGTAATCCATTCATTTATGTATATTCTATCAGGCATGTCCTGATTTGGGTCACGGGTGAGCCTAACCCAGCTGCCCCTTGGGCGAGAGGCAGAGCACACCCTGGACTGGTCACGAGGCACATGATGTATAGACACACATCCACACTTGTGAAGAAATCACTCTTTAATTTCATTTTTGCAGGGATGTGGGAGGAAGCTGGAGTACTCTGAGAAATCCCACACAAGCCCAAGAAGAACATGCAAAAAAAATTTTTTAACAAAAATACAGGAAGGCTGGAGCAGAGATTCAAGCCCAAGATCCTAGAACTGTAAGGCACACATGTTCACCACTGGTGCACCATGCTTCCAACACAATTAACCATTTTGATAAATTTCATTAACTACATTTTGATAACAGTTCTCCAAAAATAGGTCACATAGCTCAGTGGTTAGAGCATTGGTTTGGTAAACCAGCGGTCGTGAGTTCGGATTCCGCTGGCCCTCCGCTCCCCGAGAGGGGTTGCGTCAGGAAGGGCATCCGGCGTGTTTAAAAAAAAAAAAAAAAAAAAAAATGCGCCTAACAAGTATGAGCGTTCATCTGAGATGTGACACTGTGCCGACCCCAAACAGGACAAGCCGAAAGAAACTTACTAATAATAGTCCTGCAAGTGTAAAAATACATTAAGCAATCACAATAATAGGATGTAAATTCAAGAAACCTCAAATGATACTGCGAGGAATACAAAACCTAAAAACCTGAAATGTACATAAACTTGTTCTTAGATGATTCGACCCTTTGTTGAGTTTTTGGACAATGTATTGCAAAAAAAAAAAAAAAAAAAGAAAGAGAGGCAAACTATTGACATCTCCGTTGCGAATGGTACAACGTACTCACTTAAAAATGAAGAAGTTGACTTATTTAGGGGGGGAACAGTGCACTATCCTCCAATTCTATATTCTATCTTCTTTTGATAAACTGTCACAAATCTAAATGCACAAAACTTTAAACAAATTAGAAAACTTCAATCACAGCACTTAGCTTTTAAGTTTGTAATGTATTTATTGTTCTTATTTTTTTTTGCAAATATGTCTTCAAAAAAGTTAAACTTACTGTGTCACTTGGCTGTTGCTGCACACACGTCTATGGCAAAAGGAAGTTATGGGCTTGTCTTCTTTTGCAATGTTTTATACCCAAGCTCTCTCACACACACACTCACACATGCGTATGCATGCACACAACAACAACAAAAAATTCCGTGACCATGTAAAAAAAATAAATCAAAGAAAAACACAACACAATGTGGTTTCGGTTTTCCACAGGTTGGACCACAAACCAGCGTAGCACACTGTCGAGGCAGAACAAATCTCGTATCAAAAATTATACACAAAAAACATCCATCCATTTTCTTTGCCGCTTATCCAAACAAGGGTCGCGGCCTATCTCAGCTGTCAACGGGCAGGAGGCGGAGTGCACCCGGAACTGGTTGCCAGCCATTCATAGGGCACATGGAGACAGAAAGTCGCACTCGCAATCACACCTAGGGCCAATTTAGAGTGTCCGATTTAATGGTGGATGTTTTTGGGATGTGGGAGGAAACCGGAGAGGCCGGGGAAAACCCACGCAGGGACGAGGAGAACATGCAAACTTCGCACAGGCGGATCTGGGTTTTGAACCACGATCCTCAGAATTGTGACGAGAGAGGTTGCTGCTATATAGGTGAACAATGTATGACATGATCCACAATTTCCAAAAAGCAGTGGAAAATATATTGAATTAAAATAAAATCACTTTGCAATATTTTACAGCATAGTATATGATAAATAATTTTAGAATGTACAGTAATGTCTATGTAATAAATATTTCCAGCATGCATTATAATCGTCCTGGATCCTCAGCCTTTAAGCATTTCGGGGGAGAATATCAACTCTTGAATATAACAACGAACACATGCAAGAACATACAACAATACAGGAAGGGCAGTGATCATAAAAACAATGAGGCGATGTCACACAAAAGCGTTTTTGTCTATGTTTGTGGGTTTAGTAGTAGGAGTTGTATGTTTCCACTGGAGGGAGCTCGTTGTAGAGGTCAAGAGATACGAGCCAAGTGTGACTATCGCACAATGTCAGCTAATTCAGGTCAGATAATCCAATAGTTTCAAGTAAATAAGGATTCACAGCTGTTTTATGAGTACGATGTATCAAGTGGCGCATGTCTCTAAATTCCAATTCAAACTACTCCCCTCTCACTTTTTTTAAGCTTTTATTTAGTTTATTAAGCGGTACAGTAACTCATTGGCAACACTGTTGCCACTAAGTTTAAAGCCTTATCAAATATAAATACAAGCGAGCAAGCTTCCTTGCGGTTTTGACATTCAAATCGCCTCACAGTACAGGATATGAACCAAGTCATGCTTCTTTCCAAGAAAGCGACTATCTTGGTAACATCACAAACAAAAAAGCTGACGCGAAGAGCATTGCCTGTGTTTATGGCATTATTTGAATCTATATTCTTTGCTAACCAACCTCCTAAAATCATTGAATCTCATTCTTGTTTGATCAAATCCTTTCTTGCAATTTATTCTCACCCTGCCAATGTAAAGTTAAAGTAGTAAAGGTGAAACAAACAGGACAAAACACATTATTACCCAAGCAGAAGAGCATGGATCTGGGTTTTAGTAGCAGAATTAGAAAGGTTGGGACAAAGGTGGGCAATGTTGCGTAGGGGAAAGAAGGCTGTTTTAGTGATTTGGTGGATGTTGGACTGGAAGGAGGGTGCGGGTTCAAAAATGAATGAAGGAAATTTCTGGTTTGGGGGGGAACTGGTGAGTAGGTTGACATCAATGGAGAGTGTGAAATCCTGAGTGGGGGCCAAGAGTGATTTGGGACCAGTGATGATAAATTCAGAGTTATTGCCAATTTGCTGTTGAGTTTGAGGAATTTGGTACTCGAACTATTTTTTTTTTTTTTTTTCTTGGAGAGAGGCCATTTTTGAGGGTCTACACTTGTACTATTTGAGTAAAAATACAAAATTGCAATGAGAAAAGGGCTTTGACACCTTTCTTGGCACCAATTAACATCCATTGTAATGGCAGGAAAATTACTTATTTTGTTTCCTTTTATTCATCTTTACTCCGGTTACTTAAGTAAATAAGCACAAGGCTATACTAGTTTTATTTAATCATAACTATGAGATGCAAGCAGATGTAAGATATACAGTAAAGAAAATAAGTATTTGAACACCCTGCTTTATTGCAAGTTCTCCCACTTAGAAATCATGGAAGGGTCTGACAAACCTGGTGAACAACTACAGAAACGTTTGACCTCTGTAATTGCAAACAAAGAGTACTGTACCAAATATCAACATTGGTTTTCTCAGGTGTTCAGACACTTACTTATTTGCAGCTGTATCACACAAATAAATTGTTTAAAAAAAAAAAGTCATACATTGTGATTTCTGGATTTTTCTTTTTAGATGATCTCTCTCACAGTGGACATGCACCTACAATGAAAATTTCAGAGCCCTCCATGATTTCAAAGTGGAAAACTTGCAACTTGCTTTAAAGGAAGGATGAACGTTCCATAGTCCTCACCAGGCCTCCTCCTCACCCATTAGTCATCTGTTTTCTGCAGACCTTGTGGATTGATTGCATGAGTCCTGGGCACTTGGTCTTTGCTGAGTAAGTGGAGGATGTTGCACAGGTAGCAGTTCATTGTTTTTTTGAAGCCTCGGCCCAGGCAAACGTAAAGGAGTGGGTTAAGGCAGCTGTTGAAGTATGGCAGGCATAGCTTCAAAACACTGACCAGGTATAAAGGCTGGTAAAGAGTGGAATCCCAAGAGGTCACCAAGATCAAGAAGTCAACAATGTGCATGGGGAGCCAGCACAGAAAGAAGCTGAGCACCACGGCAACAATGACCCTCAGCGTCCGCTTGGAGCGACCCCCCGTGTGTGTCACTTTTCTGTCTCTGACTCTTCTGTACACCATCCAGTGGCAGGTGACGATGACCAGGAACGGAAGGAGAAATCCCAACAGGAAGCGGAATGATGTGATGAGCCATACTCCGTGCATTGTGAAAGACTTTATACAAAAACTGATCTTGTCGCCCAAGTTTAACTCTTGAGTGTAAACAAACTCAGGGATGCTGCCTATCAGGGCCATGCACCACACGGCAACACAGCCCAGTACAGCATGCTTGGGACGCCTGTTGTCGCGGCACCACACGGGCTTGGCCACCAGCAACCAACGATCAAGACTTATGAAGACGAGTTGCAGGATGCTGCAGTACATCACCGTGTGGAAAAAACCTATGACCACTGGGCATGCTGTTGGGCCCAAATTCCACAGGTCACCATGTGCGAGAAGCACCATGAGAAGAGGCACCGAGAGGCAACAAAGGAGGTCCGCCAGCGCAAGGTTGAGGAACCAGATGGATGTGACGGACGGGGACATTTTGAAACCGGTCACCCACACCACTACGGTGTTCCCAGGAACACCAAACAAAACCACGAGAGCATAGAAGGTCAGAGCCACGATCTGAATAGGCTGAATCTCGGGGCTCGCGGTGTCAGGAAAAATATCCTCGTAGTCTGGAATGCTGTAGTTTAAATCCAAGATGTCACTGAACTCGAAGAGGTCGTGGTCGAGGTCCATGATCAAGCTGTAAATCCAAAACAAAATGTTACCAATGTAGCTCAATGTAAGGGATGCTATCCCCAACCTTCTCGATCTCCCACAATTCTGGCTTTTTTTTTTCTTCTTCTTCTTAAGTTCTTCCCGTTGTTGAGTTTTTGGAATATGTGTGGCAAAAAAAAGTTAAAATACTTTAACAAGAAAATAGTTATTAGAAAAGTTCAGTCACAGAAATGAACACACACACGAGACGTCCTCAGCAAGTTCAACTTACGGCTTCACTTGGCTGTTGATATCAGACATGGAAGGAAGTTATGGGCTTTACTTCTTTTGCAATGTCTTACAGCTCAAGACTCATGCATGCGCGCACACACATTTTTGTTAGGATTTATTAAAAATGAATCTATCACAAAACAACTCAAGACATGGGTATTCTAAGCTATGTCATAGTGTCTCATACAATTTCTGTAAAAATATAATACAGTACAATTTGGCTTTTTTTCTTTATTCAATTTTATGTATTTGCTGATACAATACCGTTCCCAATTTGATACTCATAAAAATGCACTGCACAAATTCAGGGCAAAATATTGCATGATTTTTATATATGTAATGGAGTACTGATGATCACATTATCCCTTCCTGTTTGCGATAGTAATGGATAGGCTGACAAACGAGGTTAGAATGGAATCCCCTTGGACCGTGATGTTCGCAGATGATTTTGTGATCTGCAGTGAAAGCAGGGAGCGGGTGGAGGAACAATTAGAAAGATGGAGGTACGCACTGGAAAGGAGAGGAATGAAGATTAGCCGAAGTAAAACAGAATATATGTGCATGAATGAGAGGGGCGGTGGGGGAAGAATGAAGCTCCAGGGAGAAGAGATAGCGAGGGTGGACGACTTCAATTACTTGGGGTCAACAATACAGAGCAATGGTGAGTGTGGTGAGGAAGTGAAGAAATGGGTTCAAGCGGAATGCAACAGTTGGCGGAAGGTGTCTGGTGTTCTATGTGACAGAAGAGTCTCCGCTAGGGCGAAGGGCAACATTTATAAAACAATGGTAAGTCCAGCCAGGATGTACGGATGAGAGACGGTGGCACTGAAGAGACAACAGGAAGCAGAAATGAAGATGTTGAGGTTTTCGCTCGGAGTGAGCAGTTTGGATAGGATTAGAAATGAGCTCAGTAGAGGGACACCCAAAGTTGGATGTTTTGGAGACAAGGTTCGAGAGAGCAGACTTCGATGGTGTGGACATGTCCAGAGGAGAGAGAGTGAGGATATTGATAGAAGGGTGCTGAGGATGGAGCTGCCAGGGAAATAAGCGAGAGGAGGACCAAAGAAAAGGTTGATGGATGTTGTGAGGGAAGACATGAGGACAGCGAGTGTTAGAGAGGAAGATGTACGAGATAGGCTTAGATGGAAAAAGATGACACGCTGTGGTGACCCCTAACGGGACAAGCCGAAAGAAGAACAAGACAGTACTGGTGACCATTGTTTACAGCAACTGAATCGGAATCAGAAACAGCTTTATTGGCCAAGTGTGTAAAAACATACAAGGAATTTTTCTCCGCCATTCGATGCTGCTCTGCTACGACTTGCAGAACGACAACAACAGAGAACAAGAAACCCAAAGTTCATGATCTTTAGAAGCTAGAATTTGTAATTGATCAGCAGCAATTTTTTTTTAAATGTAATGAAATGAGTGATTTGTGTTTGAATCGTATGCTTGAGTATTGAAACAAATGGACCTTTGCAGCATATTAAAAAATTTTTTCCATGGACCAGTATTCCGGCAGCACGTCAAGCTGGTGGCAAACATGCCTGCCTCGGACTTCTGCCGTTGTGCATTACAGTCTGACCATTCTATATGAGGTTTGTGTTGGGTTCCTTCCCTTATTACAGTGTCCAACCTGTCATTAACATTATTTTACATTCATTAAAGACTCTTAAATTCCTCGTAGGTGTGAATGTGAGTGATTGTGAATGGTTGCTTAACTATATGTGCCCTGCGATTGGCTGGCGAATAGTCCAGGGTGAAACCTATTTCCTGCCCAGAGTCATCTGAATAGCCTACAACCCGCTCACAAACTTATAAAACGATATACTGTGTTGTGGAATAATATTGTGACCTTGGCTGGCTCCACCACAGTTGAAGTCTGCGGTACAAAACTGGCCACTCACACTCTTCCAAATATATCCACATACTGTAGTTTATTCACATAACGTTGATATTGCCGTAGGGTTGACGGTTTTGGGTCAGTTGGTCAATTGGGTCGTCCACTGACCAAAGGGTCGGGAGGTTAAATCCGACTGTCCTCTTTGGAAGTGCCATTGGGCAAGACACTGGTACAAAATAAAATCTACAACAGTGATGACAACTACAAAAGACTGGGGACATATTTTGTATCATCTTGTCAAATTGTTGCATCTGTTGATCAGGAAGCTTCCATTTGTGGCATGTTTTGCACGCGAGCACTAAAACATTTTGATTTGAAGTTTGTTTTTTTGTTTTTTTTTTTTTTTTTTTTTTTTTTTGCAAAAGCATGATTGGATCACTTTCTTAGAAATATGGTTCTTCATTCACAATGGGTCGATTTCACAATGGGGCAGCAGAATTTGCAGCAAAATAAGGCCTCCTCAAAAAACTTCCATGAATCAGCAACCAAAAAAAATATGCAATAAAGGTTACGCATGTTTACTTTAACAGAAATATATATATATATATATATATATATATATATATATAATACCATCCAATGAGCAATACAAAGATGTAATACAATGTACATAATTTTCATTTATTAAATTTTTGTGAATACGCTGTATATATCTGTACAATACAAATCCATTATCGATTTTGCTACTGGGGCAAAATACTTAATTGACGGATTTATTTCAATGATTTATACAGTGACGTCATCCATTATCCGAGCCGCTTATCCTCACAAGGATCACTGTAGTTCTGGAGCCTATCCCAGCTCATATGTACATCATATACACAGGTCAACCTAGTCACAAACTCAAATGAATTTCCATAACAACGCACAACTGCAGTTCTCAATTTTATCTCAATTGAGCTACAAACAAAAGCTGCCTTTTCAAACCGAAATGACATTTCTTGAAATTTTTTTAACGTTACAATCTTTGACCGCATATACACTTTGTGATAAGACTTTTACATGGGAAATAAAAGAGATTTGTCTTCTAAATAGCCACAGAAGTCATCATTGTGCCAGAAAGGATTGATGACCGAGTACAATGAGTTTCAGGATCTTTGGGAAACGCAGTAAAAGGAACAAAATAATATGCAACAGCAGCAGGATCCTCTTATAGCACTATGACTCGCTGGCCTTCAACGTGGGAGTTTGGGGAAGTTGCACCGAAAGCAAATACTCTAATAAAAGTTGGTGGAAAAAAGACACACACAAAAAGGGTAATGTTCTGTCAATATTTGCATTTTCCCATTTTTGTTTGTGTGATTATTTTCATCAGAGTGTTGCCAAGTGCACAGACGTGCCCATTTATGGCTTCTCTGGAAGCTTCACTGGCTACTTATCAGCACTTGAGCATATTTTCCTTTTTCAGCAATGCCATTTAGTCTTTTAGCCTACACACACGATCTTTCGTTGTCAGTACCAACTTATTATTGTTTCCTCGCGGGGTCCTCAGAGGTTTCGGTTGAGGGCCGTAGGACAGCTTGGTGGAAGTGTGGGGGTGTCATCTCGAAATGCATCTGACTGTAGGTCTGAAAAACAGAAAATTGAAAAAGGTATGGGAAATGTGGCTGCACGGTGGACAAGTGCTAGCACATCCCGGCCTTGCCTGTGTGGAGTATGAATGTTCTTCACGTGCCTGCGTGGGTTTAATACGGGTACTCGTACATGGTAGGTTGATTGAAGACTCTCGAAATTGGCCGTGAACGTGAGTGCAAATTGTTTTTTTTTTATGTGCCCTGCGATTGGCTGGCAACCAGTTCAAGGTTCGCCTTTCACCCGACAATGGATAGGATAGAGTCTGGCCTGTCCGTGGTCCTAGTTCAGGACAAGTGGTTCAGAAAATGGATGGATGGATGAAAAGGAAAACCACACAGACGACCAAATCTTTTCCTTTTTTTTTCAAGCTGGACCACTTAGATGAGCACTATAAGAGATAGATACACAGCAGAACAGCGGTGAGATGTGCCGTAGGTGTGTCAGAAGAATGTAAGGTGGAGGTGAGACTGCATCAGGGATCCACCCTGAGTCCCTTCCTGTTTGCAGTAGTAATGGGTGGGCTGACAGATGAGGTTAGATTGGATTCCCCTGTGATCTGCAGTGAAAGCAGGGAGCACATGGAGGAATAATTAGAAAGATGGAGGCACGCACTGGAAAGGAGAGGAATGAAGATTGGCCGAAGTAAAACGGAATATATGTGCATGAATGAACAGGGGCAGTGGTGGAAGAGTGAAGCTCCAGGGAGAAGCGATAGGGAGGGTGGACGACTTCAAATACTTGCGGTCAACAATACAGAGCAATGGAGTGTGTGGTAAGGAGGTGAAAAAACGGGTCCAAGCGGGGCGGAACAGTTGTCGGAAGGTGTCTGGTGTTCTATGTGACAGAAGAGTCTCCACTAGGATGAAGGGCAAAGTCTATAAAACAGTGTTGAGACCAGCCATGATGTACAGATTAGAGATGGTGGATCTGAAGAAACAACAGGAAGCAGAACTGGAGGTAGCAGAAATGAAGATGTTGAGGTTCTCGCTTGGAGTGTGCAGGTTGGATAGGATTACAAATGAGCTCATTAGAGGGACAGCCAAAGTTGGATGTTTTGGAGACATGGTTCGAGAGAACAGACTTCGATGGTTTGGACATGTCCAGAGGTTGTTAGTGAGGAAGATTCATGAGATAGGCTTCGATGGTGGAAAAAATGACACACTGTAGCGACCCCTAATCGGGACAACCCGAAAGGAAAAGAAGAAGATAGAGATACACTATTGGAAGAGGACCAGCATCTAAAGATCAAGCAGTATGATACTTTTTTTACTGTCTGCCTCTTCTCTTGGGATGCAAAATGTGAAAAACTGGCAGTAGGATCTCAAGGTGGCAAGTTCGAGAGCCTTTCAAGCCAAAAGCAAAAGAGCCACTGTTGACGAATCGTAGCAATTGGGGTTTATTGGGTAAACCTCGACGAGACCCTGGCCAGTCAACTGTTGGACACAGCACACCCCTCAGTCTGAGGCCATTATGTCAGACCACGAAGAATCTGAGGCATTAAACATACTCTTAAAATACAGGTTTATTTTCTTCTTCTTTGGAATAGGAAAGCACAGTACAGGGACTCATCTGCCTCACATTCAAATTTTCTGGGTTTGAAACTCATATCTGAACTTTTTATATGGCGTTTCTATTTCCTCTCCTAGAGCGTGTGGATTTTCATTCCTCAGTTTCATCTTGGATTCAAAGAAAACATTCTGCTCTTTATACATCTGTATATGAACCAGATGGTGATGGCGGTGAGCCGTGTACTCTCCGCCGTGCACACAGTCAAAAGCCGAGGTTGGCCCGCCTCAATCTCCTGAGTAATTAAAGGCATAGGTGGGTTTTCTTGATGATGTTGTAATGTCTTTGGACATTTCGACTCTGAGAGATTTAGATACTCTTCTTATGAAAAGTGGGTGAAGACTCCTCCTGAAATCAACTATCATTGACCACACCATGTAAATGATGTTCATCCATCCATCCATTCATTTTCTGTACCGCTTGTCCTCACCAGGGTCACGGGTGCGCTGGAGCCTATCCCAGCTATGTACGGGGGAGTGGCCGGGTACACCCCGACTTGGAGGCCAGTTTATCACTGGGCACATACAAACGATCATTTACATTCACACCTACGGGCAATTTAGAGACTACATTTAACCTACCATGCATGTTTTGGAATGTGGGAGGAACCGGAGTATTCAGAGAAAACCCACGCAGACACAGGAAGAACATGCAATGTCTAGACAGGTGTGTCCTGGATTTGAACACCTGTCCTCAGAACCATGAGGCAGATGCGCTAACTAGTCAACTGTACAGCCAGATGTTATTCAGTGAGCAGGAAAGGCTGCAGCAGGGATTCTCATTTGAACCAGTGCCCCAATACTTAGACATGCTATTAATCATCAGGGTTACTGCTGACACCTAATAAATTGGAAAGCTTCGTCAGGAAGAGTATTGAGCAAAGCATGATTACACCTATGAGTCGGCAGAACTGACTCACTGTAGTGACGCTTGATGGTTGAATCTGAAAGACAATACTTAGTCATACGTTAGTCTACACATTTCTGCTACTTGACCAGCTTGTTCCACTTTCTGACACACCAACTCCATAGTGTCAGAATCCACACCGTTACATCCTCACCATCAGCACAGTGGTGGGAATTACGCCCCTCTGCAACGCAACTACGCGCACATGACTACTTAGCTTAACACACCAGCTGTCGTGCCATTACGTTTGCAGATGACTGAGCCATTGTGGGAAATATTCCCACAACGGCAGGTTATCGTTCCATCAGGAAGTTGCAGAGATGATGCAGACAGACCTCCACAGCAATGTCTAAAGGAAATGAAAGGGATAGTCATGGATTTTAGGAAGAGTATCTCCTCCCAGTTCAATCCCGGACCCGCTTGTGTGGAATTTGGATGTTCTCCCCGTGCCTGCGTGGGTATTCTCCGGGCTCTCCGATTACCTCCCACATCCCAAAATTGAACATCCACCATGAATTGGACACTCTAAATTGCCATTCGGTCTGATTATGAGTGCGGCTGTTTGTCTCTATGTGCTCTGCGATTGACTGGCAATCAGATCAGGGTGTACCCTACCTCCTGCCCGTTGACAGCTGGGATAGGCTCCAGCACTCCCGCAACCCTTATGAGGATAAGTGGCTAAGAAGATTGATAGATATCTCCTCATACACCCAACTAGACCAACTCGATGACTCCTCCAATTTTCATCAGTTTCTGTGGAAACAGTCCAAAGCTTCAAGATTCTCAGAGTCTGTTTTTCCGGAATTTAGGTGGGAACTGCCAATAAAATACTGAAGCTGCACTAATGCCTTTACTTCCTTTGAAGGTTGAGGCAGGTCAGGTTCAGAATCATGTTGTTTTTCGACTGTGTTTATGGTGTGAAATACAGGAACCATCCTCAATCTTCTTTGGCATAGCTAGTACTCTGCAGCCAACAATCTGCCATGAACAACCAAAGGGATTACAAACAGCGTCCTCGCTTACATCAAAAAGCTGCCACATGAAACTGTCACAATGTGTTTAATAACTATAATTAATTTGTATTTAATCATAGTTGTTCAGTCAAAATTATTCAGATTTAGAGATCAATCTCACAAAGCTCTGGGAGAAAACACGCTATGTCTAAAACTTTGGAACTTTGACTTTCTGAAATGGTTACAAATGAAATTACATCTTGGCATCATGGTGAGCAATATGGTTATCGTTGTTGTTTCGCAGTTCAAATGTCCTGGCTCAAACCTTGCTATGTGGAGTTCACGTTTTCCTGTGCTTGTGTGCATTTTCAATGGGTACTCCCATTTTCCAAAAACAAAAATTGAATATAAAATTTCCCAGGGTGTACCCTGCCTCTTCCCCCAATGTCCAGCTCATCTGCGACACTAATGAGGACAAACAGTCTAGAAACTGTTGTGGTCCTGCCGGTCCTTATCCTGGCTGCGCCGGTCCCCGACACGGCACACGCCGGCAGCAATATGCGAGGCGCACACCTGCGCCTCGTTCTCCGTAATTACGACTAATACAAATGGGACTGCTCTTACGGTCTGGCCTTTGCCAGATCACTGCCTCATGCTTTGTTCCCACACTCTCTTGATTCCATTCCTGGTCTCCTGTGTACCGACCTCTGCCTGCTCACTGACCTGCCTCTCACGCCTGACGACCTTGTTAGTGCTCCTTCCTTGGACTGCCTGCTTGATCCCCGACACTGGACTGAATAAAAACGCTTCCCGAACCACCTCTACATCTCCTGAGTCGTGCATTTGGGTCCAACCCCGTGTTCTGGTCGTGACAGAAACCCCTAAAACTAACCTTAACCCAAATCTAAAACATAAACTCACCAATGAGTGTCAAGCCTTGCTGCTGGCTCAGAAAAACTGACGTTCTCTCCTCCTCATCCTCATCCTCCTCTTCGTCCTCTCCCCAGTCAGCAATGTTGGCTGGGGGGATGCACTGCTCCAAGAAGATGTCCTCTTCATCCTCGCCCATGTTGATGTTTTCTGGAGGCCAGCGAAGTTCTCCGCTCTCGACCTCGCTCACCTCTGTGGGCTCCACAACGATGGAGGGTAGACGCTCCCTGTGGTGGTTCTGAGCCAAGCTGTTCAAAGACGTCTCAGAGCCGAGAACTACCTCGACCGGATCCGGGAAGATCTGTAGGAAGATATGGAGCAGTGATCGAACACTTAACTGAAGCGTAGCAATTTAGATAAGTACAGCTGAGGGGAAGTATATGTTGGTATAGTCTTAGCCAGCGTAAATAGTGTCACGAGTTCAATAAGAGACTGAGATTGCCCTACCCTGTCATTCACTGTTTGGTCTCTGTTTATGACTTTCTTTGTGCCTCCTACCTCTCCACTAACCATAAAAGGAACATAACCAAGTGAGATCTGGTATGCAAGCCCTGACAAAACATTTTACAGTATGAACATTTACACCATCAAGTGAAAATTATTTCCCTATAAAAATTATAAATTAAATGTCAAATATCAAAAGAAAGTGACTTGCCTTATTAAATGAGGTGAGAGTAGTTCTAACAAATGCAGTATTGTTGTACACCACTTGACAGAGTTGGTCAAAAGTGAATTTTTATTCCAGTTCATATTCCATGGATCTCATTTTATCTGATTGTTTGATCACTCTTAGGGTGCAGCAAAAGTACCGTAATTTCCGGCCTACAGAGCGCATCGGATTGTAAACCTCACCCAGTACATTTATAAAGGAAATACCATTTGATACATACATAAGCCGCACCTGTCTTAAAGCCGCAAGTGCCCACATTGAAACCCGAGATATTTATAAAGAAAAACGGTACATAGAGTTTTTAAAGTTTTAATACCTTAGCTTAGCTTAACATAGCAACAACACGGTAGTATGAACACGGCTGGTTAAAAAACAAAAAAACATACAGGTTAAAAAAAAAAAAAAAACAGCCGCGGCAGCTACACAGTAGCAACACAGTAGCACAGCACTAACAGAGCCGGTTAAAAAAATAAACATACCTAAATCACTGAGATTCTGCAGTAACACAGCAGAAACACACTAGCTTGATGCTACGGCAGCGCTAACAGGGCCGGTTAAAAAAAAACATACCGGTAAAAGTCACTTTCTTGGCACATATATTCCACTGGTCTCAATCTTACCTTTTCCGCTCAAGTGCCCCCTTGCAGCCGTTAAAAAAAAAAAAGGCACAAATTAACCGCATCACCGCATATAAGCCGCAGGGTTGAAAGCGTCTGCAAAAAGTCACGGCTTATAGGCCGGAAATTATGGTAAAGCACTACCATCAAGTTTTCCACTTGTCCGTATCCATCCATTTTCTACCAGTTATCCTTACTTTGAGCAAGACGCGGTGTGCGCCGTGGACTGGTAATAGGGCACAAATCCAACGACATTCACGCTCATATTCACGCCTATACGCAATTGTATCTAACCTGCATTGTTTTCAGAATGTGAAAGGAACCCCAAGTTTTGTGTGGCATTTTGGAATTTTACACATCACATCAGTGGGATAAAGATGATAGGTACCTGGAAAGGTAATCGTTTTTCCTTCCTTTGCAGATCTTCAGAATTTGAATCCTGACCGCTTAGCTCCTCCATCCCTCTGCAGACACATCAGTCGCACTATAACAAAGTCGACTTGCGTGCACCATTTAAAAAAAAAAAAAAAAAAAAAGTTATACTTACTAGATGTCAAAACCTTCCCAGAACACTTTCTTGCCTTAGGAACAAAGTTTATCTCCTGGTGATCAGGCCATCACCGACATAAAACAGCAAAAAGCCTCACTGAGGTTGTTTCTTGCAATTTTATGACGCTTTAGACATAACCACATGCCGTTTTATTTTTTTTTTAAGTCACGTGATTATAAATTAAGCTTAAAAACCTTGGTAATTGGAAGGAATGTGATGTGGGGGCCTTTCGGAATTCCCCAGAATCCATAACTGGACTGGAAAGAAAATGCACTCTGTAACCCAAAACTGTGCGGTGTGAGTTACATTCCTCACTTAATGAAATTTGCAATAGTTTTGGATGGAAAAACTCACGCCATTGATGCTATTGCCAGCAGCGCACTTAGAAATCTGTGAGGCTCACTTCTTGAAGCACGTAGATTTTTTTTATATAAAACGTTCAACAGCGCACGTTGTCGTGTTTCAAGCTAAATTTCAGCTGTTCTCGGGCTCTGTGTTCCCGGGGCCTGTGGTCAGTCTTACATTTTTAAAGCTGACGGACTAAGTGAATTATGTGGCTGTGCCTGCGCGCGTGTGCGTGTGTGTGTGTGTGTGTGTGTGTTGTGTGTGTGTGTGTGGTGTGTGTGTGTGTCATCACATGGTGTTTCCTGTAACACACACACACTGCAGATTAGTGCAGAGTCAAACAGAGCTTTGCACAAAAATGGATTATGTCTGCTGCTGCTCATAATTCATGTTGTGACAGCGAGCCATTCTGAACACATGCACTCCAAGCCCTCTGTCTAAAAGAGGGTGGGGGGAGTGTGGCGGCCACGTTTCATCTGCCACCAGCCATTTGCGGGGCTCTCCAAACACGATAGCGGATGTTAGACATGGCAGCGTCCCGTGTTATCTAAAGATTCCTCATGTGGAGCCCGCAGTGGGTTCAGTGGACACTTTAAAAAGTAATTCATTCCAGCTCTGTATAAGCCCTTTTTGGGGTGTCCATAAAAACTGAGAGGAGGATTAAGAAAGACTGAGGATCTCTCTGAATCCTCTTTTTTTTTTTTATCCTTCTCTACTTGTCTTTTCTTTTTTTCATTGCTGTCTCTCTGCCTCTGTGCCTGCTTCACTCACACTTTGTTGACCGTCAGTCAGTGTAACACGCAATCTGTTAAAATCGTGCTAACTCCGTTAATGACATCTCAGCTGAAGGACAAATCTCATCTCAGTGTTGCTTAATATCAAATCTTCTTTGGGTACGTTTTTCATGGTGTTTGATAACAGCAACATTTAGCTATAGCTTTTTAGAAACAAATGATGTGAAGTCTCCCAATTGGTAGACTCTCTATATACACTCTGTAGAGCTCGTGCGCATGACGTCACCATTTTCACGGCGCCATATTGCCGGTCAAAAAGCTCTGCCCGACAGTGTGGGGGACATTGAACCAGAGCAGAATATTCACAATGCCCGAGACTTGTTGTGCTGTTGGCTCTTAGACAGACAAGAGATATATTCAGAGAAGTAATTCTATAGAATACTAGCTGAAAAGACCAGAAAATATTGATGGATTTCAGAAATTAAACGTGATGGATGGTGCCCAACCAAAATACACACGACTGTGTAACGATCGCTTAATTTTAGGTAGGAATTATTCTTCTCAATCTCAAATTACCAAGAAGTATTTATAATGCCATGTTGGCTCGTTTGAGAACAATGTGTTTTAAAAAAAAAGAGAGAAAGACAGGGAGTCGTCTCCAATCTCCACGGAAGCGTGTTGCAGCCACACATTAAACTTCGGTAAACCTCTCCCCGACAGATGGTTTTTTTTTTTTTTTAAATATGCATTGTTCTCAAATGAGTCCAATGCATATTTAAAAAAATAAATGGAGAGGTTCACGTAGTTTAACGTGTGGCCGCAACACGCTTCCGTGTATGGGGGGCTTAAGCCTATACCAGCGGTTTCTTCTCTTTTTTTTTTTTTTTTTTTAAATCCGCATTGGACTCATTTGAAAACAAAATCATATTTTTAAAAAATAAATAAATAAAAAATAGTCTGTCACTGAGAAGTTTACCCAAGTTTAAAGTGTGGCGGCAACACACTTTGTGTACAAAGGAGCCGACTCGCTGTCTTTTTCTTTTTTCCGATCATAGTTAATGAATGCGGGTTTGTGTAAAACCAGGGGTCATTTATTTAAATATTGGTATTTGTATTGAAAAATCCTGAGTGGCTCCATCACTATGTGGGATTTTTTCTTGATTGAGAACAGATCCAGCAACAAAGTATTTGTATCCATCCAGACTTTTCTACGCTTTCAAACTCTTCCATGTAAATCTCGACGACTTCCTCACCAGATCCATGTGTAGATCCAGTTGTTCAAGACAAGCGGAAGCGGGTTAACAGTCCAATTCCTTATCGGCGAAAACATTGACTTCTGCATTAAATATGGGTCCTCTATGCCAAGTGTCTCTCATTTTTCCACGTACCAAATGAGATTTCCTTTACAAATGTACTGGGTGAGGCTTATAACCAGGTACGCTCTGTAGACCGGGAATTAAGGTAGTTTTTTCAGCAAATAATGGAGTCTCCAATTTCACTGTTTAGCCCAATGTGGTGCACTTACAGCATATAGTGCTTCATCTATTGTACACCATCACATTCACCCGTGCACCAATGAATGGTTGATGCCATGCAAGTGTGACTTGCCAAAGGACACTTCGACAAACAGGCAGTCAGCGTTAGAATTTAAACCACCCTTCAGTCACTGGACAACCTGCTTTACTAACTAAGTCACAGCCACCCATATAATTATATATTTCAACGCAACTCCATTCCCAGATTCTTGCAAGATGTCAAACTATAGCAAATGAACAATCAAATCCAATAAAAGTTATTTAAATGTCGAGCCAGGGCAAAAGAGGATTGGACTGAAATCATATAACATACATAAATATACCTACTTTCTGGCAGACGATGACTCTTTTTGATACACAGTTCGCTTGTTTCTGCACTAAAACAGACCCCTGTAATGTGTACCGTATTTTCCGCACTATAAGGCGCACCGAAAAGCCTTTAATTCTCTCAAAAGCCGACGGTGAGACTTGTATATGGATCAATATTGAGCCTTTATTCAGGCCCCGTAGCTCAGTGGTGACAGCACTGGTTTGGTAAACCAGGGGTTGTGGGTTCGTAGCCCACTGGGACCTCCACTCTCTGAGAAGGGTTGCGTCAGGAAGGGCATCTGGCGTAAAAATTGTGCGTTGCATCTGAGATGACATGCTGTGGTGACCCCGAAAGGGACAAGCCGAAAGTACTTCTTCTTCTCATTGAGCCTTTATTGCTACGCCATCTAATGGATGCATAACGTAACCCCAGGCTCTACTGTAGCGTCTATTCTATGCGCCCTATAATGCGGTGCACCTTATATATGGGAAAAAAAGTTTAAAATTAGGCCACTCATTGAAGGTGTGTTTTATAATGTGGAAAAGACAGTACACACAAAAAAAAACTTGACCTTGGACATGTTTTGGACTTTTTTCCTGCTAATGATGATGATTATGATGATGATCCTGCTGCTAGTCTAGTTTGTTCAAATGTTTGATTTCAACCAAGTAACAAACTGCACGTGTTTTACAGTTTTCCTGTATTTCGTAAAATAAATGTGAAAACTTTGCAAATTGTAGAAGTGCCGGGAATCGATTCACCCCCCCAAAAAATGGCTACCCTCACATACGACATATTAAATCAGTGAATAAGCAAATTTTGCAACTATGCAGTGGTTCACACTATCAAGATTGTGTTAGAATGTGTTGTAGCTCACCAAAAGCTCTTAGCCTTTTTTTTTTATTATTTTTTTATTTTTTTTTGAGAAAGAAGAAGACTCAGATAACACATTTCCTGCGAACTTCCCTTTGACACTCTTTTCGGGTCAGGCTGAACCGGTCTGTTTATGTGAAACTAGTTGCTACTTTCAGGCAAGAATTATTGATATTGCAAATGAAGAAACACTGGCTTGGCCCAAAACGAGGACTCCGATCTGTCCTCATCCCAAACGGATCAGCTTTGGAGCGGACGCTGCCATTTTTGACCCACTTGTGGAACGTGCGCGACAGAACAAAAGCAATTTCTGATACGATGCCGACGACGAGTGCGTCCCGCTAAGCTGTTTGTGTGCCACCTGGGATGGAAACTTACAGGCACTATCGTGAAGAAGCTTAGCCTTCATGTAATCCCCCTTCATATCCACTCTCTCCCAACACCTGCATGTTTCCGCTCCTTCCAGACTCGGTGTTTGCAGTGCCAAAAAACACGAAATGAGCAGCGAAATATGACGATTTCTTTGAAACAATCTTTCTCGCAGGGAGAGATTTACATGTGGAATAATGTTAAATGTGTGGTGTCAAACTCAGGTCAAGTACAGTATCCCAAATCCTGCCTCCATTATAAGAAAACCACACATCCTCTTACCCTTCATTTGCTGTCACATAGCTGTCGTCTTCTCCTGCATCATGGCACAGATCCACAGTGGTGAAGACCGGCTCTCCCACAGTGGGCACAGTTTGCATAACGGGGGGTCCGGGAGGAGGCGAGCAGCTCCCGCAGCGTCCCCCCTCTGCGGAGCTCTCGGCGAGGTTCTTGGTGTCCAGGACGAGGCCTGGATGCGGGCGTTGCGCGCTCTCAGAGATGCTCGGGAGATGAGGATGCAGTGGGGGTGGTGGGGTGGGGTCGGGTTGTGGGGGCGGCAAGGACAGCGCCTGCCTCACTTGTGCAGCTTCGATCCAACTTTACCGAACACGCGTGCGCTCCCTTCAAACTTCCCTCCTTTGTGTCAGTCTGATCATCCTCCCTCCCCCCGGCCCGACCCACTATCGGGCTTTGGATTAGCGTCTTTTTCGATTACACCGGCTTGATGGGTGACGTCAGCTCGGCTTGACGGTCCCCTCTGATGAGTTGGCACGGTGCGCGGTTGGTGCGAGTCCAAGGGCACGCAGATGGTGAAAACTGCCGATGAAGTTCGACCTGACTCTCGACTTTCATGACCGCGTATGAACGGCATAGCTCAAACTTTTTTCTGCAATTTATTATCCTCCGTTGTTCGAGTCCCTCCATCTTGTGTGTTTAAGAGATCCCTTGGTCTCATTCTAGCAATGTGAACTCTTAACTTCGTGTGCCCCTGCGCTGTCGGTGGATTTAGATTTGGATGATTCATGGAATTAGCTCAGGGATCAAGGACTCAGCCTTGGGAAGGGTGGGGGGGGGCATATAACGGGCTGCAGCGACTGCTAAACAGACAGAGTCCCATGGACAGCAGGCCGTGTAATCCCTTCTGTAAGCTATATGTGGGACAACGAGGTAGTAAAAGAAACAGCACAAAGTAGTATCCTTCTGGCAGTGTTTTTTTTTGTTTGCATTATTTTATTAAATCAACTAAGAATCAGCATATTATATAATAAGGACTTTTTAGGGAACTGCGTCATTGTGGCAAGGTCTCTCCCATGTTATTGATGAGTCTAAGTATATAAAACCATTTGACATAAACATTTTTTTTAACCACAACTGACAGACCCAGTTGTATATTTTTGATACATTTTGTGAAATGTTGATTGTGTGCTGATTCACATTGTTTATCAGGGGGGTGGAGTGACATGAGGATCTTCCATTCTGATTGGCCTAAAAGGCAAACAGGACCGAGAAAAAAAATTAAAAAGAAAGGTAAAAAAGTTGGAGGAAGTAGAACTGAAATAAGGAAGTAAGTATGTAAGACCGTTTCCAGTCAAGTTACACACAACCACTTTCTTTTTTTATTATTTAACTTCATGTATTTTATTGCAGCGCGGCACCGTAGTGCCCGGAGAAAACCCACACAGGAACTGGTGAGAACATGCAAACTCCACACAGACGGAGCCAGCATTTGAACCCTGGTCCTCAGAATTATGAGGCCAACAGTTTAACCAGATGCTCCACTGTACCACCTGTTATAATACTGAACACTTAATAAGAAATATGTCATTGTTAGTATTAACACTGTATATAAATTGGGTTGTGATTGGCCGTTTTAAGTACTTAACAATAAATTTAATGGGTCTATATGGTGTATAGTTTTCACTTTTCCAATTATAATATAGTACGTTTCGTTTATTTTTTTTAAATGATCTTTCTGGAGTGCCGTCACTTTTCCTTCATTGTTGAATATGATTTCGGTTACAAGTGTTACCTCCAACCACTCGAGGGCGATGTCGTCCCAAAAAGTATTTCCGAAAAATTGCACGCATGCGCACTCGCTGTGTTTTCCAAGCGGTTGAAGGTGTGCTGTGCTTGTTTTAAGATAAGAGCCACATTGTAACGTAACTGAAGTAACTTTACTTTTGTTTTTGTTTTGTTTTTTAATTCTCAAACAATAGTCCTTCAAATGGATTTGGAAACCGGGACATACGAGCCGGGCTTCGTGGGGATCAGGTTTTGTCAAGAATGGTGAGATCGTGATACTTGGGTACACAAGCTAGCTAACAAAACGTGAAAGCTCCGCAAGAAGCTTTTCAATAACTGCATCTAAGATTTGGGACATATTTCTATTGTCTTATTAGATGTGCCTTATGTTTTTCCAGCAACAATATGTTGTATCCGAAAGAAGATAAAGAAAATCGGATATTACTCTACGCGGTAAGTATGTCGGAGTTAAGGGCTGAATCAGTTCTTGTACGTCCGTTCACTTAAGTTAAAAATAATTCCAAAATGTCAAAACTAGACTCCATGGTCTTCAAATTCTCTCAGCAACTCATTCGGCTACTCGTTGATTATTACAACTATGCGTTTCATAATTTTGAAATCATCATCTCTCATTCACAGTGTAGGAATTGTGACTACCAGCAAGAGGCGGACAACAGCTGTATTTATGTCAACAAGATTACCCATGAGGTTGAGTAAGTACGAGCAATGTTGCAGTTTGAACTGTGTATTTTGATGCGTGCAAGTAAACATACTTTAGATTTCATTGTTTGGAGTAACAATTGTGAAAAGAAGTTCAAGTTAACTTGTTTAACTCTTGACCTATTTACAATCCCTGGCGTGTTCTGCGTATGCTTTGTCGTGGCGCTTGATTGTTTAAGGCTGTGAAAAAATAAATATTGACATCCCGGTTTCAGATCTGGCCTTCCCTGCGTGGAGTTTGCATGTTCTCCGAGTGTGCATGTGGGATTTCACCAGGTACTCTGGTTTCCTCTCACATCGCAAAAAACATGCACAGTGGGTTAATCAGAGACTCGAAATTGCCCGTAAGCGTGAATGTGGGTTCCAATGGTTGGCAGGCTACCAGCTCAGGGTGTACCCCTCCTCTCGCCCAGAGTCGGCTGGCCTAGGCTCCAGCATGCCCGCCAGCCTACTGAGGATAAGCGGTTTAGAAAATCTATACTGGTCGATAGATGTTCTTCACTATTCACCAACATTTAATCTCTCCCCGCTTTCTGCAGTGAATTGACCCAAATTATTGCTGATGTATCTCAAGATCCAACGTTACCAAGGACGGAAGACCATCCCTGCCCAAAGTAAGTTTTAAGTTTTAGTTTGCAAATAAAGTTTATCCATTTGTCTTCATGATACATTGCCGCACGCATGGGCAAATTTTTGTGAATCTGATTTTTTTTTTTTTTTTTTGTGTGTGTGTGTGTCTATAATTTAGCTTGTGTGCACAATTTTGCAACATTAATTGTGTACAGATAGCCAAAGGACATTTGCAATCAGTGCCCTGCATTTCTGAGAATATTTTGCGATAAATATCGTGTGCCACAGAAGACATCTATTCAGTTTGGAATCAAGGTTTTCTTTCAAATCTGTTTTCATTTCCTCATTTGTAAGAGGACTTTACTAACCTGTTTGAACACCAGCGGACACTTTCCTCAGCAAAAAAATTATCAAACATCGTTATTTGTAAAAAAATATATATAATAATAATAAATAATCGTCGCTGTCATTTGGAAATCCCATTTGTCGTATTATGGTCAATTTCCTATTTTTTCACAAATCACTTCCATTGGTGTTTCCCCGCTTCATCTTTTTTTTTTATTATTGTTATTATTTTTATTTGAAATGGAGGCCCTGTAGCTCAGTGGTTACAGCACTGGTTTGATAAACCAGGGGTTGTGGGTTCGTATCCCACTGGGGCCTCCACTCCCTGAGAAGGGTTGCGTCAGGAAGGGCATCCGGTGTAAAAATTGTGCCAAACATATGTGCGTTCATCTGAGATGACAGGCTGTGGCGACCCCGAAAGGGACAAGCCGAAAGAAACTTACCTATTTTTATTTGAAATGATTTAACTGGGCGGCATGGTGGCTCAGCAGGTAAAGGGTTGGCCTCACCATTCTGAGTACCCGGGTTTGATCCCGTCCCGGCCTGTGTGTAGTTTCATGTTATCCCCGTGCCTGCGTGGGTTTCCTCCCACATCCCAAACACATGCAACATTAATTGGAGAATTTAAATTGCCCGTAGGTGTGATTGTGAGTGCAGCTGTTTGTCTCCATGTGCCCTGCGATTGGCTGGCAACCAGTTTAGGGTTTACCCGCCTCCTGCCCGTTGACAGCTCGGATAGAATCCAGTACTCCCTGCGAACCTTGTGAGGATAAACAGCAAAGAAATTGGATGGATGGATGGTTTAACTAGGGTGGATTCTGCAATTTTTAAAACTCTCCTGTAAATGATTTTTTTAAAACGGTCCAAAGGCAATCAACAGTCATGGAAGCAATATACAGACAAATATTACAAAATAAATATTTTTGGGACATCAACATATCCGGTGACATCTCGAAAGCAAAGCGTTTAGAACCTGAATCCATTTCAGTTGACTTAAAAACATTTAAAGAGTGCTGCTCCCAGAGGCTTAATTTTTCCTGCAGGAGGTTCCACACTGCAGGGGGCATACTTTCTTTTCCCCATTTCAAGAGATACAGTAAAGTCTCGGTTTTCGAAGATCCCCGGTTTCGAACAAATCGTTTTTCGAATGAAATTTTAGAGATTTTTTTGCTTCTCTTTTCAAACAACAAAAAAAACCCAAAATAACAAATTGCGCTCGACTACATCGGCTGACCCATGACGCGCTTTGTTGTGAAGTCCCACGCCGCTGAAAAAAAGTGGAAATAACATCGTGCGAGGCGCAAGCAGTTGACGCGCCCACGGGGCGTCTTATTGTCTATTCGAGCGCCCCCTGGAAAAAAAAACGGAAATGACATAATGCGCGCGGCGCAATCAGCACACCTTTTGTTACGCTGTATAACGGAGCCTCTGTACACAGACGTGTCCCGGTAGTGACTGTTGTTTGTCCCAAGTGCTGACATTAAAGGCGTCTGTGCCAAGTGGAACAAAATCCATAATTTCGTCGAACTTCACCACCCCGATAAATCTGAATGTAGCTGAGTACTCCAAAATTTTAACGTCGTGATGAGCCACTTCAGAAACAAATGACATTAGATTCGTTTTTTGTTAAAACGGGGGCAGTCACCACCTCCGAAGACATTTGATACGTACAGTTGTTGAAGCATTTCTGCATTTTTGTTTGGTTTAACTCGAGTTACGAATGTTTTTGTGTTACTTTTTGTAAAAATGAAAAAAAGACGCCCCACCCTCATTATTGTTTAAAGGTATTCTGCACTTTTGTTTAAAGAAAAGTTTACAAGGCTGGGGGCCGAGTCGCTACAGATACAACAATGTACTCCCAGCCGAGCATACTCTACTACTAAAGCATACATTTTAAGCAAAAAATAAATATATTTCTTAAATTATTTATTATATTGTATTTATGTATTTCTACTATGGAGTTTATTATCAGGAAAAAATAAAAACGCTTTAAAAAAACTAAATTTTTAGGCTTGGAACGCATTATTTCTTTTTCCATTCATTGTAATGGGAAACGTCGATTCGGTTTTCGAACGATTCACTTTTCGAACCGTTTTCTGGAACAGATTGCGGTCGAGAATCGAGGCATCACTATACTTTCCGAACAGACAATGCAAAACATGTCTTGTGATTGAGTAACAGAACTGTTCACCAATTTAAAGTGGTAAGAATAAGTTGAGAACAGGTCTACTGACACGCTGCCCATGCTCAACATGTCTTTATTTTGTGGAATTATTAAGGAGATGTCGTATGTATTTGCATGTTTTAACGCTGCATTTGCATTGTGTCCCTCCCCAGATGTGGTCACAAGGAGGCAGTGTTTTTCCAGTCACACAGCATGAAAGCTGAGGTAAACATTTCTGTGCAATCATGTCCTCATGTAAAGAACTACATTGGATGTGTCATAATATCACTAATCATTTTTCAAACTCCTTTTCAATGCATATGATCAGTGGGATAGATTGTGGCCTTTTAGTGAAGTATGATTTTTTGATGATACTTTGTGTGCCTCCCAATCAGGATGCTATGAGGCTATACTACGTTTGCACAGCCCCCCACTGCGGACATCGATGGACAGAATAGTGTGTGTGGCAACTTTATGAACCATCTTGTGAATATTGTTTCTTCTTAGTTTTTTTTTTTTTTTTAGCAGCTGTCTTTCCCACTTGGTTTTATTATTAAACAATAAATTGTTTCTAACATAGGCTGGGTGTCGTTTTATCGACCGAATCCGACATTCTATGGTCAACGAGTCAACAATTATCTTTTTTAGATTTGTTTAAAATGTGACCGGCTTCTTTCTTCACAATCTGCAGTTTTTTTTTCCTCATCGAGCTGCGCTCACGGTTTAAAATCAAAAGCAAATTAGATTGCACATACTGTCATTTCCGGCCTATAAGTTGCGACTTTTTTCATACGCTTTCAACCCTGCGGCTTCTGCGGTCAAAGTTTTTTTCGGCTTGTCCCGTTAGGGGTCGCCACAGCGCGACATCTCAGATGAATGTTTGTATTTCTTTGGCACAGTTTTTATGCCGGATGCCCTTCCTGACGCGACCCCTCTTGAGAGAGTGGAGGCCCCAGTGGGATACGAACTCACGACCGTCTAATTTGTGCATTTTTTTTCTAATGGCCGCAAGGGAGGCACTCGAGCGGAAAAGGTAAGCGTGAGACAGGTGCAATATATGTGCCAAGGAAGTGAGTTTTACCTGTTGGTTTTTTTTCTTTTTTGCTTTTTTTTTTTACCCGCCCTGTTAGCGCTGCACTAGCTTTAGCACTGTGCTATCGTGTTACTGCTGTGTCTCTGATTTTTACCAGTGTTTTTTTTTTTTTTGCCTAGCTTTTTAATTCTTAAAAATAAATTTATAAAAATTTTAATTATGTTAATGTCATGTGGGAGGTTTATAAATTAAATGCGTGGTGGTTGAGGAGATGTTTAGCCTTAGAGGCTCCCCAGTTGCTATATTCAATTGTAGCTCTCAGTATTATTTTTACCACGCCAGTGCAAAACTAACCCTCTCAATACAGTACTGCATTTATCTCAAGGCAAGATGTTTGCTTGTGCTCGGGGTGAAATGATATTTTTGAAATATTCATGACTGAGCAATTGTTTGAGTGGAATCCGGCGAGTTTGGTGCAGTTCTTGCACCACGTGAGTTCCACATTTGGCAACAAGTGTGCGGTCACCGTGTGATGGTGTCATGCGCATTTGCTGCCACCGCTGCTTTGCCAAAAAAAAAAAAAAAAAAAAGAGGCAGTCTCAGCTCTTTTGGCGAAAGACTTTGTGCTCCCTGCACGTCTTCTTGCAACCACTTTTGTCGTCGATTTCAACCATGGAGACTTCACAGGGTTTTTGCCACAAGTCTTCATTCAGCATCAGCAGCCTGTTGTGGAAGAACCGCGAGACATCCAGCCAAGAACTTGTTGACAGTAACCCGGCGAGGCAGGCCACAGACGGCAAAGGCGACCTCAAAGCCGACAAACCCCCTTTCAGTTACAACGCCCTCATCATGATGGCGATCCGCCAAAGTCCGGAAAGGCGTCTGACCCTCAGCGGCATCTACGAGTTCATCATGCACAACTTTCCCTTCTACAGACACAACAGACGCGGGTGGCAAAACTCGATACGGCACAACTTGAGTCTGAACAAGTGTTTTGTCAAAGTGCCGCGCCGTTACGACGATCCCGGGAAAGGCAGCTACTGGACGCTGGACTCCCGCAGCGAGGACGTCTTCATCGGAAGCACCTCGGGAAAGCTGCGGCGCAGGACCGGAACCGGGAACTCGCTTGCATCCAAAGGTGCTGAGCTCCGCGTCATGTCAACGAGCTCTTTTTACTGGCCGGTACCGCAGTTGGTGCCGCTCCCGACACCGGTGCGCACGCAGCACTCGGGAGCGGAGCATCGCTCTTCACGACGCGTGTGTCCGAGCCCAGGCGGTTCCGGCACGAGTAGCTTTGTGCAAACGCACCGCGAGATGTCTTATGTTGGACTCAGCTGCGCGCAAACCGCCTGGCGACGCCAATATGGCACCGACTCCTTCTCCGCGTCCATCCCGACTTGCAGCACCTGCTCCCTGCAGGATCGATGCCCTCTCGGCATGATCTCGGGGCCAGCCGACTTCTTCCACACCGGCACAATGCCGTGATGTCACTCAGAGTGGACCGACAAGATTTCCCACGGACAAGTTCGACCAAGGAGCATGTCAGTCGAATATAGATTATGGACCCTGCATGATATTTTAAAACTAAAATAGCCCCTAAGAGGGGGGAGTTTATAAATAAATAAATAAATAAATAAATAAATAAATAAATATAAATATATATGTAAATAATTTCTTTGTGCTAATATTCTAAAATGTTTTTTCTAAATGCCAACCATTTTCAATTAAAAGTTTAAAATTTCTGATCAAAATTCTCGATTTTATGCTAGTATTGATCGTTATTCATTTGTTTTATGACCGATAACGTAGTATTTGGATCTGTGTTGAATCTGTAGGCTACCCCGTGCTAAAAAAAAAAAAAAAAAATCTATAGAAATCTATTGAATTCTATAGAATTTGTACAGAACTTGTTGTGTAGAACTTTTGCTGTGATTTTCTATAGAATTTCTACAGAACAACAACGTTTCTATAGAAATTCTATTGGACTTGGGTCCTAAAGTTCTATAGTTCTTTAGAAATTCTTTACAAATATTCTATGGAAAAATTTTAGCAGGACCCCAAATAAAGAAATAGCGGATGGACAATGTTTGGTTTTTTTTAGAAAGAAAAAAAATCAATAAATATGAGTTTAAAACTAATATACAAAGTATCATCATTAATAACGTAAAAGCTTTGGTCTTGACTCTGTTCTTATCTGAAGTCACTGCAACCCTCGTGAGGATAAGCGGCAAAGAAAATGGATAGATGGATAATCTGAAATGTTTTTTTTACCCATGTTGTACAGTAGGCTGGCTCATTAAGGGCTCAATGTTGCTCCATGTTTTTGTGTCGTTAAGTATGATTGCATATTAATCTGTTTTCTATCCATCGTGTTATTAGATATACTGTATTTATTTGCATTATGCCTGGGGAAAAATATTTCAGTGTAGTAAAACTGCATGAGACAGTTATTATATAATTATGAACATTCATATCAGTCTAAATAAAGTACATTTATAATACAGTGCATAAAGTTGTAGACTGTTATGTGGTTTTGGATAAATCTCAGTGGACTACCATTTCAATCAGGTAAGTGAGATATTTGCACAATTGGAACACATTCACATCGCTACAAACACTCAGCTTCTTTTTATACACACAGTACGATAAAGACCGTGAAATATACACTAATATATATTGTTTAATCGCATCGAGGTTACAGTGGAATATATTTTTAAACAGTGGCGAACTAAAATAACCCGGAAGTTGTGGAACTATCGGGCGCGTAACACCCGGAAGTAGTTCGAGTTCCACACACGCGTAGGTATCGTTGCGCTTTCGGTGGAGATTCAGGACGCGAGAGCCACAAATATACTGATCAGCAATCATGTGGGTGTTTTTTTTTTTATAAAAGACCAACGAGACGAGCTATTTAGTGCACCTAAGTAGTCGATATTCTAACAAAACGAACATCCTTTGTAATGGTAGAAATTTTTGTGAACGTTAGCAATATTAGCCAAGGCCACTTAGCTGGTGCTAACTTGTTCTTTGTTTAGCGTTTACGTCCTAGTATCGTTTAGTACTCTAAGACTGAGTTCGTTATGTTTGTAAATATATGAAAAATGAGATCGTTTAACTCTCATAACGCTGAAGTTTCAACTTTCAAAGTTTGAAGACCCGGCGTTCATCTCGTTCGTAATCAAATAGCCAATGCTAAATTGCTACTAGTAGTTATCACGTTATTTTGTGTTGTGTGTAAATTTGGATATTTTATTACGAGAGCTTTTATTGCTTTGATATATTTTTTTTAGAAACTTGTATTCGCTGGATTGTATGATAAATTAAATCTCACTGCACAAATTCAACATTAACCAGATTACTGTGTTCTGTGGCGGGACATACCATGTATTTCTCGGGTAAAATTACATTTCCTCTTCGGTGAATGGCATATGTATAGAATTCTTTAGTCGTACAACAATTATAATATTCCAACTGCATATAGTCAAACGAGTGTACAGTGTTAATTGTCCAGTGTCACTGTAAGTCCGATACAGTATACATTTACCTATCTTCGTTGTTGTTGTTTTTGTAGGAGTTTGTTAACTAAGCCCAAGTCAGAAATGACCCCAGAAGAGCTCCAGAAACGTGAAGAGGAGGAATTCAACACAGGTCCCCTGTCTGTTCTCACCCAGTCGGTCAAAAACAACACACAAGTCCTCATTAATTGTCGGAACAACAAAAAGTTGCTTGGTCGAGTCAAGGCTTTTGACAGGTATTGCCAAAATTATAGAATACAATTTCTGGTGAGAACATTTTTAAATACATCTTTGTAGATGTCTGATTTTTTTTTTTTTTTTTAAATCAATATCTCAGGCACTGCAACATGGTCTTGGAGAACGTGAAGGAGATGTGGACCGAAGTTCCCAAGAGCGGCAAAGGAAAGAAGAAGTCGAAACCGGTGAACAAGGATCGCTACATCTCAAAAATGTTTCTCAGAGGGGACTCTGTCATTGTTGTCCTGAGAAATCCTCTCATCACAGGAAAATGAACTTAATGGTGCTCCGTGGGTTGGCCCAGGGTCTTATTTTTCCGCTTATGGTAAGGCCAAAGTGCCCAAAGAAAACAAGGTTTGGATTTGTATGCAGATGATTTCTGTATTTTTCAATTTAATAGTAAAAGTCATTGTAACTTCAATTCTCTCCAGATTTTTTTTCATAATTTCCGAGACATACAGTATAATGAAATGTGTATTTCCTTTTCATCTTGCTATTCAATGGCTATATAGCAAATTACTTCAGTACGTGTATGAAACAGTGCAATGACCCTACCCTCTCTGTGCCCATTTTCTTCTTCCCTGATGGAATCGGTCTTGGTTTCAGTGGGCAGCGCTCGATATGTGACAAAATGCCGTTTAAAGACTCGCTGCATTATTTATGAAACCTTGATGTGCTGATTGTCGCTTCACACCCTTCATTTGTTCCCCCTTCTTGCCACTTGCTTTGTCTTAGCTGAACAGCACAGCTTGTATTGCTACTTTGAAAAAAATTTGGGAACTTGTGACTATCATTAAGTACTACATGAGAAATTGAGTACGATACAAATAATGTGCTGAGAACCAATATAGAGCTCGTCCATGCGACACCATTTTCACGGCGCCGTATTGCTGGTCAAACAGTTGCTCAACATTGTGGGTGGGAGACATTGAACTGGAGCAGAATATTCACAATACCTGAGACCTGTATTGCTGTTGGTTGTTACAACAGACGAGACAGATATTCAAAGAGATCATTCTAAGGAATACCAGCTGAAAAGACCAGAAAATATCGATGAATTTCGGCAATTAAACGTGAGGGATGGTGCCCAAGCAAAATACACACACCTGTTTAGCAATCGCTTCGTTTCAGGTAGGAATTATTCTTCTCAATCTCAAATTACCCAAAAGTATTTATAATGCCAAGTTGGCTCATTTGAGAACAATTTGTATTAAAAAAAAAAAAGCTGTCAGAGAGGTTAACAGCGCTTAAGTGTGGCCCCAATCGCTTCCATGTATCTTCCATGGAGACGACTGTCCTCTTTTTTTTTTCTTCCCCAAACATAGTAAATTAATGTGAGTTTGTATAAAACCAGGGGTCATTTATTGAAATATTGGTATTTGTATTGAATACTGAAAAGATCGGTGGATTCCGGCACAGGTTAACGTGTCGCTGAACGCACTTCTGCGTTCAACGAGCCATCAAAACTGTCACTATGTGGGATTTATTCCTGATGAGAACATATCCAGCAACTAAGTATTCGCATGCGTCCAGACTTTTATACGCTTTCAACTTTTCCGTGTAAATGTTGACGACTTACTCACCATATACATGCGTAGAGCCAGTTGTCCAAGAAAAGCGGAAGCGAATTAACAGTCTGATTTCTTAGTGGCGAAAACATCGACTTCGGCATTAAATATGGGTCATCTATGCTGAGTTTATCAAATTTTTGCATGTATCATTTATTTTCACCTTCTAAATGTCTATCGCTTTTGGACAAGACTGGGCGTCGTGCTATAAGACATTTTCGTGTCGTCTCCAACTGACTTAGCATTGAACAATGCTTTGCTAGACCAGCAATACTTTGAGGTAAACAAAAGTCACGTAATTTTATGATATAGGTGCACGAGCTCTATAGGGATGAAGTTTTCTAACTGAAAACAACTAACCATAGTCAATCATTTATGATTTAGAATTTTACTTTCACTTAAGTACATAATGTGGATTAAGCATCCTGCCCAGGGACGCAATAATGAGATGCGCTCAGGTAGAGATGCACACCGGCAACCCAGTGGCTCCAGGCTGACCCTCTGCGCCGCTCTACCCACAAAGTGACAATTCAGGTAATATACAATAACCATATTTTGTGGATGAAGTCGGAGTGAGTGACTGCTTGAATTCTGGATGCCATGGATGTCAACAATTATAAAATATGCATTATCAGAACAGGGAGTAAAGGTCACACTGTACTTATGTAGAACTACAGATACCGTGAAGGTGAAGTACTTAGTAATTTGAGTAAAAGTTAAAGTAGAAACTCTGAAATGCTCTTTAGTGCAAAAGTAAAAAATGCATTTTAACTCCCACTGAGAAGGAAAAAAATGGACAGCTTGACTAAAAGCTAGATTTTGAAAGGAGTCATGGATGAGAAAAAAAATGGTAGCAACTGAAAATTTTGTTTTTTTCCTGATTAGGTGATTTTTTTTTTTTTTAATTGCAGAAGCTGATGGTCCTCAGGCCTTAATTGTTTTTGTATACATAGAAAAATTCTCAAATGAGGCAATGGATGGGGAATAGCTTCCTTAACTGACTCTTTGCGTATATGTTGTTCTTGCACACTTGTTCGCGTTCCTCCATGTTGCTACTAACCCTGTTTATCATGATCGCTCTAAGCTAGCTGTCATTATTTTTTATCTTTTGAACTTTGTCTTCATCACTGGAGCTTCAAAAAAGAAACTGTTGGCAGAGTACTGACTAAAAAGCACAGTACAGATACACAGTGCGCTATTTGTTTGGAGTACCTGAAAAATTATCCATAAGTAACCAAGTATTCACACTTTATTAACGTTTGTCACTTCCATTCAGTTCAAGGTCTCTTCTAAAGTCTTCTTATTCCCACTCAGATTTTAGGCAGTGAGCATCGCTGAGCAGGAAGGCAAATGTTTTATTCAGTAGGTAAACGATAAGGAGTGGGAACTGTGATTATGATAGCAATCGGTCAGGGATCGATGCCCGAGCAACGTGACACCCCGCAGGGGCATCGATGGTCGCAGAAACCCAATCTGCCGCCGCCGTTTGTTTCTAAGCGGAACCACGGCCTGGCTGTCGAGGGGCCGGAAAATAGTTAGAGGACGGGATGTATAAACAATCAAACGCTCGCTTTTCTGTACGAGTGAAAGGTTTAAATTGCAAACACACAAATGCATGTAGGTTTAATAAGCAAACGGAAAAAAAAATCATGTACTCCCTATGTACAAACAAAATAAAATGGATTATGTGACAAATTTGTGTTTTGGACCGACAGGACATCGTGTAGAATTCCTGCATGATACGTTCTGGGTTTTCTCTGGGCCTTCCGGCCTGTTGCCACTTCACTCCTAAAAAAAAAGGAAAATTAAGTTAAATGAGGAATCGAAACGTACGTGTGTGTATCTGCGGTTGTCTGGCGACCTGTCCAGGGTGTGCAAAGTCAGCTGGGATAGACTAGGCTGCAGCTCACCCTTGACCTTAATCGTTCAAGTTCTAGAGAATTTTTGGTTTATTTCTGGTTCCGATTCCCTGTTAAAGCAGAAATACACTGGTGACAAAGTGGTAACAATCGTTGTGTGTTGGCGACATCTAGTGGAGTATAGAGGGAGTATTTTATGTTTTGGGCATTTAATTACTGCGATATCCATCCATTTTCTTTGCCGCTTATCCTCACAATTGTCGCGGGGAGTGCCGGAGCCTATCCCAGCTGTCAACAGGCAAGAGGCGGGGTACACCCTGAACTGGTTGCCAGCCACTCGCAGGGCACTTTGAGACAAACAGATGCACTCACAATCACACCTAGGGGCAATTTAGAGCGTCCAATTAATGTTGCATGTTTTTGGGATGTGGGGGGAAAACCCACGCAGGCAGAGGGAGAACATGCAAACTCCACACAGGCAGGGTTGAACCCGGGTCCTTTCCAGCTGATCCACCGTGCCACCCTGCGATATTTAATACAATTTTAAAACAATTCACAATCTATCTTAAATTTAGAAATGAGACGTCAGTCTCTAATGACCTCACTTAACCCTGTTTGGTGTTTATTTGGGTTGACTTCTAACAGAGCACATTACAAGAATCCACTTGACGTGCCAAAACTACCTGATTGGATCGGCCTTTTGGCTGCATACTGCAATTTTACTTCAAATCTTGACTTTAGCCTTCCGAGGTGGAGTTCGCATGTTCTCCCTTTGCTCGTATGGCGTTTCCGGGTGTCCAGCGGTCACCTTAAACGCCATCTGTGATGACCAGCATCTCGCTCGCGACCATCATGGGGGCAGGTACAAAAGATGGATGAAGGAAGGAAAGAAAGCAACATCCAAGTTGTCGAACGATAGTTAAACAGCAAACTAACCAAACTAAAACAACTATTAAACAACATACTATTAATGTTTGAAAAGTAATAGCAATAACCATATGCTGTGTATTCGTTTTTGTACAGTATTTGGATGGATGCAGATGGACTTTTGGTCAGGAGATGGTCCTCGTCATCTAAATGTTTGAATAAGGAGTGTGATGCATCACTTGGTCAGATGTGGTTCTACCTGCATCGTCAAGGAAATACAGTGAAGAAAATAAGTATTTGAACACCCTGCCATATTGCAAGTTCTCCCACTCAGAAATCATGGAGAGGTGTGAAATCTTCATCGTAGGTGCATTTCCACTGTGAGAGAGATGATCTAAAAAGCAAAATCCAGAAGTCACAATGTATGATTTTTAACGATTTATTTGTGAGATACAGTTGCAAATAAGTATTTGAACATCTGAGAAGACCAATGTTGATATTTGGTACAGTAGCCTTTGTTTGCACTTACAGAGGTCAAACGTTTCCTGTAGTTGTTCACCAGGTTTGCACACACTGCAGGAGGGATTTTGGCCCACTCCTCCACACAGATCTTCTCCAGATCAGACAGGTTTCTGGTCTGTCGCTGAGAAACGTGGAGTTTCAGCTCCCAGTGAGCCAAAGAATTTCTATTGGGTTTAGGTCTGGAGACTAATTGGGCCACGCCAGAACCTTGATATGCTTCTTGCGGAGCCACTCCTTGGTTTTCCTGGCTGTGCGCTTCGGGTCATTGTCATGTTGAAAGATCCAGCCACGCCCGTCTTCAATGCTCTGACTGAGGGAAAGAGGTTGTTCCCCAAAAGCTCACAATGCATGGCTGCAGTCATCCTCTCCTTAATACAGTGCAGTCGTCCTGTCCCATGTGCAGAAAAACACCCCCAAAGCATGATGCTCCCAACCCCATGCTTCACAGTAGGGACGGTGTTCTTGGGATTGAACTCATCATTCGTCTTCTCCCAAACACGGTTAGTGGAATTATGACCAAAAAGTTCAGTTTTGATCTCATCTGACCACAAAACTTTCTCCCATGACTCCTCTGTATCATCCAAATGGTCATTGGCATGTGCTGGTTTAAGCAGGGGAACCTTCTGTGCCATGCATGATTTCAAACTATGGCGTCTTAGTGTATTACCAACAGTCACCTTGGAAATGGTGGTCCCAGCTCTTTTCGGGTCATTGATCAAGTCCTTTCGTGTAGTCATGGGCCGATTCATTCATACCCCACAAGGCGATATCTTGCATGGGGCTCCACTCTGATAGAGACTGACCATCACGTTTAGCGTCTTCCATTTTCTACTGATTGCTCCAACAGTGGACCTTTTTTCACCAAGATGCTTGGCAATTTCTCCGTACCCCTTTCCAGCCATGTGGAGTTGTACAATTTTGTCTCTGGTGTCTTTGGACAGATCTTTGATCTTGGCCATGTTACAAGTTTGAGTCTTACTGATTGTATGGGCTGGACAGGTGTGTTTATGCCACTAACGAGCTCACAGAACTTGCAATTTAGCAGGGTGTTCAAATACTTTTTTTCTTCACTGTACGAGTACCTCAATAGAACTGAACTGGTCACATTGTCACCACAGTGCATATTCAGTATAGCGTATTATATTTTCCAGTCTGGCCTTGTCCGTGGTGGTAGTCAAGATGGTGGGGAAAGGCAAGAGCATGCAGTAATATTCTTCACACACTATTTCTTAATCGCGTACTCTAAATGTCTGCTGGCTTTGAGTTTATCGGAATGTTCCGTGGTATTCATTCGCTGTCCTCTGGCATTCTTCAACAAGTTCAGAACTGTTATTTTTTCCAAACCTTCGCAATAATCTAACTGCGCTCAAATGTCTTTCTTACTTCCTTCCATATCTATTGTCAGACGGACAGCTGTCGGGGCGAGTGACCGACTGACGTCAAGCTCTATGACTAAATTTGCAGTACTTCGAGAAACCTCTAATTACGCCCTGACTTTCTTTCAATAGTTTAAGCGCTGCCATCCTAGCTGGAAACACAACCAACGTGGGCAACGTGTTCCAGCACGTGTTCAGGACATGCGCACACGGGATTTGTTCCCTCTCATCTACAGAACTGCACACTCACTGATGGAAAACACATTTGACTTCACGTACTTTGCTGGACAGCAGGGTTAACGGGGGGTGCATGGCTCAAAAATACCCCAAAACTGTTGATCAGAGCAGTGTGTGTGTCGTGGAACTAAATACATATCTGGCTTTACGGATGCTTACACATGTCATGTCGTCTTAATGTGTTCATTTTTCATCAGAACTTCCACTTCTGTCGCAGTTTGAAAGAATTTAGAATGTCCTCTAGCTCTGTGTTGCAACTGGACCCCAAGAAGAATCTAAGTATATTATATTATATTATTATATCTATGTATTTATCAACATAACTACAATAAAAACCATTGCTTTGCATTGTGGTATTAAAGATATTTCCTCTCCCTGTGTAAAAGAATGCCTGATGGTTACAATTTCTTTGTAAATTAATTATTTTTCAGTCTTCTTCTCGTCCATTAGTTCACTCCTGATTCAGCTATCAATCTTCTTTGCCGCTTATCCTCACGAGGGTCGCGGGGAGTGCTAGAGCCTATCCCAGCTGTCAACGGGCAGGAGGCGGGGTACACCTCAAACTGGTTGCCAGCCACTCGCAGGGCACATCGAGATGAACAGGCGCACTCACAATCGCACTTAGGGGCAATTTAGAGTGTCCAATTAATGTTGGGTGTTCTTGGGATGTGGGAGGAAACCGGAGTGCTCGGAGAGAACCCACGCAGGCACGGGGAGAACATGCAAACTCCACACAGCCAAGGCCGGGATCGAACCCAGGTCCTCGGAACTGTGAGGCGAACACTTTATCAGTTAAATGGACAGCATATAATATATATCTCTTGCTATGAGACCCTTAAATAGATTTTAAGACTTGGTGTTTTATGAAGGTGTACTTGAATTAGTAAAATGTTCAGTTTGGAATCACATGACATCATCAACTTGACAGGGAATTATGTCATCAGATAAGTAATTGATGAATGATTTTAGAAATGGCCAAAAAGTGGATTTTGTTGGTTTGCAGTGTTTTAAGATAATACTACAATTTACAAGCGACAAAGTAGGGCAATAGTCTCACGGTATCCTCTGCACACTAAGGTGAATCTGCTTAATCATTTTATACAAGGATGGACGGCGGCACGGCGACCCTTGTGAGGATAAGTGGTGAAGAAAATGGATGGACAAGGATGGAGATTGTATATCATAAAAATATGAGGTGGCGGAACAACTTGTGGAGCAGAGTGGGCACTTCAAACAAAAGAGGACAACCATTCATCCATTTTCTGCTTCCCGCTTATCCTCATGCGGGTCGCGGGAGTGCTGGAGCCTATCCCAGCTGTCAACGGGCAGGAAGCGGGATGCGCCAATACACATAATTGATCTCAAAGATGGGAATGCTGTAATCTATTAACAAAATGTATTGAATAAAAGTATGTATAGCATGTCAAAAAAAATAGGTTTATTATACTGTACAAAACAATTTTATGAAGCATCATGAAAGTCTCATGAGCAGAAAATATGTGGAAAGAAAAACATTAAAGTTCTGTCATATAAACCACTTAGATTTCACGAAATAAAACAATGATGTGATTTATAAGCCCGGATACCCACCAGCCAGTGCAATAAATAAAAGGCATGAAATCATTTTGAAATGTAAAAAGACGCAAAAGCGCCCATCAAGTCGATCAAAAGAGTTCGGGTGCGCGTGCCGTCGGTGGCCCCTTGGGCCCGCTCCCTCCAAAGATGATGACGCTCAGTTTTGATTGACACTTTCGAACATTTAAAACACCGCATTCAATCAATACATTCGTTCGCGTTCTGAAACTGTACTCGCGTTTTCGGTTTGTATGACAGTTTTGCTTTGAAGTCATTGTGGTTACAATTATTTATTTAGTTATTCACCGCCCCCCCCCCCCCCGGGAGGAATCTTGAACGCAACACGGGGCCGTCGTCCTCTTTGAAGCTGGCGGGCTGGGCCCACGCTGAGTTTTCAGACCGAGTTAAGCGATTCAGAAACGGAGCCGGACGGCGCCGCGAACCTTCGTAAAAGAGTTTTTTTTTGTTGTTGTTTTTGTTTTGCTTTTACACTAGCAGCGTCGTGGCTATTTCCCGGGTTCCTTACTTCTTTTTTTTTTTTTTAAACTCGTCGAAACCAACGTGAGATAGTGATTGGACTTGACAAGCCCGCCGCGCTACTGTATCCACTCCCCCCACCACCCCCACTCACTCCTCATCTCTCCCAGTTCCACACAACCAGGAAATCGTCGAGGTGTGCTTCGCTCGCCCCCCCCCCGCTTCGTTGCTACCCCGTTTGCGGGTGTAGATGCGACTCTACCCGCGCTCCGAGACATTTAATCGTTGTTGTTTCCGTTGTTGCTTCGGGTTCGGCTAGTTTGACTTTAATCCGCTTTCAAGTGAGTCAAAGTTGCCCGCGAGGAGAAGAGCTCCGCTCCGGCCAGACAATGAGGTGGGTAAACGACGACTCGGATCCCTTCATCTTCATTGTGTTTCCCAGGCCAAACACGTTGTTTGGGGCCACTAGTTTCAACAAAGGGGCGCCCGGGACACCATTCCGATCCGCTTTGTATAAACAAGCGTTGCACTTTGCCCGTCGTTCGAACACGCTTCTGCCCGTTTCCGCCACGTTGAAAAGGCAAAACCGCCTCACATCTTCTCGCTTTAAAACTGTATATACAAAAATATACATATTTTCAAGTAGAATGTATTGTTTTATAGGTCTTTGGGACCTTTTGTGTGAGAATATCCGGATGTTGTGCGAATCAGGAAGTGTGTGTCCGCGCGCTGTGACAGCCCCGGTGCTACCTGTTCAATCTTTTCTAAAGCTAGTCTCAAGTGGTTGAACAAGTCAGATGAACATTGTATGCATCTCAAACAATGCACATTCACTTTTTTTTTTAATTTGCGTAAGCTATACTTAACACTGATTATCTCATTTAAATGTTTAATGCATTATTTATGTGGTCTTAATAGCGTATGATAGCATTCTGTGTGTTTTCTAAAGACACTTTTAAGCTGCAACTGCAGGATCGTCGACTGCCCTAAATGCACGGCATGCAGTTTCGACCAAGCCGTCGCATTCCGTAGCCACGCAATACATTCACGTCTCTTTGCACTATTTATCTCCCTCTGGGTTTTGCAGCGGGGTTGGAATTGCTCAGTGGAAAAGAAGCTCGTGTCCTCAAATTCCATCAAATAACATGCTTTGGAAACCGCCACCATTCCTCACTTAAGCTCCCCGGGACTGATTTCATACTTGTGCCTTCGTTTTGAAGCAGCAAGCGACAACCTATCCGATGGTTGAGATTGTGTTGTGTGGAGCACCAACTTGCATTGCATTGCAAGTCTGATAACCTGTGTGACTAGTTCTTTATCTCAAACTTCTTGCGTCGGCTTTTTCCTTAACATTAGGCCTCTTTGGAAAGGTAGATCTCCTAAACATTGTATCACCGTTCCTTAACCTTTGTGGATAACATTGGGACAAGCAAGGCACGATAAAAGGTGCTTTCTTGAACATAGGAAAAGGAATGAATCAAACTCCACTTTGACTAAACAGTTGTAGGGCGACGGCGAGTATTGCAGATATGAAAGGCTGTAAACTTAGTCGGTGGGTTGTTGTTGCTTTAAACAATGCTTCTGTAAGGGATTATGGTAACAATTATATCCTTTTTCAAAGGTTGATCTGGAGCAACTGATACTAAATGGGAGTTAAAGAGTGCATTTAGTTGCCTTTCCTATGCATTGTTTTTTCTTTTTTTAAAATTTGATAACCTTCACTCCAAGGACCTCTGTGTCATCTCTGTCAGATAGGAAAGAAAAGTTCCTAAGCAAAAGTCTGAATCCAAAGAGGTGCGTCTGAGTTTGGTTGACCTGCCACTTTTGTTATTTAAAATATTTAGGAGTAACTTTGATAGCAAACGGGGAGGCGCTTGACTTGCATAAGAGCATAAAGCGTACACACTACATAGAGCAGAAAGGAACTGAAAGGAACAAAGCTGTTACATTTTTGTGCAGATCTCAATAAATATAGTAAAATAATGTGAAGTTAAGAGAATAAAGTATTTGTATCATGGGAAACAAATGGCTTTTTAACAGTGTATACCAAATTCCCACACAACCATAAATGAGACCAGCAACCGCACCTACAAGAGACCTGTCACGTATATCGGGTAATATTTATACCTGTGGTTAGATGAAAAAACATTCACAAAAAAGAAAAAGTGGTACAATTGCAGTGTTTATACTTCTGTGTGTGTTACACCAGGTTATTGAGCGCTGCCCTAAATATTAGCTGTAAATACAAGGTAACAAACAAGAACCCATACAGAATATCCCCAAAATCAAATCGAAAGTGACAGACCGTAGATTGGCAATTTGCATTGCCAGATTTGTACTCCAGCCAACCGTAGATCTGTTACCCAGCCGAAAACCTAAATATAGGGTGTCCTGAAAAATGTAAACACACTTTAAATAATTCTAATCTTGTTTATTGTAATTTGATTAAATTTGAACGTTAAAGAATTAACAGACATCTTTATGTAAAGTGTGTATACATTTTTTGGGACACCCTGTACTTTATTCTTTTAAAATGTTTTTCTGTTATTTTCATAGTTAAAATTCTAAATTGTGAATTTTGTGCATTTTATCTTCTATACCAACAAATTTCAGAATTTATTTCAAAATTGCAACGTTATTCCCGTAGTATTGCAAATTTAGATTTCGACTTCCAATTTATTCTTTTATATATTATCTCCCTTGATGTTTTGCCCCATTTTGTCTTCCAAACTAACCCCTCACCTATGTCTCAGATTTTTGTAAAGTCCTACATGAAATGTGGCAAAAACAGCCATGATTTATTTATGCCAAATTACAACTTTGTGAGGAATTCAGCAGAATGATGGCGTTATAATTGCTTTCAGTAACCTTTTCCTCCCTCTCGTAATGCACCAAAATAGCACTTAAAATGCCCCTCGCTATTCTTGCTAACTGATGTCAAATCAAAAGTATTTCTCTGCACGCCTTGTCCATTTCTTAAAAGCTTCTGCCACCAACAAGGGAGCTTCTCCCACAGACTCGCCTTGGCCTTGATATGTTGTCACGATTCTTTTCCAAGAGGTAGTTATGCATACCAAAATGCATATCGTCTATTCATGAAATTCTCCTGAAGTCGTCCGTGGCAAACTCCCATAAATCTCTGTGTCACAGAAGGTTGTCACCCAGACATTCAGCCGTGTTATTTTCCGACTGATTATTAATTATTAACTCAAGTAAAAGACTTCCCGTCTGGCAAAAGCAATCAGACACATGTGGACACCATATTAAAATGATGTACAATAAAGCTGGTGGTCATGATTATAAATAGAGATAAGAAAACATATTTTAGTCAGCACAAAAACACACAACATTACAGTTTATGACACAGTTCACACATGGTTTAGAATTTCAGGTCAATATCTTTATTTTCCATAGTTGAAACATTCCATCCAGTTTTTGGGTTTTGTGTCAATATAACGTGTGAGCAATGCAAATAAACAAAAATCACCATAGTCACCACTAATGCGTTTACCTGACCTCAAATGTAGTTCATCTTGCTTGCATTGTGCGGGGCTTGTAGATGGATATAAATCAATACACCTTAATAGTGGACAGTGGACCTTATGATTGATCACTTAGCTGTGAAAGTTGAGGATGCACCAGCTTGGAGATCCTTGTCTATTCTCATATATTTTTTTCAAACATTATTGGATTTATTGCATAGGCAAAAGCAAATGGACCTTTCCCATGGCTATCTTAAGCTCCGCCCCCTTAGCCATGTCCCACAAGCTTTCAAAATGGCGATTGAACAGAACATCTTTGAAGTCGATTCTCAATCGCGTATTCCAGATCATATTGGGGTATGTTTTTTCCACATATGTCAGACTTGTCCAAGAGAGTTTTACAGAGAGGTCTCAACTATTTCACGCAAGGATATGTACATGGAATTAGAGTTACAGCGAAACGTTGGTGATCGATGTAAAAATGTTTAACAGGATAAAGTAGTGGAAATTGTGCTGCGCATGTAAAGCAGGGTGAGTACTTTTTACTTGGAAAGATCACGAGTAATATCATTGTTGTCTTTACAAGTGAGTGGGTGTATTCATTTGATTTGAGTCGTAATGGAACCCAGTGCTCTGTTTTAAAAGTCTGATGTGATACAAATGGGCAAATAGACATTTCTCTTACGTATCCCTAACCTGACTCTTCAGCATAAAACATGACACACTTCGTTCAGCAGGTCAGTGATAGACTAACAAAGTGAAACTTGTTCTCCTCCAATGTTTAAAGCAGTAATAATAATTAAATTAAACTCAGAGTAGATACTTCTCCCTCACTTACCTTCGAACATACAGCCTTGTGTTTGTTGATATTGTCCACATTTAGTTGTACGTGCGCTCTTCCGAGAACTTTAATCCATCGTAGACACATCGTCAGCTGTGTTTTAGGCTTTGGAAAATGACTCAACCGGGCCCCTTGTAACCCAGCAGGATATCTTTCATCAGAATTGCACGTTCCCCAAGCGCATCTAAGGAACATTTTCTTCGTAACATTAACTTTTCCAAGCGCACGCTACTGACAACCAGCATTGCTTGTGGGACAATCTGGCGAGAGGGGCGTGTCAAGCCAGGGGATAAGACAATGCGGCTATCTGATTGCCTATTATTGTACGAGTGATTGACAGGCCAGAAAGGTCCATTTGACATTAAGTCTCCAGAATTTCAATCAACAAATGTAACCTAATGGAATATTTTGCGACTACACTTCACGGCCATAAGGTTTGATTAAGACACTCACATCCCTTTTCTTTAGAGATAACATAAAGAACCGGTGGTGCAAAAATAACATCTCTGCTCACCCTCTACATAGTGACAATGATCGTTGGACGCCACCTCATATTCACACCGGTCACTGGATAAGACTGACGTGGTGTTCTGTGTGACCCGTCTTCTCGTGTTGATCTTACCGTGTTGAAGTGAGGATTGGAATGCAGCGCCATGTTCTTTGTCATTTGTCCCTGTGGAATGTAAATGTTGACCACCAAGTGTAGTCGGCACATCAGAAGTACAACAGTTTCTCTTTTAAATGCGCTGTGAAGCCCATTTGGACCTACCTTACCTCTCAATATACAACTGTTGCCATTTCCACTCATTCTTTGTTGACTCTGGGGACGTCACGTCAATGCTAAATATAAAGTTGCACAGCTGTGTCATGTCGACAAAGAAGCAATGTAGAATTCCAGAGATATTTGTCCTCCTTTCTGTCCTTCCTTGTTTTCCTCTGCTGAGCTGTGTTTTTATAACACCATTGACATTGTGACTAATCTTGGCCTTGTATTTAGTACCACAGGAAGTACTTTTAACTGCTCTCTGTTTGAGGGGTGATTGCAGCCCACGCTCATGATTCATTGGCTGAGTTAAAAAAAGAAAAAAACAAGGTTTGAAATTATGGTTGTTCTAAATAAGCAGCAAGCTAGCTCGGAATTGCATGCGCACACTCATACGTAATTTCATCTTCTTAACCCACTAAATTCTCTATTCTATTCATTGTATGAATCTTCATTTCTTACCTCGCTGCCTTATTGATTAGCTTTTTAAGCAGCGAAAGGCTTCCTCCTGCCTGCTATATGTTTTTTTGAATTAGTTTATTTTGAGTAAGGGTGTCATGAGTAGCCAAAAAAGCACCTTTTTAATATTGTTGTTCTGCCTCGATCTTAACTAGTTTGTCCAAATGTCCTAACCCACCCCCAAGCTGTTATTTACAGAATTTAGCAACATTGTGTGTTCCCATATTAATCTAACAGATGTAGCCCGTTCCTTTTGCAATAATAGTGTTCACACCAAGGGGGTTGTGTAACATCCTTAACAGTAAGTTTGATTCTTTCATGTCTCCACTTGTCACAACTCACTTGCTCAGTCAGATTTTTCTTTTGAAATCTGATCTGAGCAGCACCTAGTATAAATACCTTGTTTTCTTTGAAAACCTCTAAAATTAATCAGATGTTTATAAGCCAGTCTAAAGTTCAATGAAAAACATACATTTCCTCAAATTCCCCATCAAATAATCGCGTTTAAGGAACTTGAAACTTCAGAGGTGCGCAAAATAGCTACAGCAGTGTATTGGATAAGCAACAATAGTTAAAGGTAATTAGGTCATTGTGGGCATTCTCGCCTGTTGGATGGAAAGTATTGCTTTATTGCATGCTTTGTGAAGGGAGTACATCATGTAATGTGCTTCAAAGTAGGGCGCAAAAGTGTCCACTATACCACACAGCCTGTGTCTGAGTCTCATCTGTATTGGGCTGTGAATTTAGCTACCACAACAACCTAACTCTGCCGCTCTCCTTCCCTGAAACATGTTACCCCTCTTGGTCCTCCCACCTTTTCTACTCATAAATAGGCCATTATACTGACCTGCCTCTTGGATTAGACGCTTTGCCGTAACATACAAAACCTTCCATTGTCCGCTTTCCTTTGTGGTGGCAGCCATTTTTTTTTCTTTAATTGCGGCTCTCTGCTATTATGATTGTTCTGTTTGATACTATAGTATTTAACTTTTGCTCTAGCTGGGCTGTCTCACATGGAAATTTTGCCATTGTTATCAAACTTTCAAGTGCCTCTATTTGTAAATCGCATAGGAATTAGCGTCATTGGCTAACTGTTCCACGGTCGTGTGTCTAAATTGGACTGGTCTGGGAAAAACTGGTTTCTTCCTGTACCCAAATGTTGTGGTGTCATGTAAGATGATGGAAAGCCTGCATCCAACAACAATGCAATTCATCATCTATCTAGAGATAGGGAAATACTGTGGAATCAGCATTCCCAGTGGCTTCTCTAATACTGAACAGTGTATTCCTGATTGTTCATTGCCTAATTGGACATAATTTGAAGCTGCTTTATGGTGTCATCTGTCTTACTATATCAAAAATCAAAGGTAAGGATAATACTTTGAACATGTTGGTATGATGCAAGTTTCACTTACTTTTAATCATTTAACCCATTCATGGGCAGGGTGGCAATTTTTTGCCTTATTAAGAAAAGTCTCCTAACAGGCCACAATCAAGGAAATAACACTTCTTTTTCATTCATATTTAAGCTATAAGATAACTTTACTCATTTGTAATCTCGTCCCAAAAATGGGATGCTGCCTGTGAGAGGGTACTTGGGTTTTCTTAGTAGATTCTCCCAAAAAATCAGAATCAGATTAAAACACTTAAATATTTTGATATTTTGAAGGATATAATGCGTGAAAATCATGATGTCCCAAAAACGGGACACTGCCCACAAATGGGTTAACCCATTCATGAACATAACCTAACCATACCAAACCCACATAACACTCTAAGTTATAATATAACTTTTGATCTTATGTGGAGAGATCCTTGTTACCCTTCTGGGTGCTAAAGAAGGCACTAAATATTTCCCTTTATGACCTTACTTATATGGTGCAATTCTCTTTTGGTGATTCAGAGAAGGGGTCATTTGTGTCCCCGTTGTCATCTGTTCAATGGCCAACACCCAGGGAAATATTATTACAATTAACAATCCTCCATCCAAACATTGTGAACTGGTTTCCAGCCAATTGCAGGGTAAATAGAGACAAACAATCATTCACACTCACATTCACACATATGGACAATTTAAGTCTTTAATTAATCAACCATACATGTTTTGGAATATGGGAGGAAACCTGGAGAAAACTATGCAGGCACGGGAGAACAGGCAAACTCCACACAAGGAGGCCAGCTATGAACCCGGAACCTCAGAACTATGAGGCAGATGTGCTAACCAGTCACCCACCGGTGTGTGTAAGATTACGGCCAATCCTCATGTTGAACAATATTACTGAAATGCAAGTGCAAGTTGCTTGACTAGATGCAGCGCCACACCTGTAATAGACTCCTCCTCCTGCTACCTCAGCAATGAAATGACAGGCGGTGCCGATAGGTTGCTGTAATAGTTGCCTTTACAATGACAGATAGCAGCACGTTTCATTGCAGACGTCTTTACTGCGAAACACTACAGAAAGAGCAAACAAAGCATTTGTAAGTTTTTAACGGGAAAAGAGAGAGTGCTATTTGTTATCGCTTGTCCAGTCTGGTTTTGATGATCTTCTGTATCCTCTAATACAAATAGATTGTTGGTACTAAAATTGGTGAAACAAGGGAAATGTGTAACAACAAAAATCACTGTGGATTGTTCTTCAGTAGGTCATCCTCTTTCTTTGGCCGAGACTATAGAGGATTATGGTCCAACCTGTAAAAGGAATTGAGCTCACATAGAGAAGGGCAGAGGTGAGTTGGTTCCAAATATGGGCAATGGGTTTGTACACGCAAACACCAGTGCCTCGGAACCAGGAGGGAATTAAATTGTACTCTTGAAATGGACAGAATGGGCTCATGTTTGCTCAAGCTTACTCAGATTTACCTCAGTGCTTCGTAAACTATGCCAGTAAGAGTATGAGTCAGCGTGCAAAAATGTTGAGTTTTGCGGAGTCGCGACGTTTCAGCTGACGATACCATTTCATTCACACAAAGATAGAGAGGAACTAAGAATAGTTTTGGAAAGTCAGGGACCTTTTTTCTGTTCATTTGACTCATGGGAAAAAAATATATATATATATATAATTGCCTGCAGCCTGTTGTGGATGCTGATTTGTGTGCATTTTAGTGCCTGAAAGGACCTGTCCAAAAAGACTGTGGCATGAGGAAAAGAGAGAAAGAAATAAGCATATGATGTCCATACTTTTTTAAAGGTGAAGGGAGAGTTCCTCATCAATTATTTATATGATGTTTCAAAGAAACATCGTATGATTTGTTGCTAAACTTAATATTTTAACTGGTCTGTTAGTGCATGTCATGTTCTTGTTGTTTTACCAATACCGTGTACTGTGACTTTTATGTATGTATTTATATTGTATCATATGCAGTAAAAGTCTACTTGAATGAGTCTTTTAGTTATTGTAGCTTATATCTAATATTTGTATACCTAACTGTGGAGGTCTTTTTTTTTCCATTCCATTCCACAATCCAAGTTATTTTGGTCCAAGTTACAATAGGTGCACTTAGCTTTTTGGGTTTGTAGTCTTTCTATACATTGATTAAGCTTGACTGCTGGTGTTTTTCTTTTATCTTCATTTGTGTGGCTGGGGAGGTGTGCGTGTCAGCAATTGGCACATTTCGACAAGGTAATGTTCGCCTTAACGGAATACAGTAAACCCCAGTTATATCGTAGTTCAGTTATCTCTGTCCCGCTACATTTGAGATTTTTCTGTTTGGGAGGCCAAGTTTTCTTCACTTGAACCATGCTGCGTATATCTAGGTTCAGAACGCTTGCTGCTTCCTTTTTACACTTTATAATAGGGATGCCTTATTTCATTCTTTGTGACCACGACTCAAAAATATCTAATATGATTGCCTATACATCCCACTTGTATATTTGCATAAAATGGGATGTTCTCTCTTTGCATTTTGTCTTGTGTGTTTTAAAAGAAATACGATTAATAAAGTGACAAACAAATCCATTGGCCTTCTAGTGTTTTAAAGAGAGCAAGTTATTATATACAGCAGATGGACAGTGATGCACATAGACTGAGGGTAGGCACAATTGAGCTCGTGCACCTATGGCACCGAAGTCACGTGACTGGCTATATTGTCGGTCTAACAGAGCATTCTTCAATGCTCAGCCGGTTGGAAACTGTAAACATCACTGTGATTGCAAATGCATAGGAATCATTTGAGAACAATGCATATTTAAAAAAAATAAATAAATAAAAAAGAACTTCTGTCGGGGAGAGGTTTACCAAAGTTTAACGTGTGGCCGCAACACGCTTTCGGATATGTTGGAGACGATTCCCTGTCTTTTTTTTTTCTTTACGTTTTTTAAACACGGAAGTGTGTTGCGGCCACACGTTAACCTATGTAAAGCTGTTCGTGACAGACTGTTTATTTTCTTTTTTAAAAAACGCGTTGGACTCATTTGAGAACAATGAATATTAAAAAAAATTAAATAAAACGTCTGTCAGGGAGAGGTTTACCAAAGTTTAACGTGTGGCCGCAACACGCTTCCGTGTACGTCGGAGACAACTCCGTCTTTTTTTTTTTTTTTTTGATACGCATTGTTCTCAAATGAGCCAACTTGGCATTATAAATACATCTTGGGAATTTGAGATTGAGAAGAATAATTCCTCCCTGAAGTGAAGTGATCGCTACACAGTTGTATTTGGTTGGGCACCATCCATCACGTTTAATTGCCAAAATCAATCTATCTTGTATTTTCAGCTAGTATTCTATCGAATGACCTCTTTGAATATCTGTCTAGTCTGTTGTAACAACCAACAGTACAACAAGTCTCGGGATTGTGTATATTCTGCTTCAGTTCAATGTCCCCCACACTGTCGAGCAGCTCTTTTGACCGGCAATATGGCCCCATGAAAATAGTGACGTCACGTGCACGAGCGCTATGCAGTCACGTCACATCACGAGCGAGCATGCTATTGTGTATACCTCCCAATATCATAGTTGCAGCATCATGGCCTCCTCCCGTTTAGCATGTGGGATTTGGTCCCCATACGCTGGCATAAATGTTCTTATCATGTCATACTCCCAACCGGTGTAGAATACACTGCACACATTTTATTGTGGTTAAACTCAGGAACGTGCACTTAGGTATGTTGTTTTATAAACACGTTTCCTCTTTGAAACATTCACTTCCTCTTCTCACTTCTGCAAACAGTGGACCCTGTCTACAATTATTTGGAATGTCCCGTTTGTATCGTGTAACATTGAATTTGCTGCGAAAGAGAAAGTGAAGGGCAATATTTGTTCTCCATAGAATGTGTGTGCTATATACATGTACAGTGCGTATGGGAAATATTCAGACTCCATTACATTTTTTACTTATATTGCCCCCCCCTCCTAAAAAATCATTTTAAGTATTTTTTTCTTCATTAATTTACATGCAGCACAATACATTGAGAGGATTTTTTTGTTGTTTTTGTTTTGCAGATTTATTAAAAAAGAAAAATGTAAGTATCACACAGCCATAAGTATTAAAACCCTTTGCTTTGTCACTCATGTATTTAACTCTGGTGATTTCTTCTGGTCATCCTTGAGATGGTTCTGCACCTTTGTTGGGAATCCAACTGTTTGATTATACTGATTGAATTTGATTATGGAAGCTACGGAACTGTCCATATAAGACCTTACAGCTCACAGTGCATGTCAGCGCAAATGAGAATCAGGAGGTCAGGGGAACTGCCTGAAGAGCTCAGAGACAGAATTGTGGCGAGGCAAAGATCTGGCTGAGGTTACAAAAAAATTCTGCTCCACTTAACTTTCCCAAAAGCACAGTGGCCTCAATAATCCTTAAATGCAAGATGTTTGGGATGACCAAAATCCTTCCTAGTGCAGGGCGTCTGCCCAAACTGAGGAATCAGGGTAGAAGAGCCTTGGTAATGTAAACGGGTAAATAAGAACCCAAAGATCCCCGTTACAGAACTACGTCATCTGCAAGGAGGAATGGCAGAGGAACCCAAAAACTAGGTGTGAAAAAACTTGCTCATTCCCCAAAACATTTATGACTGTATTAGCTGAAAGGATGCTTCTAAAAAATACTAAGCAAATGATCTGAATACTTGAGACTGTGATTTTTTTTTTTTTTTTTTTTTTTGTTTTTGTTTTAACTGCAACAAAAATCTTTTTTTGGCAACATGGGGTGCTGTTTGTGTATTTAATGGGAGGGTGTAAAATTAGAAAGATGGAGGTACGCACTGGAAAGGAGGTGAATGAAGATTAGCTGAAATAAAACAAAATATATGTGCGTGAATGAGAGGGGCGGAGGAGGAAGAATGAAGCTCCAGGGAGAAGAGATAGCGAGGGTGGACGACTTCAAATACTTGGGGTCAACGATACAGAGCAATGGAGAGTATGGTAAGGATGAAGGGCAAAGTTCATAAAAGTGGTGAGACCGGCCATGATGTACGGATTAGAGACGGTGGCACTAAAGAAACAGGAAGCAGAACTGGAGGTAGCAGAAATGAAGATGCTGAGGTTCTCGCTTGGAGTGACCAGGTTGGATAGGATTAGAAATGAGCTCAATAGAGGGACAGCCAAAGTTGGATGTTTTGGAGACAAGGTTAGACAGACTTAGATGGTTTGGACATGTTCAGAGGCGAGAGAGTGAGTATATTGGTAGAAGGGTATTGAGGATGGAGCTGTCAGGGAAAAGAGCGAGAGGACAACCAAAGAAAAGGTTGATCGATGTTGTGAGAGAGGACATAAGGACAGTGGGTGTTAGAGAGGAAGATGCACGAGATAGGCTGAGATGTAAAAAAAATGACACGCTGTGGCGACCTAACAGGACAAGCCGAAAGGAAAAGAAGATTATGATCAAGTGAATAGGAAAAGCAGTGATGGGACAGTGAGTCTGAAATGGACACCATACTGTTGGTGTTACTCTGCTTTAGTGTCTACACTCAGTTTACCTTTTCATAAATATATTTCATCTATGCTGTCGTTACCTAAAATAGCAATCCTGGTGTCCAGAATCATTACTGTACAAATGTTACATAAATGTGGGAACTACATGCGCACTGTCCTTATTATACAGTAAGTCAGGTCGTTTTAGCTGATGTAAGTATATGCTGCCGTGTTGCATAAGATATCCCCCACACGAGTAGCACCAAGAGACACAGCTTGTTAAATTGTTTGATTCAAGAGAGGGAGAGGGAAGAGACAGAGCGACAGGGCCTGACCGAGCTTGCCAGCGCTGTGGCAGAGAGTTCCGAGAGCCTTATACTCCCATATACAGACATTTCCAAGAGAGCATGTTCCCTGGCCTTGTGCTGCGGTTTCCTGTTAACCCCTCACCGCCCAAGGAACCATAGAAAGATGAGATCAGTTTTTTTTTTTTTTTTTTAAATCCAAATTGCATGTGTGTGCATGTTTGAACAGGGTTTAGGGGCCCTTTATACAATCATTTCAAGTGAAAATTGGTAAAACTGTCACTTAATTTACAGGACAACTGCATTTTTTGGATCGTGATAATGGAAACGTTTCAAGTTTTTGAAAATTATATTGTCGTTTCAAAAGCAACCATTTGGAAACTGGAGGCTGCTTCGCCGGCAAAGTTTATATTTCTGCACCGCAATTTTTTCCAGTGGAGTCAATGGCATTACTTACCAAAGTATAAATTCACATCACATAGCCTGCTGAATGATTTTTTTTTTTTAGGGGGGGAGAAAAGCAGATTGTACGCATCCGCCAAGTGTTTTTGTTCCATTGCTAATTTTTGGCATTGCATTGATATCAGAGGTCCCGTGACTTAATGAGTTTTTCTCGTCAGGAGGAGACCTGCGTGATCATTTGTTAGCGCATCATCATTCCAATGGATGTATGCACAATAGTGACATCGTAGGGTCTCATGCAGTGTTGGTGGTCTGAAACATACAGTGAATCGACTGTAATATTAGGTAACCAGCGAAGAGAGCTTTTGGGACATCCTAATAGAATGTAACCCTGCTGCATTTCTTACTTCACTTTTGAGAATGGAACTAGGCAGGCACGCAACAGCTGCGTGAGTGCATGAGGTGTGTTCAGGGACACTGTGTAAATGGGAGAGAATAACCTAACCCCTAACTCTCACAAGGGAACTGGTAATCTTTCACCGGTGAAAATATTTTTGCTCCCCACATGTTCTATATTAATAGCACGCGCTTTGTTGTGGACAAAAAAATGTAAACCTCATAAAAACTGGAAAAATGTGCAAGTTTCAACTTAATTTCCAATGTCCATCCACTGTTTTTGATGGGAACCTCGTCCCTGCCAAATAGTCGCCACATATTTACGTCAGTTAGCAGCTCTCCTGCAGTTGGCATATCTAGTTTTCGCTTCATATTTCTCATGTGGGTACACGACCTCGTCCGTATGCCAATGCCCCACACAAGCTTTTAGAGTCTCTGTAGTTGTATCAATAATGCAGTTGCTCCCTCTCGGTCTCACCCGTGAGCCATCACTTTCTATGCTATTAAAAATGTATCCATTTCCCAGTCCAAAGTCTCCATCCCCTCCCAGTTCCCATAAGCCCCTTCTCTTGACCGCACATTGATGTGTGTTCGACGCTCATCCGATCAGGAATCCCAGCACAATTTTTTTTTTTGTCATCTAATCCTCCAGCCAATATTCATTTTTAACCTCATGCAACCGTCTACCCACTGAACATTTACAGGGCAATGGTATTAACTCATATTTGACATTATATGAGAGAGTATTTAGTTTTTATTGACACTTGTTTTCATCAGTTGTTAACGCGTTTCACCCAATCTACTGGAACATTTACAGTACATGATACAGCAACAATGAAATGATCCTGCTGCAGTCAACGTAGTGAGTAATATTTTTGCTTTTCCGTGTTTTCCCGGACTGCCGACAGACAGGACAATGAACCTAACATTTGCAACAGTCACAACAAATGTGTGTGGGAGTGACTATTGATTGATTGGGCTAAAGCAGTCCTTATAAGGAGGGATTTGCAGCAGGAAGTGGGTTGCGGTCTAGGTGCTGTGTCACAGGAAGAGGAGTAGCAGATTGTTTCATAGATGAGACAGATGGAGGAAAAGATGGATTAAGGCACTGTGGGGGTGAAGGGTTTGTGGGGTGTATAAAAGAGGACGTAGTTGTCTCATTCCCCCCCACCCCCCGTCTTTCCCTTGTCTGTGATTCACTTAAGTGTTGTTGGTGTGGTGTGTGGATCGGTCAAGATATACAGTACCCAAATGTGGAGTTCAACCAAGTTTAAATACATATTGCCTTTTATTTAAAGGGGAATTCCAGTGCTTCGCATGAACAATGTATCCAATAGGTCATGTAATATCTACTCTATTTTGACAATGTGATGTTAAATCCTCTCCCATTTAATAGTGTTTTGAGAAGATTTTTATCGACAATTAAACATTTTCAGGTGCGCCACTATTTTCGTGAGTCATTTTGGATGGTTCTTTGGGCGGAATGACATGTCATTCCCATCCGAAGAACCATCCGAGGCTGCCGGCCCGAAGCTCCGGGGGCCTTTGTTTACGCACTTATGTCCCTCCCGTAGCCCTCTGAGTAGTCAGACTCCGGCGTCATTCCACCCAAAGAACCATCCGAATATTGAACATTTACAGCCAAAGGTTCACATCTATATGGAAGTATTCCTCCGTCTTCCCGATCAACCAGTCCTGCTATTTCTTCATCAGATGAGGATAAATGCGAGAAATCAGCGCTGGGCATAATGTAATCGAGCCTTTGGTGCGCACCTTACACGTCACATCCACGCACGTAAGTCAGGCGACTCGCGAAAATGGCAGCGCCCCTGAAAATTCGTAATTGTCGATAATCTTCTCAAAACACTATTAAATGAGAGAGGATTTAACATCACATTGTCAAAATAGAATACATGTTACATGACCTATTGGATACATTGTTCATGTGAAGCACTGGAATCCCCCTTTAATGATATCAAAGCTCATTTTTTAGTTTTTCTGCAGTGGTTGATGCAGACGTTGTTGAAAGATTCTCGTGCAAAGCACAACTTCCTGTCTTTGTCAACTTCAGCTACGCTTGTCTTGTGCCACACTTTTTTTGAAAAAAATTTTGCTCCCCGCACAAGAATAATACACCACATTTTGTCTTGATTTTCTGCTGATTTTTCATAATGATTCAGCACTGGTCTGTCATATCAATGTTGCTGTTTCTTATTGATTATGCAATTCCGATGCTTGCATGAAATGACTTGGTTGGTCAGATGAGAATATTTGATGTATCCAAGGTGTGAGTTGGGTTTTAGCTGAAAAATGAAAAGTCAGACAGACACACAACATCATGAGATCTCAGGTAATTTAAGAAAGGTGCTGTTAAAAAAAAAAAGACATTGTCAGAAACCCGCACTGTAAACGTGTGTGTGTGTGTGTGTGTGTGTGTGCGCACTTGTACAACTAATGAAGTCCAATACCAAAAAGAGAAGGCAAGTATCCAAGATTCAGTCTTTACAAAGCCCAACGGAACAAATAATTGGTTATTCCCAGGGCTGTAACATAACCTGGTCGAGGTAGAGATTGGTGCTCTGATAATGTGTTGCTTATGCTTCCGTATAATCTCTCACACATGAAACATACTCTACCTGTCATTGTAGTGAGTCGAGTATCTGCCAGGCTCGGGCCACTGTGATGATCTATGATGACGGCAATAAGAAGTGGCTGCCGGCAGGTGCCGGACCCCAGACTTTCAGCAGAGTCCAGATCTATCACAATCCCTCCAACAATGCCTTCCGAATAGTTGGACGCAAGATGCAGACAGACCAGCAGGTAAAGGTTACTCACTTTGGGCTGTGTTTAACCTAATTAGGAATTATTGAGCAATGTGCATGTATGCATGTTTAGTTTATTTACGTCTGTCATATGGTGTGTGGACATGGCTTATGTCCAAAATTGTTTCTTTATGGTGTAAGAGTTCCCCCCCCTTTTTTTTTTTTATCTTAATCTAGTAATCTATTTTGGCAGGCGTTTGTTGTGCAAGAACCTAAAGTTGCTCTTTGTCCTGTTTGTACATATTTGGTAAATAACTGAATAAGGAAGAAGCAATTTTGCAGCACAGTGTCCTATAAAGCTTTGCTTTGCCCATCTCTTCCAATTTGCTTAACAAAACATCAGATGCCATTTTAGAATTACATTGTAATTAATCTGATGTCATACAATTTTGTGAGATTTGTGTGACTTCAGAAGTTATGGTCATTTGCTGAACTGTCATGGATATCATCATGGAATAACTTAGTATAAGTTATGAAACTAAAGCTCAGTGAGCATTTATTGTAAATGATTATTCTGTTATTGTTGTTGTAGCCACAGATGTGGTAACGTTTACATTTACACTTTATTTTCACTGTAAAACTAAAAACCAGTACAGTGCTTTTTCACTTTTTACCAAGAATAGTATTTTTTTTTTTTCCACTCATCTTTTACCTACAATGGAACGTCAGTCTCATTCAGTTCCAGTACTATCTGGTTAAGTTATTACTAGAACATATGATGACTCATGAAATAACATTAGATCAAAGTGGAGCCATCAAGTTTCAGTAATAAGGGTTAAGTGAGTTTGGAGGGATCTATTCTTGACTACACTCTCGTTCTGCCTGCTGCCTCAGCGTCTCAGTTTAAACATTCACCAATGTAAAGTGCTCCCCAGAGACGGCGTCTTAAAGTGGATGATGTTTCCTGTGAGATACTTGGCCTGTTCAGGCATTTCCTGTGACAGTTTGGGGGGAAAAAGGCTCATTGCCCAGTCTGGGCCCTTTTTTCTCTTCGTGTGTCCAATAGTGGAAATTGACATCACCAAGGTCCAACTGTGTAATAATGCATCTTTCCTGTCCTTTCCCTCAAAATGTATTTTGGTCTCTATGATACTCACCTTTCCTCTTTGTCTGCTCTGTGGAATCCAGAGCCTGTTAAACAAATAGTGAAATGGCATGTCAGCACATTCAGGCAACACTCAAAACCACAACATTGTTTCCCTCCTCATTCACCAGCTTGACGCCACCTACTGGTTTGAATAAAGAACCACGAGTTTGGGTTTTCTAACCACTAATTGAGGAATGTTCCAGAAAATACACACCCACACGTTTTTCTGACTTTTTTAGTTAGAGAAAGTCACATTTTTGAATGTGCCCTTTGTCCTTGTCTTTGTACAGGTTGTTATAAACTGTCCTATTGTGCGAGGGTTGAAGTACAACCAAGCCACACCTAATTTCCATCAGTGGCGGGATGCTCGGCAGGTGTGGGGCCTGAACTTTGGCAGCAAAGAGGATGCTGCGCTCTTTGCCAATGGCATGACACACGCTCTGGAGGTGCTCAGCTCCATGGCAGACGCAGGTGCTGGCTCTCACTACCTCAAGTAGCTTCAAAACCCGTTTTCTCCAATATTCCCGTTTGGTTGTTGTTATCACAGTGTTGTCAAATAGAATTAATGCTTACTCTTTCAAAGTCATCTTTGTGGTTTTATTCGATGGACTGTAATATAAGGTACAAGGACTTATCTGATTTCGTGGTGAAATTATAATTTCACATTGTTGTAGTAATACAGACCACATTGCTTACCTGCTGTGTCTCGCATATTAATTTAAGTAACATCCCATTCTTAAGCCACAGGATTTAATATGATGTTAGTCTGCCCTCCTCTGGGAAGGCTTTCCACAAGGTTGGAGGAGAGATTTCAGACAAGTCTATCCTTCCAGCTTTGTCTTCCCAGCTTCCCCCCAAAATTGGCGATGACCCTTGCGTTTCCAGTGCATAAAATAAGGTTCATACAGACGGGATGAGAGACTTTGGTGTGGATATAATTGGCTGACCTGCACAGGGTCCTAATCTCAGCCTGATAGAACAACTTTGGAATCAAGTAGAGCAGAGATTAAAGATCCTCGCCTTCTCCTCCAACATCAGTGAGTGACTACACAAATACATTGCTGGAAAAATGGTCAGAAATTCCCATAAACAAACTGACAAACCTTGTGGTCAGCCTTCCCAGAAGCGTTGAAGCCGTTAGAGCTGTAAAGTGTGGATCAGAGTCATATTGAACCTGATGGATTAAGAGTGGGATGTCACTTATTGTAGTTTGACATTTACAGTACGCATCCCCTCGTCCCCCCCCAAAAAGATTCATTGGAAAGTGTTTTTTTTTTTTCAGATTGTATTAACAAATGCTAACACCTAGAGGTTGTGCGGGGGGGGGGGGAGGAAACTTTCATGCTAATATGATATGCAATGTCACAAATTTTTGCTGTTCATCCAAGAATCATAAAAGCCTCGCCGGCACTGCCATATCATATCCTTTATATTTGCGGCTACCACATCTGTTGGCGGCATCAGATTAGCATGTCTACTAGATGGCTGATTTATTTTGTTTATTTCCGCTTCAACGGAATACATCTTCAAAGGTGAAAAATGTTGAGTAACATTTTCTACTATTAACACCATCATGATTAACACCTTCAGAAGAAAACACAAAAGACAACCGGAAGACCAGCACACCAAAAGTTGATGTGGAACTAATTAATATTTGTCATCACACCACCACAGTACTTTCATTCAAATATGAAATGTAGTGTGTCTAGTGTTTGAAATGTGGAAATACAATCCTGGAAATTTTTGTTGCTTACCACAGAATCACAGGATATCGCGGGTGCAGCCATATCTAGTACTAAAATACTACTAAAATGTCACGCGTATCTTCGAGCAGTGATTTAAGTCGATCGTCTTTGTTCATTGCGACCATGAGAACACAAGAAGAAATCGTACAGTCAACACAGTTACAGTTCGATACAGTTTGATTAAGATATATATATATATATATATATATATATAAAGTAAACACACAGACACACTCAGCACACAGACACACTCAGCACAATATTTGAAAAAACATATAGACTTCATGTTTTCAGCATAGATGGTAGTAAATCTATGGTGCGTGTTATACATAGGCGGAAGGGTTTTCCTATTGTTGGGGTCAGTTTTGGTAGTTTGTATTAAAGTTGTGAGCGTATTATGAATACATTTCAGTAAATTCATGCCAGTGAAGGCAGGTGAATGTACAAATAATATAGCCATACTTCAGGTTAATCTCCACTAAACCCAGCTATGACTCTTAACTTCTACTAACAACCCACGACAAATTTGGCTGCTATCAGACATGTAAAAATCATAGCAACTCGGTCTTCAACAATGCCTGTAGTTCCTTGACACCAATTATTACTTTCCTGTGAGCTCGTGCTTTGACTCTCTTTTTGTGGCATTTTAGGGAATGATAAAGAGAGCCCAAAATAACCAAATTTTTAGTTTATTTCTTCAATTTTTGCCAACAATTGATTATAAAGTGAAAAACAGGCCAATCAGGACCATAGTAACAAAAAAAAAGTTTGCTGGTGGGTATCCAAACTTTAGTAACCTTTTACATTTACTCTAATTTGCTTTGTGCATTATATTTTGGCAGGCTATGCAACCCTTCCGCGGCCGATGTCAAACGGTCCATCTCCCGAAGAGATTGAGCAACAAAGGAGGTAATAAAGCTTGACACATTATTTAAATGCCTCCACATGCAATCCACAAAATATGTTTACATCATTGTGCTGTGGGCTCAAATGAGCGTGGTTATGCAATGTCTTAATTCTAGGCAGCAAAGCCAAGGTCTCTCCCCCCAATTGTTATTATTATCTTTGCACCAAATGAGTTAAGAGCCACTATAAAGGTTTTCTGTTGTTCTGTCTACTGGTATCATATATCCAGACTACATTCTCTCCATTAAGTTCATTTAACAATCAATAGTCACTTCAGGCAACCTAAGCTTTGCAGTTGTCCACTTGGCAGTTTTGCACAAGCATATGCACGGGATTTGGTGCCATTATCCTGACACTGTTAAACTGTCAGCCTCTGTAGGTTAAAGGTTAAATACACAACGAGGCCAGCACATCTCACATCAGCGTCACCTTCTGTTCTCCACCGTTTCTCCAGCAGTGGCCGTTACTCTGGGCCGCATGGACGTTGCATTAACCTTTTAATCTCATTTGGACTAAAAGGTCTGTGATTGGCTTGCGAGACTGCCTGTCAAACCAGTGTTTGTCCTGCCTGTTGCTGCCATGCTGTGGCTTAGGGACTAAAGCACTGATTTACATGCAGGTCAATGTTATTTACACTCCTGGCTTTAAGCACGATGAGTGTCCAAATACTGTATGAGAATCATGTTTAACTAGAACTATCAAACAGTTGTGATGTTGTCGCGATTAACCCACCGCCACTGACATCAGGCAATGAAGCAAATGTGCGTATGATTGTGTACTTTTTTTGTGTTGTGTGCGTGTATACTTTCATGTTGTTTGTATTCTGTGCGAGAGCTGTGCTGCATACAGCTGCAAAATGCCAGATGTGGTGGGGACTTAGTCGAAGAGAAATGAAGCAACTCGAATTAGGCCACAATGTCCATCTGTGGACTTCTTAGCGACAACACAATTTGTGCAGTATACTTTATATTGCATACTTTATCATGCAGTTGAAATCAATGCAATTCCTGATTTTGGTACACTGATGATTTCAGTTGTTGTAGCTAGCATATATCGTCCAGTATGTGGAACAATAGCTTGTTTATTGTATCCTACTAGGGGAATCTAGGGATTAATCATGGTCCTTCTGTTTGGATTTGTTTGGATCAAATTCACATGTAAGCCTCTTTTACACAGAGATACCACAAAATCATTCAATTGAAGCCATAACAGCAGATTCAGCATGTAGCTATCCATCACGTCATCCCGCAACCATATGCTGTAATTATAGATGCCTGATGATTTCACCACCAGCTTCCACTGTGACATAGACACTAGTTCTGGTACTATCTACAATTACTAGTAAGTTAGAAATTACTTTCAAAATAGTATATTGCTGGTGTCACCAACTTTTTTTTCAAATTGACAGATTCTTCATCAATGCAAAGTTTTACCAGTGTGATGCATAATTATGAAGTAACAAATTTGCTCAAATCACCTTTAATAGGTTATTTTTCAATGACATTTAAATCTGTTCTAGATATTACATAAGAAGTAGTACAGTGGTGACAACTGTGTGTTTGCAGGTTGGAGCAGCAGAAGCTGGAACAGCAAGAACGGGAGCGTAATGAGCGAGAGCGTCAGGAAAGAGAGAGATTGGAAAGAGAGAGACAAGCAGCAGCAGGTCAGGAAAAATGACCTGTTCGTCAGTCCCATGCATTGTCCCCCCCACCCCCTTTTTTTCTGTGACATGTACATTTGGAAACCAAACGTTTACATACACTGTGCAAAAACACACATTTCATTTTTTTTTTCCTCACTGTCTGGCGTCAAATCAGTCTAATCCTCTCTTGTTTCTGATATGTCAGGATCGCCAAAATTATTTAATTTTGTTACATACAATAATAATGAGAATTTCTTGGAATTTTATTTTCTTTGAGGTCAAAAGTTTACATGCATTAAAAGTACTGAGTCTTTAAAGAACATGGGTAAGCCCAGACGTTGAGGTCATAGCTTTGGAAGCTCCTGAAAGGCCACTCATCAAGAATGAACCCATTACTTTTTAAGAAAAAGACAGATTTGCCAGATTACAGTATGCAAAAAGACTCCAAGAAAAATATCGTAATTTCTGAAGAAAAGTCTTGTGGTCTGATGAAACTAAAGTGGATGTGATGACCATTGTTGCCTCTGGAGGAAAAAATGAAACGCTTTTAGCCCTGAGAACACCATCCCAACTGTGAAGCATGGAGGTGGAATCATCATGTTGTGGGGCTGTTTTTGCCTCAGCAGAAACTCTTCATAAAATAGATGGCATCATGAAGAAAGCGCATTACTTACAACATAAGCCATAAAGCTCAAGCTTGGGCTCAAATGGGTCTTCTAAATGGACAATGACCCTAAGTATACTGCCAAAATGGTTAAAAAGTAGCTTGAGGATAAAAGGCAATGTTCTGGAGTGGCCATCAAAAAGCCCTGTTCTGTATCCTTTTGAAAATTTGTGAGCAGATCTGAAAAGGAGTGCGTGAGAGCATGGCAACCGACACACCTGACTCAGTTACACGAGTTCTCTCAGGAGAAATAGACCGGGATTTCAGCAGAGTACCGTCAGAAGCTTGTGGAAGCTTACCCAAAAGAATTGACCCAAGAAATGCAGTTCAAGGGAAATGCTTCTCCCTACTAAGGAAATATACAGAATGTAAACTTTTCACCTCGAAGAAAACAATATCAAATTCTCTACGGAATTTTATTTCATTATTGTGGCATTTAACAAGAGGTTTAATCTGATTTGACTTCAGACAGTGAGATGAAAAATGAAATGTATTTGCACATCTTATGTAAACATCTGGGTTCAACTGTATGTGTTAAGCTCTTTATTGGGTCCATATGCAGGCATATAATAATGATTGCAATTATATCTTGTCCTAATTGTGACCTAATTCGAAATGCAGTGCCACTTCTAAATTTGCACCATTTGTAGTCAGCTGCTAAAGTTACATATTGTTGGCCACATGAATGTCACCATTTCTATGAGTCTGAATATGCCATCAGTTGGACACAAACTTACTCAGAGCTGAGAAGATGTGCTAAAATGGCCATCTCTTTTTCAGTACCTGTTCCTCCTGCTCCACCTATGGTTTCCGGGGGTGTTGCCCCTCCACCCGCACCTCCCCCGCCGCCCGGGCCTCCTCCACCACCTGGGCCTATTCCAACTGCTAGCGCTCCTCCATCTTCAGGAGCCCCATCAGCAGGGCCCCCGCCTCCACCACCTCTGCCATCAGACATAGGGGGCATGAGTGGTGGCGGTGGTGGAGGAGGGGGCTTGGCCGCAGCCCTGGCAGGAGCGAAACTTCGTAAATTATCTAAGGTGAGTATAAAGCCAGGACTACAACGTTGTGGACACAGTTCGTAGCTTCATGAACATTATTGGTTATCACAAAGAGGCTGTTTAAACAAAGTCCAAACAGAGAACACTTTTTACAGGGCAACTTCAGTGTTGTGCTCCAAAACGTAAACCTTTTAAAAAGGTCTGTGTCTAACCACTAAAAGGCACATTTACAAGAATTCATGAATGGTAAAACACAGGGGGGACTGGTAAAGCGGTGGCCTCACAGTTCTGAGGTCCCTGGTTCAAACTTGGACTCGCCTGTGTGGGGTATCCATGTTCTCCCCATGCCTGCGTAGGTTTCCTCCGGGCACTCTGGTTTCCCCCCACATTCCAAAAACATGCAACATTAATTGGAGACACTAAATTCCCCCTAGGTTTGCTTGTGAGTGCGGCTGTTTGTCGATCTGCTGGCAACCAGTTCAGAGTGTAGCCTGCCTCCTGCGACAGCTGGGATAGGCTCCAGCACTCCCACGACCCTCGTGAGGGTAAGCGGTGAAGAAAATGGATGGATGCTAAAACACAGGCTGTTTCTTGTTTTGCTCAAATATGAGCTTGATTTTTATTTTTCCCAGCATAGTGTCTATTTGCTGTGACCAGCAGAGATGCCTACTTGCAATACTCAAACCCTCAACTCCAATAGAAGATAGATTAGGGGTCTGTGAAGGAAAATAAGTACAAAACATACAAATGACAGTCGTTAGGTGTTTTTGCAGTCAGACGGGGGTTGTTTTACAAAACCAAACAAAAAAACACTGCATCAGTACACAGACCTTTTTAAGTAAAAACTATATTTGAATCTTAGTCCATTGGAAACATTTCGACTCCTGCAAGCAAGTCTTTGAGGTTTTGCAGCAGCGAGTGCTGAATTTTGGATCTCGCCCTTCAGTGGGGAGTTAAGTGACATAGTCCCCCTCTTAATTCCACCACTATCACATCACGATTTCACAGAATAAAATACAAAAATTCACTATGCTGTAAATATGTCATTACAGCGAGAGAGGCTTCTTGCGTATTTGAGGTTGAGTGCCATTATTGCTATGGCAACAAACATACAGTAGTTGAATACTTATATTCCAATACATCGCCTCCAAGAGACCAAATCCGTACACTACAATTTAGCAATGAGTTTCCAATCACTTGCATGATAAAAACGTGAAATGGAAGGAATATACCATACTCATCAAAGATTGTTTATTATTTATAGACAATGCTCATCTCTGTGTCTTCTGACTAAACTGTCACAGTGCTATTTTATGTTGGCTGCCTGTCGTTCCTCCAGCGACCTGGTGGTGTATCAAGTTGTTGTCGGATTCCACAGAGCAGATCTTGTATAAATTCTTACCATTTTGCATTTTTAGCAGGAGGACGGACCTGCCGCAGCTCCAGTGGGCAGAGCAGATTCCAGTCGCAGCAGCAACTCTTCTATCGGAGGTGGTGGCGACCTGATGGGTGAGATGAGTGCCATCCTGGCCCGAAGGTAGATGCAATGGAAAACAATTTAAACATTCCCGTGTCCCAAAAAGTAATTGTTGTCCCCCACTAGGTTACAATTCAAACGTTTTTCATAGTTCATGTTCTTCCTTATTTGTATCATTCATTTGAAAAAAATAAAACTTGGTTTTGACCTAAAAACTAAATTCCTTGTTACATCAGGAGAAAAGCAGCTGACACTGGAGAGAAAGTCCCTACGAAGACACAAGACAATGTACGTACCTGCTTGTTAACTCATTAATTCCTACCCAAAAACTGGGCCTAATAAAATTGGGTGGACTACTACTACACTATGTGTGCAAAGATTAGAATCTGTCGCAGGATGACTCACTGTAAACAGGTCTTTATTTTTTTTTTTCTACACAGGAGGAGTCGGAGCCTCAAGGTCAAACTGGTGAGAAGCCAGGATTTGTGTAAGCTGTTGCTGTCATTCATTCCCAAAATAATGCAATGTTTATATTTTTCATCTTTGTCAGAGATCATAAGGAGACCTTGGGAGAAATCCTCTTCCACTATGACCAGGTAATTAATAATCCAGATGTAACCAGGCTGTCATTATCAATCTGTTTCACTTCAGCATTGCGTCTTTGAACTCCCCCTAACCGTTTTCCTCCATCAGTCTGCATGCAGCTTCACAAATATGCAAAATATGCGCATGCTTTTTGCACCTTTGTCAGAGTTTGCTGTTGTGACTGTCCGCCATTTCCATTCAAAGAGCAGCGTGTATATGTCTCACTAACAGGAATAACTCCGTTCCCAAGAGCTTGGACTCCACCTCCTCCTTGTCCCAAACTTCCAGGTATACATGTTATCCCATCCACTGGCACCTTCACTCCCTTGCTTTTTCATTTCTCACCCTAGTAGACAACACGGCTTACAGATGATGGAGCACACAAAAATGTACAGTGATACTTCGGTTCTCAACTACAATCCGTTCCAGAAAACAGTTCGAGAAGTGATTTTATTCGAAAACCAAATCGTTGTTTCCCATTACAATGAGTGGAAAAAGAAATAATGCATTCCACAAGCCTAAAAAATTGGGCTTTTTAAAGCATTTTTTTTAACTTTTCCTGATAATAAACTGCATAGTAGAAAAACATGTATAGTTGAAATACTTCATATGATAAAATAATTTTAGAAATATATTTATTTTTTTGTTTAAAATGCATACTTTTTTAGTAGAATAGGCTAGGCTGGGAGTGCATTGCCATATCTGTAGCGCCTCAGTCCCCAGCCTTGTAAACTTTTTTTTTTTTAACAAAAATGCAGAACTAACTTTGAAAAAGCAAATTGGCTTCTTTGGAGCTATGATTGGACACTTTGAAAAAGCAAATTGCCTTCTTTGGAGCTATGATTGGGCGTTAATACCGTAGTCCTCAATAAGAAGAAAAACAACTGTCACTACCAGGACATGTCTGTGTATAGGGGCTACAATATATAGAATAACAAAAGTGTGCCGGTTGCGCCGCGCACGTTATGTCATTTCCGTTTTTTTTGTTTTTTTGCGGGTGGCATTCGATTGACAATAAAAGAGGCCGTGGGTGGGTCATCTCCTTGCTCCACGCACATTATTTCTATTTTTTTTGGGGGGGGGGGCACGTTCGATTGACAATAACAAAGCGTGTCGTGGGTGGGTCAGCTGGTCTGGCCTCGTGCAATATGTTATTTCTGGGTTTTGTCGGGGGCGTTTGAGTACTGATTTTCGTTCGCAAACAGAAGCAAAAAAATCTCTTAAATTTTCCTTCAAAAATGGGGACGTTCGAGAACCGAGGCTTTACTGTATTGTGTTTGCACTCTTTACCTATTTATCCTTAGGAGAAAAAAGATCCACGACATAATTTGTTGTATTTCCATAGGTTGTGTGAGTTTTGGCCATTTCTGCCCTTTTTGACCAAATTACTGCCACTTTAAACGTATCATAGCTGATTGTCAAGATTTGGATTGTTTAGCCACGCTTTTATCGAGAGTACACGTGCAGTATCTTTGACAAATGTGAATTTTTATTATTGTATTTATGTTATATATATATATTTTTTGGTTTTAGAATGACCAATTATAAAATAGAATGACCAAGCCACAAAGATCTACCCACTACAAAAATGCAAAACACATTTATTTTAATGTATATTGAGGATTCTTTGTGTAAATGCAAGTTTGTGTGCCTAGCATCACCGCATCAGCCAATATTGCACAACATAATTAACTATAAGATTTTTTTCTATCTGAGTTCACGTTGATGATCACTAAACACCATACGAATGAAAATGCACACATGGACTGTCTCACTCACGTCAGTGGATTCGTCCAACTGGATTGAGAAACACTCACAAGCTCTGAAGTCCTTCCACACATCATACATGGCTTCACAGCGCCATTCCAGCTGCAGAGATTTTATTGAAGATAATATTTCCGCCTTTTTCTGTATGAAAGTGATACGCCAGCATACATACTCATGTTTGATAACATTTCTTAACCGAGGGCTTAATATAGGGGGGAACTCCCTGACTACCGTGTTTTCCTGTACCAATTGTCGTTGTTTGCACATGCGCGGTGAGCTAAAGGTCAGAAAAATAATTTTTTTTGTGGGGGGTTTCGGCACGCCGTCGCGATCGAATGTTTGGGTAGCATTTGAGCACCCATGTTCTAATCCATAAATTGTAGTAATTTAAAAATCTGGCAAAATTAGTTGATCAATACTAACTCTTTCGGGTGTGTATAGTACATGTATACACTATATATATATATATATATATATATATATATATATATATATAGTACATGTGTGCACTATATTGACTTACCCTTATGTCATTTTAGTGCTTTTTTTTCCTTTTCTGTTGCACAGGGTGAAGCCTGCAAACAACAGTAATGACACAAGTGGAGTAGATGAGTCAGACTTAGAAAAAATGAAACAGGTAACTTAATTGGGGAGCAGAGTTCTCTCTCTCTCTCTCTCTCTCACTCACTCACTCACTCACTCACACACACACACAGTCCAGTTTTGCCAAATTCATTTATTTTAAAGCTGTCTGTGACTCCTGGTAAAATTTTCTGCAGGAAATCCTTGAGGAGGTGCGAAAAGAACTTCAAAAAGTAAAGGAGGAAATTATAAGAGGTGAGAATAAAAAAACATCGATTTCTATTTCAAGTATGTACAGTATACATTTACTAAAATGTATATACGCTTTCTGTTCCTCCCTCTTTTCTCACAGCCTTTGTTCAGGAGTTGCAAAAGAGAAGCACATAGCTGATGCGTATCTGTTGTAGCAGATGGACATGATGGATGGAGGCCTGCTGGGACCTTTGCTCCTCTGCGCCATCTAATGTAGCCCAGGGATTTCTCATTTGCTCTTCTCTCTGTTTCCTACAAGCATTGCTTTCATGTCACCATGCATACATACTCTTCACGTAAGTGGTAACCCAGGGAACCTCCTCAGGCCACCATCCAACTTGTTCAAAGATCACTTACTTTTATAGTGAACCTGTCTCCCCCCTCGTTCATTTGTCCTATTTCCAATGTGTCCTCTATGAGAATCAGTTGAGAGTTACAGTCGCGGCCACACAGTACGGATTTGCTGTCATTATTAATTTTCATATCGGGTGTCTTTCTCCTACTTGTGTCCTCTTCTGCATTTACTGATAAAGCAGTATTCAGGGAAAAGATATTTGCCACATTTTTTTTTTTACTGTAAAAGCGAGATGCTGGATTGTTGGGATTTTGCTACTCTGCTTTCTCTCAACATGCAACACATTAAAAGTAGCTATACTGTACTTCTGTCAGATGTATGCCGGTAGTTTATTTCCTTTAATGCTAATTGGAAGAAAGAAAATGAATAATTGCGGACTGAGCAGAGAACCCAACTCCCTGACTTCTGCAGTATCTTTCCACCACGTGGATTTACTTCTTCTGGCACAGCACCAAGCCTTCGCTGCTGCGGGAGGAAGAACCGAGCAAATGGATGCCGATGGACAACCGGATTGCTGCGAATGAGGAGTTTTATGATGTGTGAGAAATGTATTCTCTTTTGCATTGCACTTGTTCCAGAGTAAAGTGTGAGCATGTGCCACACTGCCTTGACAGACTTCCTCCCCCCAATCACAGTCAAAATGAAATATTTGTTGCCCAGTGCAGTGTTTTTAAACTGTGCTTCTGCTGGTTATTTTCTTCAATTCTTAGCTATATTTTCTACTTTTTTGACAAACATGGCCATGAGTAGGTCAAATAATTTGGTCGTGACCAACTGCCTTGAGAATGAATATATATATATACATAGATATATATATGGATAAATATATTTGTTTTGAGGGAAAGTGGTAATGCAAATGAACTGGTTTTTCTATTTTAATTAAAATGACTGGTGAATGGGGATTTTGTTTTTTCCTTTTGTTTTCTTTTTTTTTCTAATAGAATTTAGGCTTTTTACACTGAAATACAAAGAAAACAGCTTAGAGACACTGGATTAGAAATGCCTTTATAGTCGAATACAGCTGCTTCTTGAAATGCATTTCTTTGTCTCGTCTTTTTGCATCCTAAAATGTGATCTAAGTATATTGGCGTGCATATTTTTGGTAAAATGTGCATGTAATACTGTATATATTGTATTACTCATATTAGTCAAAGCACACAGACCGGTTTGCATAGCTTCTCTGTAGGTTCACTTTCTGCTTTGTTCTTTTGAATCATCTTTTGAATTATGTGACATCGCAAGAAAAACTAAAATCCTACTTGTGGAACTCGTCCTTTTGATGCTCACAGAACTGCCGTTTCAGATTTAATAGTTTCACATAAATTTTTTAAGATCTTTTATGCGTTTTCCCCTCAACATTTTTCTTTGCTAAAGGTTTTGAGTTTGTTAATTCAAACTGCAAGGACTTGTGTAATCTACAATGGGATGAGCACAATATTTTTTATATACATGGGGAAAACCTGCAAAAACTGTTGACTTGTTATTTTGAGGTATATTATAATTAAATTATAAGGGGTTTTTATTTTTGTTTGTTTGTTTTTCTTATGGGTCAGGTCAGATCTGGTTTCGATGTCCTTCCAGGGCTGCTTGGAAGCTTCCGGATTGGGAAACCACTCTTAAAACCGTTTCCGCCGCCATTGCGGATTTTGGACAAGAGATCAGCCGTAGTCACAGCCGCTATCCATTGATGCAGAGTGAAGCGTGCAGACAGAACGCTGACACATTGAGCATCCTCAAAGGCACGACGTTTGGGCGGCACTTTTAAGAGCAGTGCGTTTTTGTCGTGTTTATTTTTGTCTCCACGGACTCGCTCCGACCTACACTTCGCGCAAGGAGGTCGTAAGCTAACGCGGTGCTGCTTGCTCTGCTAGCGAGCACGGCGGCCAACATTTCAGCACTCTGGAGAACGCCGAGGGAAACGCCATGTCGCAAATCCTGCCTATCCGCTTCCAGGAGCACCTACAGGTATGTCGGGAGCTGCGTGAAACGCGAGACGGCTGTTTTGTATGGAATTCCTCACAATGGAGTGGCGTGACAGCTCGCTAGCCGAGCTAACGTCAATCCCCGCAGCGAATGAATGACCTCCCATCCCCCGTTTAGCAGCGGCTAACAAATAGCCTCCAATATTTCACCGGTGACACCGCGTAACCGAATTCGTCCGGTACATCTAATTTGGCCAAACCATTTCTCCGCCCTTCAGTCTGGGGTGATTATTTTGACCTCCACGCGTCGCGTAAAATGTTAGTTTGTACCGTCACGAATGGTCGTGAGGTATGCAAGCCCACACGTCATCTAATCGCAGCACAAATTGGAGAGGTTACAAATTTCAATTAAAATATTTACGTATCAGTACTGACTAACAAATGTAAAAAAAAATAATAATAATAATAAATAAAAATCAACTTGTCATGCATCCTAAATTTAAAAACAATCGTCGTTAGTAATGAATCAAAATATTGCTATCCTTCACTAGCATGAAAGTGTAATTGTTGCTCTCCAATATGAACTGTGCAGCAAGCATGAACAGTAGTTATAGTTATGTTATATTTTGTTCTGGTGTAAAGACATTTCCTCCAATTACACAGTGTTTTGCCAATATATTCATAAACTAGAAATTGCAAAACTGTGACACTCATTAAATTGTGTTAGTCTGCAATTCTCACACTTTGGTGTCTCATGCATGAGTGGTTAATTACTATTCAATTAAATCAGATGGCGTTGACATTTTGTCTAGTTGGTGAAATTAAAGAAGATGCAGACAAAATGAGAGTGTTATCAATACAACTGTGACCCATTTATGTACAGTGTGCCCGTGCGTATTCGCGGTTCACCATTCGCGGCCCCATTTTCGGATTTTGTTTTGTTTTTTTTATTATTATTTAACATATTTAAATTATCTTCCAAATAGACATGCCGGCTTACAATGCGGCGCACCTTGTATGCGCGATGAGTTCCAAGATTTGCAAATGTTGAGTAACTTGTTCACCAAAGTACACTTGAACACACGGGGTTACACTGTTACCATGCACACCAGCACGTGTTTCAGCATGTATGCAATCTACCATATGATGGTGCCGACGAGACAGTGAGGAACAATTGCATTTCATATATGCGTGCAGAAGAAGCTTACATTACACCACCTGCTCAGGTCATTACTAACAATGTTACGACTAACCTCGCCTAACAGGTCATTACTAACAATGTTATACACACATCGTAACTAAAATGATCACACCACGGCGAACAGAGTAGCATAACTATCAAATAATAAAAAAAAAGAATGACTCACGGAATAATTTAAACAAAACATCCACTTTAAAGGCTATTTACATACTCCAAACATGGTTTACGTTGCTCTGGAGGTCCTTAGTGCTGCACCAGCACGCCACAAAGCATGCTGGGATCATGTAAATTCCATTTAAAGTTCATGTTTTGTGTCAAATATTTTGTGAGTTACTCTTTTGTTTTATTGTTAGTTGTGCTACTCTGTTTGCAGCGGTGTGACGGTTTTAGTTTCGATGTGACACTGTGAGTGTGTACAACATCATCAGTAATGGGCAGCATGTGGGGCAATGTAAACTTCTTCTACTTATTCATGCAAAATCCAATTGTTCCCCACTGCCTCGTGCGTGCTCTCATATAATATATTACGTACACATCAAAACGCGTGCTGGCATGGTTTTTGACAGTGTAACCAGTATGTATTAGTACTGTTATTAGTATTGTTATTGTTAGCAGAATTTTGTTATTATGGGGGAACACCGTACTCACTTCTCTGAATCCAAAATATCCTGTCAGGATAGAATTAAACTAAACAACGAGCATCAGCGCTGTCCAAGGTTGAACTAGTTACTTCAGTCTTTGCAAAAATCAAAACAAATTTAGTTACTGTAGTGTCAACTATGCTGCCCTAAAGAATTTAGCTACTTTTGAAGTTTTATCATTTATAGTTTGCTTAGACAGTTTTCTTATTCCAGCTCCAGAACCTGGGCATCAACCCAGCCAACATTGGGTTCAGCACTCTGACCATGGAGTCAGATAAGTTCATCTGCATACGAGAGAAGGTGGGTGAGCAGGCGCAGGTTGTCATTATTGACATGGCCGATCCCAACAACCCCATCCGTAGGCCCATCTCTGCAGACAGCGCCATCATGAACCCTGCCAGCAAAGTTATTGCCCTTAAAGGTAAATAAATTAAACCCTTAATGGTATATTATTTTGTAAAAACAATTGTGATCAATTGTACTTCAAATGCAAAACAAAATAGTTTGTTTTACATGAAAGCTTTTCTGTACTCATGGCATCATCTGCGTAGTTTATTCTGCTAGAAATTTTGATGTTCACATGTAGGCCACCTCATTTGTTTGTCAAGATGTACAATAATGTAATCTACGTGTAGTTTTATATGTGACTTATCAGTATGTAACTACTTTGTCATAAGAATGTTAAAAAATGTCATGCTGTCATGAATGCTTTGTCTATTTTTGTTTTTCCTCTGTTTTCGTTCCTTAATGCTTGCTTATGTTTGCAGACGGTGAGTTGAATTTTACAAATCATGAGTTGTGAAAGTATATTCCTGTGTGCACTTGTCTTGACACGAATGCACAATACTGGTCATAAGTTTTAATGAATACTTGAATTGATAGCACAAGGCTGGCATCGTAAACACAACGGTGTCACGTGGGACATAGTGCATTTAAAATTTATACCTCTGCTTAGTACAGCACATACAGGCTTAGAATTTTCTTCAGATAAGCAGCCCTTATAATGGAGAGTCAAAACATAGAACATACAAATCCCAGTTCCAATGTAGTTTAAAAAATAATAATTAAACAAAACTGCAATGACTTGGAAGTCCATTTTAACCTACATTTAATGGGATACACTACAAAGATGAGCTATTTAAAGTCAGAACTGATTAACCTTTTTTTATGATCAAATATTCACTCATTTTGAATTTGACAGCTGGGACAGCGACATGTTTACCACCGTGTTACATCAGCTTTTACTTTTAACAACACTCAAGTTGAGTTGCTCACCAGTCTGGGGTCTCCGTTGTCATATTATTTGCTTCATAATACATCACACGTTTTCAATGAGAGACAGGTCTGGACATGTGCAGAATGTGGCTTGATATCTTCTTGCTGAAACTGGCAGGGATGTCCCATAAAATGACATTGCTTGGATGGCAGCATCTGTTGCTCCAAAATCTGTCTGTACCTTTCAGCATTAATGGTGCGTTCATAGATGTGGAAGTTACCATGCCATGGGCACTAACACACCCATATTCCATCAGTGATTTCAGCTTTTGACGTTCGTCCTGAAAACAATCCGGATAGTCCTTTTCCTCTTTGGCCCGGGAGACACGATCCCCATGATTTACAAAAACAATTTGAAATCTGAACTTATTAGACCACATCACACTTCGCCACTTCTCATCATTCCATCTTAGATGAGCTTGGGCCCAGAGAAGCTGGCGGAATTTCTGGATGTTGTTGATAATTAGTTGTTGCTTTGCATGGTAGAGTTTAACTTTCAGTTGTTGATGTAGCTACAAAGTGTCTTAATTGACTAGTTTTCGGAAGTACTCCTTGGCCCATTTGGCAATATCTTTGCACATGATGCCAGTTTTTAAAGCAGAACCACTGAGGGGTCGAAGCTTGCCGGCATTTAATGTTAGTTTTTGGTCTTGCTGAGATTTCCCAAGACTTTGAATCTTCCGATGACGATAGGGACCAAATTCCTTGCAATTGTACATTGACTGATACACTCCTTTTATAGCCAATCATGACACCAACCAGTTCACCTGTTGAATGTTCAAACGGGTTTTGAGCATTCCACATCTTCCCCAGTGTTTTGGTCTTGTTCCAGCTTTTTGGGAAAGTGTGGCAGTCAATCTAATTCAAAGTGAGAACATTTTTACAAAAACACAAACAATTAACATTCATCAGTTTCAAGGTTAAATCTCGTGTCTTTGTTGTGTATTCATTTGAGTGTGGTTTGAAAAAGATTTGCAAATCATTATTTTCTTCACTGGGAAATAATATTTGCCCATCAATTGTATCAAGTAAAAAAATGTGTTCGCAAAATTATAATAATTACAGTATACAGTTTGTACTCTTCAAATTAGATTTCAGGTGAATGATCCTTTTTTTTTAAATAAAATTTTCGCTTTGTTTTTCAAGTTCTTCTTTCTGTAGTTTCATATTCAGCAAAGAGATGCTGATTAACATTCCAAAAACATGCAACATTAATTGGACAATCTCAATTGCCCCTAGGTGTGATTGTGAGTGCGACTGGTGTCTGTCTTCATGTGCCCTGTGATTGGCTGGCAACCAGTTCAGGGTGTACCCCGCCTCCTGCCCGTTAACAGCTGTGATAGGCTCCGGCACTCCCCACGACCATTGTGAGGATAAGCGGCAAAGAAAATGGATAGATAATTGATCTCATCACTTCAGTTCCAGGAGAATTTTTCAACTCCAGCCAAAACCTCTAAAATGTTGTTAAAATAGTTTGTGACAAATTTTCTCAGAAAGTATCATACTACGACTGCTGCTGTTACTTCTACTACTACTGCTACTAATAATAATAATACAATACTGTGTATGGTATTGACATAGTGCCTTTCAAGAGATCTAAGGACAGATTACTATATTTATATACAAGAACTACAGTATATGACATGAAATTATTATTGCAAAAAAGGACACCCATTTTCATAAGGATATTACTGATTATTTATAAATTAAATTTATGAATAGAGTGACAATAAGCATTATATATGTTTAATATTAATTGAAGTAAATTTCTTTCCTGTGAACGCTTTCACTGATTTGTGGACTTTTCACATTTAAGCAATATCACATATTCATTTTCTGAACAATGAAAACTTTATTTTTTTTAAATTTAATATTAGGATATTTTCCAATTGTGAGTATGTAATGGTATTCCCTCAGAGGCTGTGCACATTACAAATCACTGGTGATTTGGTTGGGGTTTTATAATATATATTTCATAACTGGACACTGGACATATTTTTTTTTTATGAACAAAAACTGTTTATGTGAGTGCATTTGTCCAACATCCTTTCCCATCATTACATCTGTCAGTGTGCTTTGTAGTCTCCTTTTGCAAATCTGCATTCAGACCTAACCCAAAGTTTTATCATCCCTAATTTTATAATTACCGGTACATATTTTCATTTGTGTTCTTTCTCTGAAATGTTAGAATAAAGTATGCCTTGTTTTCTGGAGATGGAACTTCTTAACTGAGGCGATATTACTTTAGCCATTGGAATTTTAAAAACATGCAAATGGTTAGCAGGCATGTTTGACATTGCAGTTAGGGGACATTCAGACAGGAAAAAATCACTTTTAAAATAAAGTTTGCTTAAAAAAGAATGTTTTTGAGTAAGGCAACCTAAGCTGCTTGGATGCTGAAAGATAAATTCTAGATAAATACAGTGGTGCCTCGGTTCTCGACCACAATCCGTTCCAGAAGGCTGGTTGAAAAGTGAAACGTTTGAAAACTGAAGCGCATTTTCCCAATAAAATGAATGGAAAATGAAATAATGCGTTCCAAGCCTAAAAAAAAAAAATGTTTTTTAAAGTGTTTTTTTTTAGCTTATCCTGATAATAAACTGCATAGTAGAAATACATGTATAGTTTAAATACTTTATATAATTAAATCATTTAAGAAATACATTTATTTTTTGCTTAAAATCTATGCTTAAGTAGTAGAGTATGCTAGGCTGGAAGTGCATTGCTATATCTGTAGCTACTCGGCCCCCAGCCTTGCAAACCTTTTTTTATTAAAAAAAGTGCAGAATAACTTTTAAACAAGCAATAATGGGGGGGGGGGACAGACAAATTGTTTTTTATTTGCACAGAAAGTACGTAACATACAAAACATGTAACATGCAACTAGAGGTAAGTTTAATGGAACAAAAGGAAAAAAGCAATGCAAAACTGTTTCAAATGTCTTCGGTGGGGGTGACTCGCCCCTTTTTAATCTAAGGTAGACTGTTTCTGCCATCTTTTGAGCACCTTCCTGAAGTGGCTCATAAGAACGTCATTGACATTTTGCAGTCCTCTGCAACATTGTGCTTTGTTAGGATGATGGAGTTCTACAAAATTATGGATGTCGTTCCAATTAGCGCAGATAGCTTTTATATCGGCACTTGAGACATCCTCCCTGCCTTCAGCCTCATCAGAATAAGAAGCAACATTTCGACTTCCTCCAAGATCTGTGGCCTCTGCTTGGTCAACACGGTTGCTCCTTTAGCAAAATCACTTGCTTTGAGGGCATCCTCGTGTTTCAGAATGGTGTTGATCGTTGATTTTGCCATGCCATACTTCTTCGATAGCTCAGAAACACGCACACCAGATTCGTATTCGGCTCTCAAATCCTTCTTGAAGTCGACAGTTTTACGCACCACTTTCCTTTTTTCAGCACCAGCAGTTCCACTTGCGTTCTCTGTAGCCATGATCGGGTGTTAATATTGCTCGATTTGTACGAAAACAGAGATGTTCAAAAACCGAGGTACCACTGTACAAAAGAAAAATGTTGTCTTTTTGCCCCACGTTTTAAAATTCATATTCACATTTTTTTTCTCATTTTAAACCCCCCAAAAATATCAGTTTACACTGAAGTTTTTTTCTTCCTCAATGCTTGCCTGCCTCACACACACACACACACACACACACACACCACACACACACCTTGCTCCACTCATCATGCTGCCCTGAATGATTAATAATTTGATTGGCGGAATTATGTCACGTGGCAGGCATTGACAATGCACACAGTTGGTCTTTGTATTCCCCGTGTGCCGAACACAAGACAGCTACCTGAAAGCTGTGCATGTTTAAATGTTTAAATGGCTTTGCTTGTCAAAATAATCCCGTCATAGGTCTGGATCCTTATAAAAGGCATCTGGGTCAGATCCAGACCAAAGTCTTCTTATGAGGACCCCTGGTTTAATTTGTTTGATCACTTATAAATATCGATGGGATATATCGAAAGACAATTTCACTTAAGTGGTTAGTATCGTACGTTGGTTTGACTGCAGAGAAAACATAATAAATTTCTCTGTCACTGGAATGTGCCCTACAATGTCATTGGAAGAACACTAAATGAAGATGAACTGTATTGAGACCTAGAAATGTGCCGTGCTTTTTCAGTCTGAACACAGTTTGTGGTCATCTCTTAAGCCATAAATTCTGGGTTTTGTATATATTATACCAGGGGTTTCCATATTCAGCTTTGAATGTGCACATGTCAATGCACTGAATGCAGATCTACCACAATGTGGTTTCCCTGTTGTTGGTCTTGCCTCTTGATTTGACACTGCCTTGTTGTATAGTGCTTTCGTGTCACTGAAAGCAAACCCCGACTACCTACTCTAACAACTGTAATTTGGTTATACCAAATGGTATTTGTCCTCTCCTCCCCCAAAATGTCTGCTGTGGGTGATGTGTGGTAGCTTAGAGTACCCAACTTCTACGTAATTTAAAAAAAAAAAAAAATCTATCTTACAATCTTGTAGTATTTAAAATTGTCAACTAACATGAACCTTGGCTTGCATACTTTCAGCGGCCAAGACCCTACAAATCTTCAATATTGAAATGAAGAGCAAGATGAAGGCTCACACAATGACGGATGACGTGACCTTCTGGAAGTGGATCTCCTTAAACACCGTCGCCCTGGTCACAGACAACGCGGTCTACCATTGGAGCATGGAGGGCGACTCTCAGCCAATCAAAGTCTTTGACCGCCACTCCAGCCTGGCGGGCTGCCAAATCATCAATTATCGCACTGATGCCAAACAGAAATGGCTACTGTTGATCGGCATTTCAGCACAGGTACCGACTGTTCTGTCGTCGTCTTCTTTGTTTGTGTCTTTGACTCTTCCACACAGATTTGTCACACTTTAAAGGAAAATTTGGGTGGTTGGGAGTAACAATGTATCCAATAGGTCATGTAATATGTACTCTATCTTGATAATGTGATGTTAAATCCTCTCTCATTTAATAGTGTTTTGAGAAGATTTGTATCGACAATTACGAATTTTCCGGTGCGCCGCCATTTTCGCGAGTCACATGACCTCCGTGCACGGATGTGACGTGCCGTTCCAAACGCTAGATTACTTGGGACACTGTTATGGCCAGCGCTGATTTATCCTCATCTGATGAAGAAATAGCAGTATTGGATGATCGGGAAGACGGAGGAATACTTCCATACAGATTTGAACCTGTGGCTATAAATAATGTTGAATATTCGGATGGTTCTTCGGGCGGAATGACGTGGAGCCTTACGAGCGAGCTCCGCCGAGCGGCAGAGCCATAAGCTCGCTCCCCAGCGAGCTCATAATGGTGTCCCATATAATCGAGGGTTTGAAACGGCATGTAACACGTCACATCTGCGCACGTAGGTCATGTGACTCGCGAAAATGGCGGCGCACCGGAAAATTCGTAATTGTCGATAAAAATCTTCTCAAAACACTATTAAATGAGAGAGGATTTAACATCACATTGTCATGATAGAGTACATATTACATGACCTATTGGACACATTGTTACTCCAAACCACCGGAATATTCTTTTAAGTTCCCCGTCATCAAATTTAAATATTTCTCAAAGACAACACAAGTAAATATAAAATACAGTTTTTAAATGCTTTTATTAACAAGGAAGGAAAAAGTGATTGCAAAGGGAAATCCCAAAGCTCCCGTGGAATGCATTGTGAGCTATTTTAGTACAGTTTAACTACATTACACATCAGTTTAGCATTCATGTCCTGCATATTTGATGTGCATATTCATTAATTTATGTAAAGTTATGTTTTTGCAGTTTATTTTTTGTGATTGTTTTTGTTCTCCAGCAAAACCGTGTCGTTGGAGCGATGCAGTTGTACTCTGTGGACAGGAAGGTTTCTCAGCCCATTGAAGGTCACGCAGCAGGCTTTGCACAATTCAAGATGGAGGACAACACCGAGGAATCAACTCTGTTCTGCTTTGCTGTTCGAGGACAGGCAGGGGGCAAAGTGAGATCACATGCAAATTGCAAATTGGCAAATTGACCCACCATTTTTCAATTGTCTTTTAAATACATTGCATTTAAAATGGATGATTTTTCATGTCTATTTTCTTTTTTTTTTTTTTTTACATTTAGCTCCATATAATTGAAGTTGGCACTCCACCAACTGGGAATCAACCATTTCCTAAGAAGGCTGTGGATGTATTTTTCCCTCCGGAAGCTCAGAATGACTTCCCTGTAGCCATGCAGGTACTAATATTTCAATATTTTAATCAAAGTATATAAACAGCCGTTATCGTGGCATCAATGTAACATATTTAATGTCTGTAGTGCTATGTTATGAGTATGAATTTCGTCTTACAACAAGCCTCATTTTAGCATTTATTCATGAAAGTGGCAATCAAACCTTTTTTTTTTGTATGTGCGTGCTTTTAGATAAGCTCCAAGCAAGACGTAGTCTTTCTCATCACCAAATATGGCTACATCCACCTATACGACTTGGAAACTGGCACCTGCATCTACATGAACAGGATTAGTGGGGAGACCATTTTCGTCACTGCCCCTCATGAGCCAACTGCCGGTATCATCGGGGTCAACAGGAAAGGACAGGTATGGAATTTTGTTTTCTTACAGAACTTCCATCACATTTAAGTTCTTGGGACCTCGGTTATTTGTTTGCATAAATAGACTATGCACACACCATTTCCATATTTGAGTTGAGGTTGCGTGCTTACTTCTGGTCGCCACTCAAATTGATAGCGATAATAAAGACTCCATTAGATTCATTAAATATACTTTGTTTGCTGGAACTACATAAAGTTACCGTGAATGACTAATTACCTAGAATTATTATTTCTCCAAGTATGAGCAAAGTGATCAGGATTATTATCCTATATAACGAGCCTTTCGCAGATTCACAGCATGATTCGATTAAAATTCGATTAACAATTCAGTAAGAAGAAATACATCAATAAATTGAAAAAAAGAACATTTTGACACTTTTCAAATATTTTATTTTGATGTCATGATTATAAACATATTTTATGGTTCTTCATGTTCAGTTTTTACATCATACCTATTTAGATCTAGATGTGGAACAACTCAAAACCGAGCAACTTTTGCTTGAAGCCACCTACCTTTCAAGTGAGCAAATGTATTGGAACAGACATGAGTAACTTAAAGTGAATAACATTTACTATTTGGTGAAATAGTGAATATAGAAATAGGTGTAATCTATTTGGTTAAGGTCCAGTGATTGACTTGGCTAGTCTAAAACCATCCAGTTTTTCCCCCTTGATTAGCCTTGAGTCTAATCTTGTTATTGATCTTAAATCTCACCTGCTCCGCTATCATCCAAGTCTCTGTATTAAACGTCCCAAATGTGACACAACACCATAAGAACTTGAGTTAATCCTTCAGTGTAAAATAAAAATGTTAAACTGTGTATTTACTAATCATTTCGGATTAAGTATGCAATTCAGAAGTCCAAAATGTGCTTCCTCAGGTCTTATCTGTGTGCGTGGAGGAGGAAAACATTATTTCCTACATCACCAATGTGCTCCAGAATCCCGACCTGGCTCTCCGCATGGCTGTCCGCAATAACCTTGCCGGTGCTGAGGAGCTGTTCGCCCGCAAGTTTAACACTCTCTTTGCTGCAGGGAATTATTCAGATGCCGCCAAAGTGGCAGCCAATGCACCCAAGGTACAGTCAAGTGCGACCCTTTCACTTGAGGCAAAGTAATAGTTCAATTAATCACACCTTCTGACTGACTCACATAACGCACATAACATCATAACATTAATCTTTGCCAGCAACCCTCCTAAATTTTAATTAGGACACCCTATTGTGATCTAATTACTGTAGTTCTCCATCTGCTGTCTTTCTCCAGGGTATTCTACGAACACCAGACACCATCCGCAGGTTCCAGAGTGTTCCTGCTCAACCAGGCCAGCGGTCACCGTTGCTTCAATACTTTGGTATCTTGCTGGATCAAGGCCAGCTTAATAAGTTTGAATCTCTCGAGTTGTGTAGGCCGGTCCTCCAGCAGGGCCGCAAGCAGCTGCTCGAAAAATGGCTGAAAGAAGACAAGGTCTGTGTTCACTGGGTGGTTTTATGGCAGGCAATCCTTTTGTCTGCTGGAAAAAGCTTTTAGCACTCTCTTGACAGATTTATCTGTCCTGCTTTGCGTACAGCTGGAGTGCTCAGAGGAGCTCGGAGACCTGGTGAAGTCAGTGGATCCCACGCTCGCTCTCAGTGTTTACCTGAGAGCAAACGTCCCCAACAAAGTCATTCAGTGCTTTGCTGAGACTGGCCAGTTCCAGAAAATTGTACTCTATGCCAAAAAGGTTTGTTTTGATGTCTGACTTCATGTTTTTCTTTATCACACTAAACATTTTTGATGGGGGGAAAAAAATCTGTAAACTAATTTAATCAAAATTGGATTAATGTAGTCAGTTGCATTCACATTTTAAAATACAAATGATCTAAATGTATACTGACTCTCCAAGAAAGAAAAAGTAATAATTTCGATTCCCTTTATAGGTTGGGTACACTCCCGACTGGATCTTCCTGTTGAGGAATGTAATGCGGATCAGTCCTGAACAAGGACTTCAGTTCTCCCAGATGCTGGTGCAGGATGAAGAGCCTCTTGCTGACATTACACAGGTAGAAACAAATGAACCCACAGCATCGGCAGTATTGATACCTTACCCTTTTGACCGATTAAAAACCCAGCAGACAGACAATTAATGGACCATATTGACTACATGAACATGGGAAAATGTTTTTATCAACCAATAAGTTGTTTCTGTTTCTGTCTAGATTGTCGATGTTTTCATGGAGTACAACCTAATCCAGCAATGCACATCGTTTCTACTTGATGCCCTGAAGAACAACAGGCCCATGGAAGGACCACTGCAGACACGTCTGCTGGAAATGAATTTGGTCCATGCACCACAGGTACCAAGATATACGACAACAAAATATTCACATCGTTGGAATTCATTTGACATTGAATGACTTACCACATAAAAGTAATTCAAATTATTATTTGAATAATTAAAATTGTTCTTAAGGGTCTAAGGTCCTCTGGTGTTTTATTTTTTGTTTTCAGGTTGCAGATGCCATTCTGGGTAACCAGATGTTCACTCATTATGACCGTGCCCATGTAGCACAGCTGTGTGAGAAGGCTGGTCTTCTCCAGAGGGCGCTGGAGCATTATACTGATCTGTATGACATCAAGCGGGCTGTGGTGCACACACACCTCCTGAACCCAGAGGTGCAGTGGCAATTTTTAAAAATACTTTAAAATAATACTGACATGTTACAGAACACTAACTCTCACTGATATCTGCCCTCATAGTGGTTAGTCAATTTCTTTGGGTCTCTATCAGTGGAGGACTCTTTGGAGTGTCTTCGGGCTATGCTCTCTGCTAACATCCGGCAGAACCTGCAGATTTGTGTTCAGGTTGCCTCCAAGTATCACGAGCAACTCAGCACTCAGAGCCTCACTGAACTTTTTGAGTCATTCAAGAGCTTTGAAGGTACACCTTGAGCGTCAGTTTTGGCGAGAACAAACTTTTTGTTGGTGACGCCCTGAGTGAAAACAAAAGACAGGTTGTTGGTGATGCCCTGTCACAATTTTGTCTTTCAGGGTTGTTTTATTTCTTGGGTTCCATTGTCAACTTCAGCCAGGACCCAGAGGTTCACTTTAAATACATTCAGGCTGCCTGCAAGACGGGCCAAATCAAAGAGGTGGAAAGAATCTGCCGAGAGAGTAACTGCTATGACCCCGAGCGTGTGAAGAATTTCCTCAAGGTTGAAAATATCTCGCAAGCTCCTCACTGTGCACATACCTTTCTCGCTATAAATTTAATCCTTTTTTTCTCTCTGCAGGAAGCTAAATTGACCGATCAGCTACCACTGATCATTGTGTGTGACCGCTTTGATTTTGTCCATGATTTGGTCTTGTACTTGTATCGCAACAGTCTGCAAAAATACATTGAGATCTATGTGCAGAAGGTACAGCGCTGCTCCGACTTCATTCATCACCATTTAAATTTTATGCGGCCAAAAAGCTGACTACTCTCATTTCTGATTTTCGGCAGGTAAATCCAAGTCGTTTGCCCGTGGTCATAGGAGGTTTGTTGGATGTGGATTGTGCAGAGGATGTCATCAAAAACCTTATCATGGTGGTGAGAGGACAGTTTTCCACGGATGAACTAGTTGCTGAAGTGGAGAAGAGAAATCGGTAAGAGGGAGACAGAGAGAGAGAACAATGTGTAATCCACAGAAAGAACAATGCATCTCTAAATAACTCATCTGTTTATCAATAGACTGAAGCTTTTACTCCCTTGGTTGGAGGCCCGTATTCATGAAGGTTGTGAGGAGCCTGCTACGCACAATGCTCTGGCCAAGATTTATATAGACAGCAACAACAACCCCGAGCGATTCCTGAGGGAGAACCCCTTTTATGAGAGTCGTGTAGTGGGCAAATACTGTGAGAAAAGAGACCCCCATCTGGCCTGCGTGGCCTATGAAAGAGGACAATGTGATCAGGAACTCATTCATGTAAGTTCCTGTCAGTGCCAAAAGTATTAATTGGACCCATTTGATTTTTTTCATTTCTAACCTATTTTTGTCCAATGGTGTTAGGTGTGCAATGAGAACTCCTTGTTCAAGAGTCTGTCCCGCTACCTTGTGCGTCGTAAGAACCCTGAGCTGTGGGCAAGTGTGTTGCTGGAGACCAACAACTACAGAAGACCACTCATCGATCAGGTCTTACAGCTTCCTGTTACCCGTTTTAAATGATACAAAATCTTACCTGCTCTAGTAAATGCATGTTTACATCTACCTAAAATGTAGGTGTGGTTTACCACCTTTTAACATGGTCCATTTTGGAGTTCTCTGTCCTGCCTTTTTTTCTCCTCAAGAGAATTTCATCCCATTTACTTGTAACGTTTGTAAGGACTGTTGTGACATAGCGCTTCAAGTTTGATGTCCTTCTGCGATGCAGGTTGTCCAGACTGCCTTGACGGAGACCCAGGATCCAGAGGAAGTGTCTGTCTCAGTCAAGGCTTTCATGACTGCCGACCTTCCCAATGAGCTCATTGAGCTTCTGGAGAAGATTGTCCTGGACAACTCTGTTTTTAGTGAGCACAGGTATTATGTGATCACCTTGCTTGGATTTTTTTTTTTTTTTTTACATAGCTAGAAACTTATTTGCTCATTGGAATCATCTTGCCTTCTTTGTTTTAGAAACCTCCAGAATCTGCTCATTCTGACAGCGATCAAAGCGGATCGAACTCGGGTCATGGAGTACATCAACCGTCTGGACAACTATGACGCTCCCGATATTGCAAACATTGCCATAAGCAACGAGCTGTTTGAGGAGGCCTTTGCTATTTTCAGGAAATTTGATGTCAACACATCTGCTGTGCAGGTGAGTGATTTTTATGCTGTGCTTACATTAGCTTCATGATATAATTCAGCTCTAATACTGAATATGGAATACTGTCCCATTATATTTAGGTTCTTATTGAGCACATTGGTAACTTGGACCGAGCCTATGAGTTTGCTGAACGCTGCAATGAGCCTCCAGTGTGGAGTCAATTGGCGAAGGCCCAGCTCCAAAAGGCCCTGGTCAAAGAAGCCATTGACTCCTACATCAAGGCTGATGATCCCTCCGCTTACATGGAGGTGGGACAAGCTGCAGCTCAGAGCGGTAAGACCAACTGTAAAATCATAGTCGCTGGTTTGGACTTTGAAAATCTATTCGGTTTGTGTGACTTTCAAACATGATATCAGTTCATCATAACTTTAACACTGATGTCCTGTGATGTGCACAGGAAACTGGGAGGATCTTGTAAAGTTTCTACAGATGGCGCGAAAAAAGGCCCGCGAGTCCTACGTTGAAACTGAGTTAATCTTTGCTCTGGCAAAGACCAACCGCCTTGCAGAGTTGGAAGAGTTCATCAATGGACCCAATAATGCCCATATCCAGCAAGTAGGTTATCGGATACATCAGCCTCTATCATTTATTCTGTGTCCTGACTTAACTTGTTCCTGCCCTTTCTGTTAGGTGGGTGACCGTTGCTACGATGACAAGATGTATGAGGCAGCCAAATTGCTTTACAACAACGTGTCTAATTTTGGTCGCCTGGCTTCCACTCTGGTGCACCTGGGAGAGTATCAGGCAGCTGTGGATGGAGCTCGTAAAGCCAACAGCACACGCACCTGGAAGGAGGTGAGAAATTGTAGATAAGTTTTAAATGAAATACACCGCTGGGCTCATTGTAGCCTTTTTCTATTATTCAAGTGAAAGCAAAAAGTGCCCAATGTCATTTGAGTCCATTCTCTCTCGTTGTAGGTGTGTTTTGCGTGTGTCGATGGGAAAGAGTTCCGGCTTGCTCAAATGTGTGGCCTGCATATTGTTGTACATGCTGATGAACTGGAGGAACTCATCAACTACTACCAGGTACAAAACATGACCGTGTCCTCTCAATCCTCAAAGTGGACATTGACGAGAGAGATTATCAAGTCAAATAAATACACCAAGACTTGACAATAAACCTCAATGTTTGAATTATTGTATTTCTTCAGGACCGTGGCTACTTTGAGGAGCTGATCACCATGCTGGAGGCTGCTCTCGGACTGGAGCGGGCTCACATGGGAATGTTCACAGAGCTGGCTATTCTCTACTCCAAATTCAAACCCCAGAAGATGAGGGAGCACTTGGAGCTCTTCTGGTCTCGTGTAAACATTCCAAAGGTAGACCCAAGGGAACTTTCACATCATTTATTAACAATACGAAAAGGAATGTTTGACACAACTTTATCGAAAGGGATATAGGGATTCTTGAAGGGATGCATTAGTCCTTCTGTATGTGATGGTGTTATGACTAGTAGTAATAAAGGGCTAATAACATTTATTATTGTGAATTTTAAGGTTCTCAGAGCAGCTGAGCAGGCCCACCTATGGGCAGAGCTGGTGTTTCTCTATGATAAATATGAAGAATATGACAATGCCATCATCACCATGATGAACCATCCTTCTGATGCCTGGAAGGAGGGCCAATTCAAAGACATTGTCACCAAGGTTTGGCTTCTTCATGAAAACACACGTTTTTGTAAATGGCGACTGAGACGTCTTTTACGTTTTTACTGCAGGTGGCCAATGTGGAGCTGTACTACAAAGCTATCCACTTTTATTTGGAGTTCAAGCCATTATTATTAAATGACCTGCTCATTGTTCTCTCTCCAAGACTGGACCACACACGTGCTGTTAATTTTTTCAGCAAGGTGAGTAGCATCCTTTTGCGTCCTCTTTCACCCCACTCGTTTCTTTTCATAACATTGATAAAAGCTAAACTAACTGCACGCAAATGTTGTCCTGGTCATCACTAGTAGAGGAATTGAAGGATTACACTAAAAGATTCGCTGTTAGGAATACTTTTTTATGTGTGAAGTCTTTCATGATTTCATTTTTGATATAGGTGAAACAGATACCTCTGGTTAAACCCTATTTGAGGTCTGTCCAGAATCACAACAACAAGTCCGTCAATGAGTCACTCAACAACCTATTCATCATCGAGGAAGACTATGCGGTATGATGTTGCAGTGGCTTAATAAATTGTTTTACACTCTTATTTACCATTGTTGTTAACCACTTTTAACAAATGCGCTTTGTACTTTCTGCACAATTGAATGCGGTTTCCCATGACAGGACAAGCTAAAAGTCACAACCATTCCCTGTTGTCATACGTGTTTTAATCCAGTCACTGCGCACTTCTATCGATGCTTACGACAACTTCGACAACATCTCACTGGCCCAAGGCCTAGAGAAGCACGAGTTGATCGAGTTCAGGAGGATCGCAGCGTACCTTTTCAAAGGCAACAACCGCTGGAAACAGAGTGTTGAGCTGTGCAAGAAAGACAAGCTTTACAAGGTGCTTTGTAGCAACACTGAAATGGACTGTATGGTCTATATTGCCCTGACATAGACACCAATTAAAGCATGAACATGTGACTTTTTTTTATTTCCCCTTGTGTAGGATGCCATGCAGTACGCATCCGAGTCCAAAGACATTGAACTGGCCGAGGAACTTCTTGCTTGGTTCCTGGAGGAGGACAAGAAGGAGTGTTTCGCCGCCTGCTTGTTTACCTGCTATGACCTACTGCGGCCCGACGTGGTGCTGGAGACTGCCTGGAGGCACAACATCATGGACTTCTCCATGCCATACTTCATCCAGGTCATGAGGGAGTACCTCAGTAAGGTGGGTCATTCAGACATGATGTAAAGTAACCACACATGCATTAATGAGGGTGTAAGACTAGGAGTGACTCAAAGCTCACTACGGCAATGGAAAAGAATGTTAGTTACGAAGAGAGTTTGATGGGCACGGGCTTGCGGACAGTGCCTTTTTTTTTTGCGTATAAATTTAGGATAATTGTGTTTTCTAAACTGTCGCAAAGAGATCCAATAAGATGGATTCTTCAGAATTTTGTTTCCCTGAACGTCACCCAGTGCTGAAGCTCTTTTTATCAACCGGTATTAGACGTCAGCACCCACACAATTTTATTTGCAAATATTATTTAACACCAGGCAGTGTAACAATTCTCCAGGCCTGCAATAGAGTCTGTGTGCATATTCTTGCTCCTTTGATGTTCATCTTACTTGTCATTTATGTGCCATCTGTGGTGTTCCCCTTTTTCATTTGGATTTTCATCCACTCCTGCTGCTTTCCCATACAAATGTGCTCCAGAGGAGATTCCTAGCAGCTTAATCACTTTTTATGTTACATAAAATAGAGCAGGATTCACAACAGCAGCAGATGTGAGAGCAGTATTTTATTATTGACTGACAAGTTACTGAGACTTTTACAACTACCATAACCAATTTATTATTTTTATTCATTTGTAATAAATATATAATATTAGAACAACACTGTATTTAATAGAAAAGGCTTAACAATTGAGACTGCTTCAAACCAGTCTTCAACCTCGTCTTTGTAGCTCTAAATTTCAAGGGTTATGATATGATATTGTCATGAAGATGCATGAAAACATTTTGACGTCTACTTTTAAGTCATGGTAAATTTATCAACCATAGTAAGAATACACCTTTATACACATATTGTACCAGTTTGGGAGGTTAGGTGCCTCACTAGGGCCAAACGTCTTGTACAAAATGTAATCAAACCAAGGCGCCTTTAATAACCAACCACATTCTTTACTACTTGTCCATTGACTTAATAGTGAGTTTTATATCTGTAGTTTGAACTGTTGTGAGCAATTAAATGAAAGCGGGTGTAGCAAAGTACCCTCAAGTATGCATTTGTATCAGAAGTGGCATTATTACCTTCACTTCCTCTGACTTTTTTGGTTTTTTTACCTTTTTTAATGCTAAGTCTTGTTTGCTTGTTTCTCACTGTCAGTTTCTATTGTGGGCAACTTCCTCTTGCTTTTTCCCTTAAGTTGCCTCTCTGAATTTCCTTTCCAGGTTGATGCGATAAAGGAAAAGGTGAACGTTGAATCCATTTCCTAATCGTCCATATTGACTCACTCTCCTATAACCTGTAGTAGTTTGGAGGGGTAAAAATAGCAAAAACTGCATGATTTCCCCTCCCACTTTGTCACTGTGCTCCTTTCATGTGTACAACTCTCTGCATTTTCACTAGACCACTCAACTATTTCCCCACAATCCAGAGTGGGGCTTTTCACGTATCAGTTTAGCGGTCTGCTACCTGTAAAAGGGGTGGGGGAATACCCTTTTTCCTCATCGTTTTATCCACTAGCAAACATTTTGTTTGATTATACACGGGGTGTGTAGACTATTTTAATAAATAAACACAGACCAAAATAAACACATTTCCATTAAAAGTGGCACACGTACAGTAATTCAATAACTGACTCTATGGTGGAGTTTAAAAGACTGCTGTTGTTTGCAGCATGGAGCACAGCAGAACAAAAAATAAAACATTTTAACAGTGACAGGAGCCAAATTAGAAGGATGGGGAAGAATACAAAATTTGTGTACAGATGAGGGGGCAAAAAAAGACATCGTTTAAATTTTTATTATTTATGATTATATATTTATTATTTATTAGCAAAGTACGATGGAAAACAAGTATGTCATAAATACTGTGTGTGTGTGTGTGTGTGTGTGTGTGTGTCTTTGTGTGTGTGTGTGTGTGTGGTGTGTGTGTGTGTGTGTGTGTATATATACACACACACACAAACCTGCATGCTCGCTCAAAACTTCTGAGGCCTTGTGGTTGGTGGTCTCACTACACATTTTTTGAGAAGCTTTTTATAATGGGCAGAGTACGGCACACCTGTCCAACAATCATGTTGCCCAAAAAGCGTCGTTATATGGCACACGTGAGGGGGATTGATGATCTCAGAAAAAGGAGAAGGGCTCACTAACACAAATTGAGAAATATGCCATGTGTGTACTTGGAAATAGTCTCAAGAAAACTAAGAGCGAACGCAAAGGTTTTACCTATACATTTGTTTTCGGTATAATTAGTAATAACTACAAATTCCCCCGAGAAAGGCCTTTTAAATATAATTTAATGTCATCATTTTATCAACAAAACATATTTGGAACATCAAGAACGCCAGGCCATCAAAAACGTCTGTACACAAAAAGTTGCACACGAACAAACAAACAAATTAACTAAGCCACGCAAATGAAAAAAGCCAGCAAAGCTTCCAGTTCCTCTTTTGGAACATTAAGTGAAAAGTTCCACTCTGGATCTCTACCTGCATTGTCAGGTCTGTTTCTCACATGCTTTCAAATTTCATTCAAAATTCACCATCTTACTAGCTGCTACCCTTTCCCTCCAGAATGACAATGAGTTTGTTTTGTTTTCTTCTCAAGAGTTTCCAGTGTATTTCTCTGTCTATATGCTTGAATGGGACATTAAAACAAGTATCAGGTTACACAGGGAGGAATTTGTGTTCATTTTTTTTTTCTTTTAAACACCCTTCCCAACACACAAAGTTAGAAAGCAAGAAACACACAGCCCAGGTAGTGTATTCAGTAAAAATACACGATGCAGCACGCATGCATTTGCCCCTCCCACGGGAGCATCAGCAGCACGGGGCTAGGAGACATTGTTGGCTGTGCCTGCTTCTGGAAACCTTCAAGTGGCTGAAGCAGAGCATCCTGTCTGCCCTCTTTCTCTTTTCTTCCACTATTCTGCTGTGCTTCTCTTTCTTCTCTTTTTTTCACGCACTCTTCAAGAAGAACGTAACCAAAAACTACTGCTTCCGCATGTCTCTCAACCTTTTTTCTTTTCAAAATGCTACGGCCTGTGCAACCAGATTTGACTGACACTAGTGAACAACGCAGTATGTAGAGAACTGAACCCGGTACCAGGAAAGGGACACCTCACATTTCTTGTACTTCATCAGTGTTCTTATTGTTCTAGCTGCAGATCTAACTCGATTTGCTGGCTGCTTAATTCTTCTGTATGCCGCTCTTCCTTCTCTGCTGCTACCTGGCAAAAGAACAATATAGTCAGGAAAGACCCAAACAAAAGTTTCAAAAGTTCTCTTTAAAGGGGAAATCCAATGATTTGCATAAACAATGTATCCAATAGGTCATGTAATATGTACTCTATCTCGACAATGTGATGTTAAATCCTCTCTCATTTAATAGTGTTTTGAGGAGATTTTTATCGACAGTTATGAATTTTCAGGGGCGCTGCCATTTTCGCCAGTCGCAAGACCTACGTGGGCGTATGTGACGAGTTACGTGTCGTTCCAAATGCTGGATTACATGGGACACCATTATGCCCAGCGCTGAATTTTCGGATTTATCCTCATCTGATGAAGATGAAGAAATAGCAGTATTGGTTGATCGGGAAGACTGACGAATACTTCCATACAGATCGGTGGAGCCGTGAGCTCGCTCGGTGACATTATTTGCTGCCACAGTTTCAAATGTGTATGGAAGTATTCCTCTGTCTTACCGATCAACCGGTATTGCTATGTCTTCATCAGATGAGGATAAATCCGAGAAATAGGCGCTGGGCATAAATGGTGTCCCATGTAATCGAACCTTTGTTGCGGCACAGTACACATCACGTCCACCCGCGTACGTCATCTGACTCGCGAAAATGGCGGCGCCTCTGAAAATTCGTAATTGTCGATACAAATCTTCTCAAAACACTATTAAATGAGAGAGCATTTAACATCACATTATCAAGATAGAGCACATATTACATGACCTTTTGGATACATTGTTTATTCAAACCACTGGATTTCCCCTTTAAAGACGTACTGTTTTACTCGTTTGTGCAATTTTTGTCAAAATTAACCAAAGATTATAACGCATTATATACACTCTCTACATCACTTACTTTTTGTCTAGATGAAATGATCTCGTTTTGAAGAGGCAACCCTGTTCTCGCTGCATATAATGCCATATATACAATGGCAACTACAGATTTCATTACCATGACGGCTTAGCGTGGACTGCACGTACCCTAATTTAATGCAGAGTGAGCTGTCTCTCAAGTGGGATGTTTTCAAAAAATATAATGATTACAACAAAAATAATGTATTAAGTTAGTTCCCTGCACTGTATTAAAGATGATCTTAATGTTATGTGGAGGCTGTGTCCATAATTACCATTCCAATACCAGCAGACTTTTGAGCGCGCCGCATTGTTGTACACATCGACGGTCATGTTCCAGTGAACTTTGTGACTTAATTGGTTCTGTTCAATGTGCCTGTTTTTTTCCCCCTTTGATTTTTATTTCACATTGCACATTGCACTTTTTTAAAAATAATTTCACATGCTCTAGTAATATCTTCAAAGTAATAGATTACTCTCCCATCTGCAGTTCAATAAAGATCTGCCGTCTATTTGCCGAAATACATCACTTGCATTGAACAAAGTAGAGTCCTCCATATGGAAAAATGCAGCTAATTTGGTACACTCGCTTTTTTTTTTCTTGACCAGCCCAACTTAAACAGAGGTGGTTTGTCCTGGTAACAGGTTGGTTCTCTGCATACTCTTAAAATCTTAGAGTAGATGGTTGGGGTGGCTGGATGGGTGGGACCATTATTGTGATAATCTGTGTTTACATACCCCGTAGCCCAACATTAGACTGTGTGTGTCCCTTAAGCAAAGGCAAATTAGACCGACCATCAATAGTCAACTTAAGCGCTGTAGTCGTACGTTAGTGCCATTGTTTATTGGAGGACCTCCAGCTGCACATTTTCACACAAATGTGGACGGTGCTCATCTCCTCCGCCCGTCAGGAATGGTCCCATCCTTCAGCCAGTGAAATAACCCAGAGGTCAGTTTTGACAAACCTGGCGTCGTCGAAAGCCTCCGCCCGAGCTGCTGAGCCTCTCAAGCGGCTTCTCACGCCATCTATTTTCCTTCTCTTGCAGGTGGACAAGCTCGAGGCCTCCGAGTCCCTGAGGAAACAGGAGGAGCAAGCCACAGAATCGCAACCAATTGTTTATGGTAGCAAACAGACACACACACGCTGTCAAATGAGTGACAGAATTTGTTTTTTTTTATAAACAAGAGCTTGTGCTGTTTGCTCCGCAGGCACACCACAACTCATGCTCACTTCAGGCGCCAATGTCGCCGTGCCCCCTCAGCAGGCTTACGGCTACGGGTACACAGCGGCGCCGGGCTACGGGCAGCCGCCACAGGCCAACTTTGGTTACGGCATGTGAACACTCCCCCCCCCTCTACTCCCACCTCCCACCACCACCTTTGCCACCCACTCCCTCCACCTACCCCTCTCTTTGTGTTCTTCTTCTCCAGCCTCCCATGGTCTTCTACCCGCAACAGAGGCCACAAGCTAGCAACAGCCCACTCTTCATTTTTTTATTTATTCTGTTAATATTGTTACAAGTGTTGTCCCGTTAGAAGACGAACTTTCCATGCAAAGAAGGACTTTTATTTGTATTATGTGAACTGAAGTCGGACCGTATTTATGTTCTCCACATTCCATATTTATGACTCCTTGTTTAGAAATGTTCTTTTGTATGTTTTCGTCTGCAGTTTTATTTTTCTGTGCGTGTGTGTTTTTTTAATGTGATTTTTGGGACGTGGACTTGCTGAAGCTGAGCAAACTTTGAAGTCGGTGGAGGAGCATCGGATATCGCGTCCCGTGAAGAAATCCCTGTGGCGAGAAGCTCTTACGTTTTGGTGTATGGAACCTGTGAGCATCTTAACTGTGTCTCGTTTTGTCTGTACAATGTGTTACATCATTGTATATTTTGAAGAGAGCGGAGGAGGTTTAAAAAAAAAAAAAAAAAAGGTTACATAGAGTATTTGAACATGCTATATATATCGCCATTGGAATGGCTACCCCTAGCGACACTAAGTACAGTCATGATAGTATATTCTGCACAGGTGTGTAGCTTTATGGAGTTTTAAATGAATTCAGACGTATGTCACTTTATGATTGAGAGTGTGTGTGCGCGCGTGCTTGTGTGTGTGAGAAAGAGACCTGCTGAAGGTCTAAATGAGAATTTTAACCCCCCTCAAACCCCGTAGGGGTGGTCCCTGCTAGATGTTAGCTCTCCTTTACGTGGTTAGGTGACCTCTTGTGTCGTGTACAGTGCTCGTGTGAGACTATATGTGTATGTGCAGCGGCGGGACCACGCGTGTACGCGTTGACGCTGAGGCCTGTTTACGCCAGGTGTTGTAACGTTGCCCTCGGGTCACCGTAACGTTTTATTTTGCTTTATTTTTAGCGTGTACAGATGTGAAGATAATTTTAAACAGTAGATGGTGAGACAATGGTACCACACACACAACACACTAATCTGTCCTCCACAGCTCTCATCCTCTAAAAACAAAAGACTATTTTTTTTTTAATGTCCAAACGACAGCTCGATGAAACCCACATCATGTAGGTTGCATGTGTAGATGGTTAAGAAAATAAGTCTCGATACATCAAGGGTGTTGTCAAAAAGAGCCTGTATTTACCTTGATGTACTGTACTTCCTTAACATCCTTCAAGCAGTGTGCGCAAAGTGTCACCCCCCCCCCATAAAAATCAATTTTTGTTCCCATACATATGAATAGACAAAGGGGCTCTGTCATTGAAAAAGTAGAAGAATATGAAAGGGAAGTGCTAGTCCTAAATAAAAAGTAAAAAATTGTAAACTGCTTTCTGTTCAGTCTGTACATAAATGTGATTTTGTGCATTTGTAAGTTTGACTTTTTTGAGGGTTTTATGTCCTCTTGGTCCCCACGTTTCCATGTCAAGATACATAAATTTTGGCTGCAGTGAATGTTGCCAGTGCCAATCAAATTTTCACATTTCAAGCAAATGAAATGAGTCGATTGAAAGACTGACTGCCCCAGATGATTTTTTTTTTTAATCAATCTGTCACAGTATTGGAACATGTTTAGTTGAACAATTACAAAAAAATTAACTGGAAGATCCCAGTGCTGACAAAATGCCTTCTTCTGTAACCATGCTTTTTTTATTTTTTGATACACACACAAGAAACCATCAATGACTCAAGACAATGGACCTTTCCTACCTGTCAATAATTCATACAAGATCAGCCAATCAGATAGCCGCATTGTCTTAACCCCTGGCTTGACACGGCCCTCTCGCCATTTTGTCTCACAAGTAATGCTGGTTGTCAGTAGTGTGCGCTTGGAAAAGTTAATGTTATGAAGAAAATGGTCCTCAGGTACGCTTGGGGAACATGTAATTCTGATGAAAGATATCCTGCTAGGTTACAAGAGGACCGGTTGATTCATTTTCCAAAGCCTAAAACACAGTTGACGAAGTGATGGATTAAGAGCGCACGTGCAACTAAGTGTGGACAATATCAGCAAACACAAGGCTGTATGTTTGAAGGTAAGTGAGGGAGAAGTATCTACTCTGAGTTTGATTGAATTATTATCAGTGCTTTATACATTGCAGGAGAACAACTTTCACTTTGTTAGTGTATCACTGACCTGCTGAATTAAGTGTGTCGTGTTTTATGCCGAAGAGATACATAATGTGCGATGTCATGCAAGAGAAATGTCTATTTCCCTTTTTGTATCACATCGGACTTTTAAGACAGAGCACTGGGTTCAATTACAAGCCAAGTTAAACGAATACACCCACTCACTTATAAGGACTACAATATTACTCGTGATCTTTCCAAGTAAAAAGTACTCACCTTGCTTTACATGTGCAGTACGATTCCCCTATTTTATCCTCCAAGATTTGAATATGAAAATTGTGAGGCATCAAACGTTTTTGCATCGATCGCCAACATTTCGCTGTAACTCTGTAAAATTAATTCCGTGTACATATCCTTGCGTGAAATAATTGAGACCTCTGTAGAACTCTCTTGGACAAGTCTGATGTATTTGGCAAAAAAAACATACCCCAATATTTTCTGGAATACGCGATAGAGAATCGACTTCAAACATGTTCTGTTCAATCGCCATTTTGAAAGCTTGTGGGAGATGGGTAAGGGGGCGGAGCTTAAGGTCACCATTAGAAATGTCCATTGGCCTGTACCAGTCACCACGAATTCAGAAAAGCTACCATATGTTTATTTGAACATTGCTCTTGCTTGTTGATGCTGCGTAGACGTAATCCGAGTGAATCAAAGCAGCCAAGCCTTCTTTTCTACTTCACTGCAGTATTTGTCACTGAGCCCAGTTGCCCTGAGAAATGGACACAAAATATTGTAAAAACACAAAGGACTTGTGAAAAGTCTACATGTGCCACCCGTACTTACTTGAGCTCCTTCAGCTTCCTCTGTTTGAGGTCGTTGATGTGTTTGTGTCGCCGCCCGGCCTCCTCGCTCAGTTTCTCCGCTTCCTTTAGCGCCTCCTTGCGCTTAGCAGCGTTTAACTGCTGCATCTCCTTCACCTGCTGCCGAATGGCCTCCGCTTGGCGGAGTGCTTTCTGATGCTGCTTTTCATCCTCTTCCTTCTGTCTGGCGTTCGCCTCCTGTTGAACTCTAAATGTGGCACGAAGGAAAGGTAGCCAGGGAGGAACGGAAACCCACGGTGCAAACTGTCGTGACTCACTTTAAAACTCTCTCGAACTCGGCCTTCTCCCGGCCGGCCTCCATGGACAGGAGCTGCTCCTTTCGCTGAACTTGCTCCAGGCGAGCAGCTCGAAGCAGGGCCTCCTCCTGAGCCTTCTTAGCAGCCAACTCCTTTTCTTTCCTCCTCCACTCTCTGTCCGCAATTTCTTGGTTCCTCTTGGCACGGAGTTCATCCTTTCAAATGCATCCACAGACAAATTAGATGCCATATGGCAATAAGATGGTTTTTTATCTCGTTCATCGAACAATGTTCTGAACCATGGTAAATCGAGGCCCCCCCTTGTAAATTCTTACCATCTTTCCCTAATCCAGCTATTGAGGATCAATGATTTAAAATTCTGATGATTCACTGTTGAAATGCATTCTTTTTTAAAATCCCCAATAGTTTGTGATTCCTGACCTGATCAGCCTTGTGGTCTCTCGCTCTCTCCTGCTGAGCTCTCAGTCGGGCGATCTCTAACTCCTTCTCCCTCTTCATCCTCCTCTGTTCTGCTTCATACTCGGCCTCTCGTTGCTGCGGGAGATTAGCAAGAACAACAACTAAGAACATCCATTCTTCCACTAGTCCTCATTTCGCCACTTGAGGGAAGAGGCTAACTGCTAAGTACATATGGAGTGACAAACATTGACACCTCCGGCAATTTAAAGATGCTATGTAACCTAACATGCGCATTTCTCACATGTGGAGGAAGCTGAAGTACCCAGAAAATAAAAAAAATACCCAAGCACAGGAATACATTGTCGGAGTTTGCTGCTGAGCTTTTTAACCAGATGTCAAAATCATGAGTCAGATCTTTCGTTCACAGCTCTGATCTAAGTCGGGATACTGTGGCTTCTTTGGGTCAGACAGAGCGGAGTGAGACTCGGACTCCCCACTGGGTATCTGACCTGCCTCAAACTGCAGCTTATGATGAGACTGATCAACCTGTCTCTTTGGATGAGGCTCTCGGTGATTTACTTCAGCGGGTTGATGAAGTCACCAGAATTTCTTCATGCGGAACAGAGGTTGAGACAAGTGCTGAGCTACGATCTCAGGTGGACGCAAGTTCAGTTGAATCAGGTTTCAACAGTTATCTGACCAATCCTTTGATACCTACAGTGTCGAGTCTGCTGTTACTGGCTCTGCGCTCTCAGTTATGACATTATGGACAGATTCGGTATCTGTGAGGGAGCCCTTCGCAACGACCGCTGATCAGGCAGGGGTGGTTGTGGGTCCGTTGGGTGGGGGGATCCGCACCAGAGTAGGTAGATCGGTTAGGCCGGTGAATCGCCTCATTCAGACTATGTCCACCCAACGGATTTCGGTAATTGCTTTAGGAGTAGTTTCTACAACGTATTTTTCTGCAGCATGATGGCGATGAGTGTCTGACCAGTTTGTTTTTGATGTATTCCATTTCTCTGATGTCTGCCAGCTTCTCTTCTTCTCTCCTCAGCTCCTGCGCCCTGAGTGTCTCGGCATTGATGCGCATGGCCTCCTGGTGCAGACTCTTTTGTTCCGACCTCCTCTTCTCCACGGCCTGAAGCAAGAAACCCAGTCAGAGTTATGCATACTTCACTGGCCATTTTTTAATTTTCTGATACCATGAGGTCCTCCAGGTTCATCCTGGCTTCCTTTTCTCTGGTCTGTTGTTTCTCCTGCTCTTTCAGCTCCTCTTGCACCAGCTTCTCCTCCTGGCGCTGCTGGATCTGCTCAAAGATTTGTTGTTTCCCCCTGGAAAGGACACACAACACTCTTTTTGACACATTTCAACAACCTAGATGGTGGTTTTTGGGCCCAAGCGTTGACCTGATCCTCTCTTGCTTGCGCAGCTCATCAATCTTCTCTACTTTGTCCAGAAGTCTGCGGCGCTCCGCTTCCATCATGGCATCCAGACGCTTCTCCTCTTCCAACATCTCCATCTGGATTTGTTTCTTTTCCTGGATTTGGGCATCACGTGTGGCTTGGCACTGAGCACCCAGAATCGCCTGAGGACCTCCCAGACAATTACAGTCAAGACGGTGGTTCTCGAAATTTTTACATCAAGTATCACCTCGAAAAGGAGTTGCATCTCAAAGTACCACTACCGTAGGCCCAAGTGCTCATAACAAGGCAAAGGTTTTATGTCTAAAAAATGTATTATCATAGCCTTATCCACATTAAGCACAGTTGCACATTAAAACTGAATGTAAACAAAGCAAAATTTGAAAATACTTAATAAATTCAAATAATTGGCACAAGTTACATTTAAAAATTGTACCTAAATATTTTTTAAATTGGACAGTTGTTAAAGATTTAATACAGATGTATTATAATGAAAGTTAAATACAACTGAACTTATGGTACTTAAATTTAAAAAAAAAAGTCTCAGCCTCTAATGTATTTTAGTTATAGCATAATTTGAACAAACTGATTCTTTTCCATACCTCGACCACTTCCCATACTTTGAAAATCTTTTTTTTATTTTATTTTATTGGATGGAACCAGGCGGCACGGTGGATCAGCTGGTAAAGCGTTGGCCTCACAGTTCTGAGGTCATGGGTTCAATCCCGGCCCCGCCTGTGTGGGGTTTGCATCTTCTCCCCGTGCCTGCGTGGGTTTTCTACGGGCACTCTGGTTTCCTCCCACATCCCAAAAACATGCGACATTAATTGGACACTCTCAATTGTCCTTAGGTGTGACTGTGAGTGCGGCTCTTTGTCTCTATGTGCCCTGCGATTGGCTGGCAACCAGTTCAGGGTGTACCCCACCTCCTGCCCCTTGACAGCTGGGATAGGCTCCAGCACTCCCCGTGACCCTTGTGAGGATAAGCAGCAATGAAAATAGATGGATGGATGGAAGGAACCAAAAATGTAGAAATCTACATATAAGGAAAGCGATAGTACATTCTAATAGACTTTTTTTAAATTATTACAATTTCTCTTCGAACGACATGGTAGTAAACCAGACAATAGATGTGCTTTAGTTATGATTTAGCTTCTTAACACAAATAAAGAACAGCATTCAATTGGTTTTTAAATTATTTTTTTTTTTTTTTTTTTTTTAAACCGGCCCCCTAACGTGCTCGTTCGCCACTTGTCGCCGGGTAGAATTCATAGAGCTCACCCGGGTGATGAAAAAGTCAGAACTTTTCCAACCTTGTTGAGTCGTCTAATCTCCTCCTCCTGCTCCATTCTCAGGGTGTTGGCTCGCATCAGCAGATGCCGTCCTCGCTCGTGAGCCTCCAGCTCCACCTCACTCAGAGCCCGCTTCTCCCGACGGGACATATCGGCCTCCAACATCTGCCGCTTCCTTTCCTCGGCTGCCCGCTGCACAGGATCAAGTGCGGAAACTGGGAATGCGCTTCAAGGTAAAGTCGAGAATTGAACGTTTTGGGAACGTCGGCTACCATTTCGTTCTCTTTCCTGTTCTTGTGCGCCTCCATAGAGAGAAGATTGGATCTGGAGGTGATCTGCTCGAAGGTACCCGATGGCAAAATAATGGACTGTCTCGAGGGATCACCGCATGGAACCCTAGCGCAGAGGAATAATGTATATTGTAAGTTATTGTTAGTTTGAGCTAACCACTTGTCCATCAGGCGCTCCACAGTGATTTAAAAAAAAAAAAAAAAAAGCTTACCTGAGTTTCCGTATGAGATCTTTGGTGACAATTTGAATAATTTTGCCCGTCTGCTTCTGCACTGGTGCATTTGGCGATGAATGTGATGAGCTCTAAACGACAAAGAAACGGTCATTTGGATGTTTAACATTAAATAGAGGACAAACTCGCGTGTGTGTTTCTTCCAACCTGAGAGGGGGCAGCTCGTGTGCGGTACCGATGTTGTCTTCTCAAAGTTGGCGTGGAAGACTTCTCGCTCTGCAAAGTTTACATTTCTCCAATAATTTACCGTTGTGTTGTTCTATTAACACAAATGACTCTTAAAATGGACTGTCCATTTTTTACTCGAAAGAAAAATGTTCCTTGTTCCATTTACAAGCATAATAGACTAATCTGTAAATTAATTATATACTTCCCCCCTCCCCCTGGACTTTCCAAAACATGATTAATACGATCGCATAATAAATATACAGTTTCCACTTACAAAACCATCTCAGCTGTTTTTCCGGAAACTAGTGAATCTACACTGTAAAATAATATAACTATTCTTTTTGTAATATCTAAATGTTATTTACAGTCACTCAATTTATAATTCAGGGGGAGAAAAGGATACAAACCATACCATTTCTTGTTCGTCCAGATGGAGTTGGGAGATAAAAATATTTTTGGTCAGGAAAAACAAACAAAAAGTAACTTTAAAAAACAATTTACCCACAAAGCTGTCTGATGAGCGACAAGGAACCGCAATTGTTTGTTGTCCGGTTGCCATAGAAACAAGGACGGTACATGATCTGAGATTTATTTTTATATTTTAATAATTCTATAGATATATAAAAAATATATATGAATCATTTGAACACAAAACACTTCAACTGGTAAGTGATATGCCGTTTTTACTTTTTATTATGGCTTTTTCGGAGCAGTACTGTATTTCTGCCTTGTGTCGTGCTTCGTGAGGGACCCGATAGAGGGCGCAGGTACACCGGAGCACTATCATTTGAAATATGGAAACGAAGAAGAGCTGAGCCAGACGCCAGGCGGCTCCCGCAGCAAAAGTGAAACGGAAGGATGAGTAAACCGAAAGATGCAAAATAAATTACTATTATGGCGATATTCATACATATGTGAACGAACGGCCGCATTTTCTGGTTGTTTTAGTTTCGTAACCCAGTGTACGCTACCAAACGTAACCGGGCGATATTAATTACTGACAGCGTGTTATTCATTGTAGCAGTTTCGTCAATTTTTTTTTTTTTTTTTGCAGTACGTTACAAAAAAATATGTTGGTTTATTTTATTATATTTCGTGCGTTTTAGGGGTAATGTTTCCCAGTTGTAATCACGGGTCAATGAGTGTCGACGCTGATTGGCTCACGTGATGCTACAACGTCATTTGAACCGTCGAGTACTGTAATTCATTCATTAACGATACTGTATACCTCAAATTGTTTTAAATATTAAAATAGCAGAGGTAAAAATCCCGTTAAACTCAGCAGTTGTCTTTTTAAATTGATTTATTATCCCGTAAAGGATTTTTTTGTTAAGTGTCAGTCAATGATTTACTTCAGTCGTCCAATGGCTCCAAAACATCCCCAGTTGAGCAAACAACAGAGAAGACTCCCCAAGGCCGTTGTTAAATTAGAATAATTTAGTTGAATAGTTTCGGGATTATAGTCTCGTTACAAGCAATCTATCTGATCTGTGATCCCCCTTCCACGAGGCCAGATTAAATCATTTCTGGTGTTTGGGAGTTGACCATTAACTTGGACAGATTACAAACAGTCCTCAGTTGTGAGCAGCTGCTGGTGCTGCTGGTTTTGCGGATCCTGAAGCAAAGTTCACGGGCAGCACAGTCTGCTGATCTCCTCGTTGAATTCTCCTCACAAAAATTTGCAGTCATGGGGAGAGCAAGTTATGGATACTACCGAGGGACGATATTTTCAGCCATGTTTGTTGGCTACATGCTTTACTACTTTAACAGAAAAACCTTCTCTTTTGTGATGCCTTCACTGATGGAGGAAATTCAGATGGACAAAGATGATCTGGGTACGCTCGCTCATGTATTTTTAAATGCGTTCATTCCTATATTTTGAACCGTGGCCGTCACGTTCTGTTGGTTTATCACGACCTCGTGTTGTTTGCGTGTTCTCTCCGCTCAGGCATGATAACCAGCAGTCAGTCTTTGGCCTACGCTATCAGTAAGTTCATCAGCGGCGTGCTGTCTGACCAGATCAGCGCTCGCTGGCTCTTCTCCATTGGCTTGTTTGCGGTGGGAGGCATCAACGTGGTCTTTTCCTGGTCGTCCGCCGTAGCCGTCTTCTCTGCCCTGTGGTTCCTCAATGGCTTGGGTCAGGGTCTCGGCTGGCCTCCCTGCGGAAGGGTGCTGCGCAAGGTAGCCACACGCGTACCCGACGTTACATTAGTGCCACAGAATTGAATATGATTGTAGTCCTTTTTATATTGCCAACTTTTGCTCTCACAGATCGCAGTTTTAGGTACATTTGCACACTAATGAGGTCCAGTAGTAAAGAGCTCTTGAGGATAATACTAATTATCAGTTTTTGTGGTCTAAGCAGTGTCGACTATTATAGTAGCTGTCATTTCCAGTGCATCATACTGAGGAAGTATTTCTGATTCTTTGATTGCCCTATTTAGATTACAAGAAAAAGGGGAACATTAGAAACAGCTCAGATGCAGTACACCGCTACACAGCACTGCACAATACTGTGGAAGTAAATAAGTGCCACCAGGATTTGAATTTGAAATGCCACAGAAAATAGGATTTGAATTTGAAATGTAAAGTGATCACATTTTTTGATAGTTGCCACAATTCACTGTCTAAAATTCAACCGGCTATAATTCGCTGTTTAAAATTCACCATTTGTGCCACCAGGCAGGGTTACTTCAGGCCAGAACCGAACATCCAGCCAATCCAGTTACGCTTTCTTAGTAGGTATCGTATGCGATTGGCTGGGTGTTCGGTTCTGACCTGAAGTGAATTTCAGACAGTGAATTGTAGCCAGTTGAATTGTTAACATTGGAAAGTTACACTGAAATACAACTATTGAAAATGGGATCACTTTACATTTCAAATTCAAATCCCGTTTTCTGTGGCATTTCAAATTCAAATCCTGGTGGTACTTATTTACTTCCCTACATTACAGCCACAATATTAAAAGTTGTGTCTCTTGTCTTTATTGTCTGCAGGTGACTTAGTGACGACAAATGTTAACTGAATTAAATCACTAATTGTTTTTTGACACCATTATTTTTTTTCTAAAATGTTTTTGTGTTGCTGTGTTATCGGTTCTTATTAAATTGCACAGTTAATTGTGTTGCGGCTTTTTTGAGTGTAGGTGATCTCCAAAGCATTAAATGAATTTATTTGTGGAATTATTCTGATTCAATTTTTTCTTTTAATAATACTCAGTCTAAACCCTGGAAACAAGCTACAGTACAACCTCGGTTCTCAACCACAATCCGTTCCAGAAGGCGGTTCAAAAACCGAATCAACAGCCGTGCGCATTATGTTATTTCTGTTTTTTTTTTTTTTTTTGGGGGGGGGGGGGGTTGTTCAAATTCACAATAACAAAGCGTGTCGTGGGTGGGTCAGCTTGTCGAGCCACGCGCGTTATATTTCCGTTTTTTTTCGGCGGTGTGGGAATTCACAAAAAAGCGCGTCGTGGGTTAGCTGGTCTGGCCGGGGACGTTCTTTTATTTCCGGGTTTCGTTGGGGGCGTTCGAGTACCGATTTTCGTTCGAAACAGAAGCAAAAAAATGTTTGAAAACCGATTTGTTTGAAAGCAGAGACGTTCGAGAACCGAGGCTGTACTGTATTTCATTCACTCGACTGTTGTAAGTGGGAAAAGGAATACAAAGAAACCTGTCTTCTCAAAATATGAACATAAGTTATTGGTGCAGTTGCCCTCATTTTCATGCCTCCCTGACTGCAACCGGGGAAAAGGCAGAAAAATATCGACTTCAACAGGCACCGATGATTTTATCCATTGTGACCATCAATGACAAGGAGTGACTTCTGGTGTTTCCCTTCAGTGGTTCGAGCCCTCTCAGTTTGGAACGTGGTGGGCAATCCTGTCATGCAGCATGAATTTGGCTGGGAGCTTGGGCCCCATCATCGCCACGGTCCTGGCCCAGAGTTACAGCTGGAGAACCATCCTGTTCGTGTCCGGAATGATCTGCGTGCTGATGTCCTTTGTCTGCCTGGTAGTCATCAAGAACGAGCCCAAGGATGTCGGCCTGCCGAATGTGGAAGTGGCAGCCAAGAAGAGCAAAGGGGGTGAGTGTACTGCTTGGATCGCACACTGTGGAAACCTCAAAGAATTTGTTGTCATAGGAAGTACGCGATTGAAAAATAACTGATCAGGGTCATTGAGCGTCGTAATCTTCCATTTGAAGCTTTTAAACTACCTGAAATTGGTATGGATAAATGTTTTTCATTCTCAGAGATATCCACAGAATTTAGCCTTTTTGATGCTGAATTTTAGTGTAGTCCTCTGAAATGACTTTACCTGGCATCGCATGACCGCCTGCCGTAGGAGTTGCTGTTTTTATCAGCGGTGGCAGTCTTAGTACGCCTTCCACTGCATGGCTTGTCAAGAACAGATCCAGCTCAGAGAAACGTGCAGCTTGTAGCTTTTCAAAGTGCTGCTGAACTGTAGTCTCGGGCTCACAGAAAGAAGAACTACCGTATTTTCTGCACTAAGAGCCTCTAATTTTTTCAAAAGCTGACAGTGCGGCATATAATCAGGTGCGCCTTATATATGGAGCAATATTGAGCCTTCAGCGCAGCCCATCTCATGGATGCATAATGTAACCCCAACCTCTACTGTAGCGTCTGTTCTATGTGCCTTGTAATGTGGTGCAACTTATACTTGAAAAAAGTTTTGAAATAAGACGGTCATTGAAAGTGCGCCTTTAAAGTGCAGAAAATCCGGTAAATTAAATGTACAATCACTTTTAGGACACCCTCTGCTCAGCATAACACTGTGACAATACAAGCCAGTACATTCAGGTTTCAATTCTATGGTCATTGTCACTGTTTTCCCCTTTGCCATCATGTACAGGAAAGCCTCGGTTCTCGAACGTCCCCGTTTTGGAACAAATTGGTTTTTGAACAAAAATTTAAGAGATTTTTTTTATTTTTTTTTTTTGGCTTCTGTTTTCAAACTAAAATCAGTACTCAAACGCTCCCGACAAAACCAGACAAAACATATTGCGTGCGGCCAGATCAGTTGACCCACCCACGACACGTTTTGTTATTGTCAATTTGCACGCCCCCAGGAACAAAAAATCGGAAATGACATAACGCACGTGGCGCAACCAGCGCACTTTTGTTATTCTGCATGAAGCAGCCTCTATACACAGACGTGTCCCGGTAGTGACTGTTGTTTTTCTTCTTCTCGAGGACTACCGTATTCACCGCCAATCTTGGCTCCAAAGAAGCCAAGTTGCTTGTTTAAAGTTATTCTGCAATTTTGGTAATAAAAAAAGTTTACAAGGCTGGGGGCCAAGTCGCTACAGATACGGCAATGCGCTCCCAGGGTAGCATACTCTACTACTAAAGCATATATTTTAAGCAAAAAAATAAATAAATTTCTTAAATTATTTTATTATATAAAGTATTTAAACTATACATGTATTTCTACGATGCAGTTTATTATCAGGAAAAGCTAAAATAAAAATGCTTTAAAAAGCCCAATTTTTTAGGCTTGGAACGCATTATTTCTTTTTCCATTCATTGTAATGGGAAATGTCGATTCGGTTTTCGAACAAATCACTTCTCGAACCATTTTCTAGAACGGATTGTGGTTGTGAACCGAGGCGTCACTGCACTTATTCCAGAAACACGAAAATTTAAGTGTTTAGTGATATGTACCATCTTTGTTCATTGAGATTAAATATTGCATGACATCTTGACAGTTGTCAAAGGTCCAAAATTTCAGGCAACGTCCCTGAAAACGTTGCTTGAATTCAACCGTCTCGCCCTCACTTTCACGACTCCGTTATGTGGGCTGTTTTTGCACCGCGTGCGCCTCTTGTGACTAAAGGTCAATCATTGTGTGGACTTTGGACCCGGCATGCCCCTCGCATGCCCCTCATGTGGAGCAACAGTACATGACATAAATTACATTACAAGCATTGTGTATTATTACATCATGCTTGCATCATGTTTTTCTCTCCTGGACCCTTTTGTCTCCTTTAGGTTCTTTTAGTGATGAGAGCACGCTATCCGAGTTTCTGCTCTCGCCATACTTGTGGCTACTGTCCTTGTCTTATCTGGTCGTGTTTGGGGTGAAGACGGCCTGCACTGACTGGGGGCAGCTGTTCCTCATTCAAGACAAGGGACAGTCCACGCTGATGGGTAAGCAATATTGACACGGACTGACATTTTAACATCGTCACGATAGCATTGAAAAGCAAATTTGACGGTGTTGGATGTTCACTGTTATTTTTATTTTATTTTATTACCTCTTTGTTGATTCACTGCTGTTTTCTTCACAGGTAGCTCATACATGAGCGCCCTGGAGTTGGGAGGTCTGCTGGGCAGCCTGGTAGCAGGTTACCTCTCTGACAAAGCTGTGGCCAAAGTAAGTAGATAAACTTGACGCACGCCTTATTTCTTGAGCAGCAAATGCAGTACACAAAGGTTCATCCATCCATCCATCCATTCACTGATCTGCTTATCCTCACAAGAGTCGGGGGAGTCCTGGAGCCTATCCAAGCTAACTCCAGGCAGAAGGGCTGGGTACACCCTGAACCGGTTGTCAGCCAATCGCAGGGCACATAGAGAAAAAACAATCGTTCGAACTCATAATCACACCTAGGGGCAATTTTGAGTATCCAAATAATGTTGCATGATTTTTTGGGGATGTGCGAGGAAAATGGAGTCCTCCAGAGAAAACCCATACAAATCGTGGGTAGGATTAAAATTCATCCATCCTTCTTCTTTGCCGCTTATCCTCACGAGGGTCACAAAGAGTGCCGGAGCCTATCCCAGCTGTCAACAGGCTGGAGGCAGGGTACACCCTGAACTGGTTGTCAGCCAATCGCAAGGCACCTAGAGACAAACAGCCGCACTCACAATCACACCTAGGGGCAATTTAGGGTGTCCGATTAATGTTGCATGTTTTTGGGGATGTGGGAGGAAACCGGAGAGCCTGGAGGAAACCCACGCAGGCACGGGGAGAACATGGAAGCTCTACACAGGAGGGTGCGGGATTGAACCTGGGACCGCAGAACTATGAGGCCAACGCTTTACCAGCTGATCCGCTGTGCCGCCTGGATTAAAATTCAATTTAATAAAAATGAATTACTGTACGAGAGCCACTGATGGTGTAGTGGTACACACGCTTGCCTTTGGTGCGGCCAGTGTGGGATCGATTCCTGCTCAGTGATGGTGTCAATATCTGCCCTGCGATCAACTGGGCAACCAGTTCAGGGTGTAGTCCGGCTTTCGGCCGAAGCTAGCTGGGATAGGCTCCAGCTTTCCCGTGACCCTTGTGAGGAAAAGCGGCTTGGATAATTGATTACTGTATGTCGTTGCCGTCTGGTGCTTTAGCGGTTAGCATGTGTGCCTCACAGATGACGGTCCGAGATGAGAATTTTGGGTCGGCCCTTCCCTTTGTGGAGTTCACGCGTTCTCCCTGTGTTCACGTTGGTTTTCGCCCAGAACTCATTCTAACAACATGAAAGATGGAGTTTAAATTGTCCGCTGTTGTCAGTGTACTGTAAATGTTGGTTTTGCAAGCAATATAAAATGCTTTGAGAATGAAATGAGCTGGATGATTGCGAATGCCCTTCGGTTGACTTGTGACCAGGTTGTATCTCACTCCCGCCTGACGTCAACTGAGATAGTCCAGCTCACCCTCAAACCTTAATGAGGATACTCGTGAAAGAAAATGAATAGATGGATAATCATGCTGCTGCTGACAGGAAAAACAATCCACATCCCTCAGATATTCAACCCGTTTGTGATGATGTGCACTTTGCCAATTGCCCTACTCCCATATGAGTGTAGGTACCGCCACTTTTCTTTCCGCACCCGCCCCGTCCCTGCGAGCTGGTGCTCGTACACGGAACTCACCTTCTCAATCACGTTTCTCTTCTCTGTCCAGCAAGGTATGAAAATCTATGGCAATCCTCGTCATTCTGTCCTGCTCCTTATGCTGGCAGGAATGTCCGCGTCCATGTACCTGTTTAGAGTCACGGTCACTCCAGACAGCCCAAAGGTAATTCGTGACACGACCTGAAGTTATTGTGTAAGGTTAAGAGCAGAGTTGATTGGATTGAATGTCTGCTGTATGCACTTGAAGGTGTGGATACTCAGTTTGGGTGCAGCGTTTGGTTTCTCCTCCTATGGGCCAATCGCCTTGTTTGGTGTCATAGCCAATGAGAGCGCTCCATCCAACTACTGTGGGACGTCGCATGCGATTGTGGCCCTCATGGCGAATAGTAAGTAAATTACATTTTTTTACAACAATCAGTATGACTTTAGACATGTATCTCAACACCGCGCAAGGAATTTTTCAAACACTTTCATCAATAGTCTAGCCTTGGAAGGAGGGTCTTGTGCTCTACTTGGTCTTCATTATATAGAGCTTGTGCACCTACGTCATAAAATCACGTGACTTGTGTTTACCTCGCCATATTGCTGGTCAAGCTAAGCATTGCTCAATGCTAACTCGGTTGGAGACGACACAGAATTATGTCTTGTTGTAGCACAACACACAGAGTCTTGACCGATACCGTTAAAACTTTAGAAGGTGATAATAAACGACGGTACGTGGAAAAATTAGATAAACTCGGCATAGAGGACTCGTATTTAATGCCGAAGTCAATGTTTTCGTCGATAAAGTGTTAATTCGCTTCCGCTTGTCTTGGACAACTGGACCTACACATGGATCTGGTGAGGAAGTCGTCAAGATTTACACCGAAGAGTTTGAAAGCGTAGAGAATTCTGGACGCATACAAATACTTTGTTGTTGGATCTGTTCTCAATCAAGAATAAATCCAACATAGTGATGTAGCCACTCAGATTTTTTTCAATACAAATATCAACATTTAAATAAATGACCCCTGGTTTGACACAGACTCTCATTCATTAACTATGAGTGGGAAAAAAAAAGACAGCGAGTAAGCTCCTCCGTACATGAAGCGCCTTGCAGCCACACGTTAAACTGTAACAGACGTGTTTTTTTTTAAATATGCGTTGTTCTCAAATGAGTCCAATGTGATATTTTAAAAAGAAAGTAAACTGCTGGGATAGGATTCAGCCCCCATACACGGAAGCGCGTTGCGGCCACACGTTAACTTATGTGAAGCTCTCCGCGACAGACGGTTTTTCTTTTTTAAAAAAAACGTGTTTGACTCATTTGAGAACAATGAATATTAAAAAATTAAATAAAATGTCTGTCGGGGAGAGGTTTACCAAAGTTTAATGTGTGGCCGCAACACGCTTCCGTGTACGTCAGAGACAACTCCGTCATTTTTTTTTTTTTTTTAATACGCATTGTTCTCAAATGACCCAACTTGGCATTATAAATACTTTTTGATGATTTGAGATTGAGAATAATAATTCCTACCTGAAATGAAATGATCACTACGCAGGCGTGCGTATTTTGGTTGGGCACCATCTATAATGAATAATTGCCGAAATCAGTTGATATTTCCTGGTCTTTTCAGCTGGTATTCCGTAGAATGATCTCTTTGAATATCCGTCTCGTCTGTTGTGACAACCGACAGCACAGCAGGTCTCGGGTATTATAAATATTCTCCTCCGGTTCAATGTCTCCCACAATGTCGAGCAGCTCTGTTTGACCGGCAATATGGTGCCGTGAAAATGGTGACGTCACCTGCACGAGCTCTCGTAGTACGTTCTTAGATGACATGTCAACTCTCCACAACTGAACTTGAATATTTTGACTTGGAAAAGCAAAAGATAGAGTATTTTTCTTCCTTAGTTGGCGGCTTCCTCTCCGGGCTCCCGTTCAGCACCATTGCCAAACATCACGGCTGGGAAACGGCCTTCTGGGTCGCAGAGATTCTCTGCGGCGTCACCGCCGTCTGCTTCTTCCTGCTGCGTAACGTCCGCACTAAGATGGGCCACGTGTCCAAGAAGTCCGACTGAAGTGTCGTCACTTCCCATCAGACGATAAATGTGAAGCCTTCCGTGTATTATGCCGGAGTTTAAAAACATTTTTTATGCTCGTCACATTGGTGCAGTACAAAGTATTTAGAATGTGTTTTTATCCTAAAACTGCGACACTCTTGAAATGCCCGCATCAGTAATTTAACAAGGAAAATCCTCAAAGTCAAACACAGTGAGATCCTTGACGCTGGTTGGTTTCCAAATTTTGATCATATCTAACTTCTTTTCTCAAACTCTTGCTGTCATAGAACCTCCAGAAACTGAATGGGCAACATTTTGCTTACATTTAACTTTTGGGATATTCAACTTTGAAGGTTCCACCAGAGAAAGGTCTCCTCAAGCAGTACATACAGTAATATCTTTTTTTTTTTTTTTAATAAAAATAAAATGGTACAGGTCATTTTCAGTGTTCTTATGAATTATACACACTCAATCTCACTACACTTAAACATCAGGGGCAAACAAGAATCACGCTTGCAATATTTAAGTTTAATAGTATTTACAAAATGACATGTATGTACAGTTCAGTCGTTGCACCCTTAATGGGACACGGCTAACGCAATTTATAAACCGACAAAAACAAAAGCTGTTGAAGTATTTTCTTGTTTACGATCCAGCTCCAAAGTTCCCAGCTTTTTCTGCAATCTCCAGTGCACTCTTTAAGTTTTGATCAAACAGCTCACACCTGGAAATACAAAATTCAGACAACTTCAACACAGATGGCATCTCAAAAAAAAATATCCAAGGTTGTCTTGGCGCAGAATATTAAAATGTCCCATTTTTATTCTCTAGTATTTGGGATGTAATATTGTCTCTATGGAGCCTCAGTAAATGTGAAAAATCACCCGCACATTCCCGAGTTTGATGTATTTCTTCTCAGAGCCTTGAAATGAGGTCATTCAAATTTCTTGCTTATCGACATCACTGGCGAGGATCTCCGCCTACCTCTCCGTTCCTGAACCAGTGTTATCAAGTGGGCCTTCTACATAGAGGCAACCCACCAGACAAGAATGGAAGGTCTTGGCAAATATGGACAAAGCGGATATAAAATTGTCAATGAAAAATAGCTGTCCCATAGGCCTTTTCTGGATGACTATGCCAAGCTCTGTTTTGAAATTAAACTGACGAGGCAGTGTAAGAGAGTCACTCTTTGGAGGTCTAAATAGGCAAAATATGGGACCTTTAAAAGTGACGATGTATACCTAATAGGCATCTCCAAAGAGTAGAATGGATTCTTTAGAGCAAAATCTGCGTAGATCTCGTATATTTTCCTGAGAAGAGCATCAATCCCGGCTTGTCGCGGGTCTGCCAGCACTATGAATTTTATTCCTGAAAGGAAATTTAAGGTTAGGTTGACACATCTGGTAATCTGGCCACGTTTTTATTGTTATCTGGTATAACAACAGCATTGTGCACCACCTGTAAGAGTCTGAAAACAGTGGAGTTTGAACACGTCCGTTTCCAGCATTTCTATCCCTGAACTCCCAACCTCTGGAGACAGTTGCGATCCGATCGCAAACAACCTGGAGGAACAAAAGTGGGGAAATAATTACGAGCGCAAATGATCCCAGAAAGAATGAGCATGACTTACGAATGGAACATAGATGCCAGCATCAGTTTTTCATTGGAGCTGAGTCGGGCGCGACCGAATCGAATGGACACTGGATAATTGGAGGGATCTTTCAAGTATGCCATAATGTCCTTCCCGTCTGCTGTACTCTTTCCCACCACATCAATCCCATTGATGGAGAGAACTGCATGACCCACTGAAAGAAACATCAACACAACACTTACTAATCAGCTCTTATGACCAATCAATGTTTTTTTTTCTTTTCTGGCTGTCATAATTTAATTTTTCCATCATTATTATTAGCACATGCACGACCACCACTTTTCCACCAGTCACATTATTCAGTGGGTTCTAATACTAGCACACAGCTAATTCTAGAAGTCATCCTACAATACTAAACCCCACATTCCACACTTACTAAAGCATACTGCATTATATTTCTTTTCGCGAACACATCTACGAGCTAGCATGTATGCTAGTTAGTGCTAATGTCCGAGGTATATACCTTTGATCCCGTCCCTCTGCCCAAACGACACGACCACCTTTTCGTCGTGATGCTTGAGGACCAAATCTAAAGGGTAGCTAAACGTCTTTTCGGCCTCCGCTCTCGGGACGTGGTTGTCATACTGGTAAATTAAACCTCCAGCCTTGTTGACTACATAGACGCTGAAGATCACCATCTTTGCGACGTTTTCGGCATCTGACAGCCGCGGTCATGTGACCACAACAACGCGCCTCGGGATTTTTTTCCACCGTCGTTGATTTTTAGTCTCTTAAATATTACAAATTGCAATAGTGTGGTTCCTGTGCTGAAAAGTAACTGCTATCTGAATTTTTATTTTGGAACAAAAAAAAAAAATATATGGGAAAAATAGAACTTCAATTCCCATAAACCTCTACTTGACTTCCGGATAGACGGGTTGTCCATTGGGTTTTTGCACGGGCCTGCTTCCTTTCGCTCCGACATCTTGACGAGGAAACATGGTGAGCGCGGTTAGCGACCGGTTAATCAAGTCAAAATCAACAAATATACTACTTTGATGGCTCCAATTGACGTATAAGGAGTCGGACAATACACTCAAGCAAGTGTGTCTAATTTCAGAACAGTACCATGGTAGCAAATGACCAAACAACACTAGCAGACGCTAGTTAGCCTATGTGCTAATTTCGCCATGCTTCCACACACCTTGTGAGCAAGGAAACCGAATGTCTTTCAAACATTGACAGTCGTGCTTGCAGTACTGCTTATGTTAAGTTGGCATATTGCATAATAGATTTTTTAAATGTTGCTAACAGTACCGTTCAAAAATATGAATGCTTCTAAAGAAACTAACAAGGCCTCAATACGGCTGGTGATGTGCCGAAGTTCGTCTTTCAGAGGTCTGATATCGTACTCACAATTTACTTTTCTCATCACCAAATGAAGCACATTTTTCACGGTTACCTGTGTTTACCGTGTCAATTTAATTAAACCTGCCAAACGTTTGACACATTTTCTAATATTTCACATTGAGTTTAATGTAAAATAAATTTTACCTCCACTTTTCAGCCTCCCAAGACAGACAAGAAAAAGGATACTGGGAAGTCCAAGAAGGACAAAGACCCAGTCAACAAGTCTGGAGGCAAAGCCAAGAAAAAGGTACGTCTTTGTTGTACTGAAGTCATGTTTGTGTTTTTCCCTGGCAGCACTTTATAATCTTTTTGGTGTTTGTGAGCAGAAGTGGTCCAAGGGAAAAGTGAGGGACAAGCTCAACAACCTGATCCTCTTCGACAAGGCCACTTACGAAAAGCTGTACAAAGAAGTTCCCAACTACAAGCTCATCACACCCGCCGTTGTGTCTGAAAGGCTGAAGATCCGAGGTTCCCTGGCAAGGAATGCCCTGCAGGAACTGCTCGCCAAAGGTCGTTATATCTTTTAAACGTTTAGTCTCAACTGCAAAGCACGGCCAATGGAAAATAATGATATCTTATATTGTGACCGCCAATGTTCCTTCTAATTTTTGATGTGTCTGAGCAAACATACTTAAGGCCGTGAGCGCTCCCTTGGACCACTATGAGCAACATCAGACGTGCACACTGTGGTGAATCAGTGTCATCTATTGAATTTACATAGCTCAATATAAGGTTCAGATTACATTCCCATCAGAACATTTTTAAGCACATTTTTTTTCGTATTTGCAGTCTTACACAGAAAATGTCAACAAACACAAAATTACATTGCTACCCAAACTGAGCCAACTATAAATGCGAAATGTCGCTTCCAACATTTTCTTTTTTTTTTTTTTTTTTTTTACCCACAATGATATCCCTGTATGTTTTTCTTGATGTAAAACTGAATTATTGCTTGCAGAATATCTTTTACAATGCACATTGAAATCTGAATGATACTCCCAAACCGTTTTAAGGTACATGTTATATTGCCTCCTATATTTAAAATACAGAATTAGCTTAGCAGTGTATCGTCTGTGCTTTCATCCTCAATCAGGCTGTGGTAAAGTGGACTTTTAACATTACACACCAATTGTAATTACCCCTTTAAGAGCGGAGGGGGTGGAGTTAGGTAAACCAGGAAGTAGAGTGTGTGGCCGTTGTGGCTGGGAGAGGCAGTGTGCTGCCGTGAATTAGAAAAAGAAAAAACATGTCACACTGCAGTTTTCTGTGCTGGATCTCTTTTCATCTGCACCAAGTGTGTGCTACAATTTTATCCCTTCCTGCTGTTCTGTATTGCTTATGGGGGGAAAAGCTAAAAATGCAGTTCATTCTGCAATGCAGACTGCAAAAAAATGATGCTCTACCCAAATTGTAGAACGGGGGTGTCAAACTCATTTTTGTCACTGGCCACATTGTAGTTACGATTTCCCTCAGAGGGCCGTTATGGTGAAACCATAGAAATCCTGATTCAGCGCATCATATTAAGGTGAAATTTAATTTCTACTTTTGGAATCAGAAATCAAGTGTAATGAGTTTTTCAACCATTGTTCATGTTTGGTAACCAAAATATCTCAACATTTATGATATATGACAATTTGAAATGTTGGGACATATTTTTTAAAGGATTACGGGTTTTGACACCGATGAATCGCCTTCGCGGGTCGCATAAAATTATACGGCGGACCGGATCTGGCCCCTGGGCGTGAGTTTGACACTTGTGTTGTAGAGGAACTCTGCAATTTATGAGCTTTCAAATTCGACGATTCCACAGTGGGATGCCATCAGGAGGCAAAATGTCTTTCCGTGTTCAACTTACGGGGCTGTACCTCTCCCAAGGAACAACCCCACCCCCCAAAAAAAAAATTAAGGTTTGGCCACCCAATCATGAGAACAGAACCTGCCTTTTTATGGAAGCCATTAAAATGAAAAATGGGATTCCACAATATTGTAATGAAACATCAAGGTTGTACCACGGCACTTTATCGGCTGTGTTCTACTAAAATATAAATATGTGCGCGCTCCGTTGCCTGAGGCCTTTTGCACTCCCATCTGCTAAAACCAGGGGTAGTCGCGCTCGACGGTCGACGTCGCCCAACGGACGTTGCCGCTCGCATGTTGCGTGTACGCTGTGCATCCAAATGGAACCGTTCGACTTGAAATGTGTGCGCCGTGTCGTTGCAGGCATGATCAAGCTGGTGTCCAAGCACAGAGCCCAGCTCATCTACACGCGAAACACCAAGGGTGGCGACGAGGAGGCAGCACCAGAGAAAGCGTAATTAGGTAACGACGATTTCAAATGGATGCCCAGGATAGCTTCACAAAGAGGCCTCCTCTCACCTGGCGTCTTTTCGTTCTTTCTTTCAGGTTCTCTCGTTTGTTTCCTTTGATGTGTTCTTTCTATGGAAGGTGAATAAAATGGAAAGACAAATCCTGGACTGTTTTGTTTGCAGTGGATAAAATTCATCTTCTACACCAGGGCTCAGCAACCTTTTTGAGGCTGGGGGCTACTCCGTGAGCACAGATCGCACGAAGGGCTACGTGAACTGTTTGCGGCAAATTTCAGACTCAGTTCATTACATGTACATGAAATATTTTAGTTTTAATTTATTGTAGTAAATGACGTTACAGATATTTTAAAATTTTGATTCACGTAAGCAAGTCAGATTCAGAATTTAAAGCACAAATAATAGTATCAATTTGGGGCTGATTGTATTTTTAGAACATGCCTCCTTATATCGTCCTTGCGGGCTACCCTTCGCCCGCGGGTACCGCGTTGGTGACCCCTGCTATTCACTCATAATAATGAATCAAAATGTGTATATTTTTAAGAGTGGGATAAATCTTCTCTCCCCGTCATTTGCCAATATAACATGCTGACCTTCCCACTCAGGTCTACTTAATACTTCATAAAAGGTTCCTAAGATACAAGAGAAAACAGAATACAGTACAACCTTGGTTCTCGACCACAATCCATTCCAGAAGGCGGTTCAATTACCGATTTGTTCGAAAACCGAATCGCTATTTACCACGTCTGCGTACGGTGGCTGCGTTATACACAATAACAATGTGCGTTGTGGGTCAGCTGGTCGGGTTGTGTGCGTTTTGTTATTTCCGGGTGTTTTCGCGGTGCGTTCGAATTTACAGTAACAAAGCGCGTCGTGGGTCAGCTGATCGGCCCACGCGCGTTATGTCATTTCCGGGTTTTGTCGCAGGCGTTCAAAAACCGATTTGCTTGAGAACGGAGATGTTTGACAACCGAGTATTCACTGTACTGTAAAAAACTGGCTAGTGAACATTCAGATGTACAGGTATTTCTCGATGAATTAGCATTCTGTCAAAACCACTTCAGTTTTGTACTTCTATTAAAGAGCTTTAGACTTTTATTAAGATCCACTACATAAAATAACTGAAAATCATTTTTTGTAATACTACACGTATGATTTTGAGGCAGCACGGTGTATGACTGGTTAGCACATCTGCCTCACAGTTCTGAGGATTGGGGGTCAAACACCGGCCCCACCCGTGTGTTGTGTGCATATTTGTCCTTTGCCCGTGTAACATTTTCACTTTGGTCCAACATCCCAAACCCACACATGGTACTTTTATTGAAGACTCTAAATTAATTGCCGATAGGTGTGAATGTGAGTGCGAATGGTTGGCAACCAGTTCAGAGTGTACCCGACCCAAAGATAAATGGGATAGGCTCCAGCACACCCATGACCCGAGTGAGGACAAGCGGAACGGAACATAAATCAATGTATGATTATAACAGATAGAATGAAAACTCAAAATTCACCAGAAATGAGAGTAGCATGCAACAATCAATCAAGAGACAAATGTGAACAGTTTTTGAAGTAAAAATTAAGTAGGAATCTGTACTTTTAAGTATTTTAAGAAATATTGAAGGTATCGGAGAGTTGAAATGAACCTTTCTCCCATATTCTGGTTTATCGAGCTGCTCCTTTAAAGACGGGCGCTACGTTAAGGAATCAAAAAGTTGTGAAGGTTTTGACTGCTTTTTTTTTTTGATTTCTTGAATCAGACACCGATAGTTGCAGCTTTCACACTTTTGCATCTTAAAATGTTTACTGATGACGTGTTGAAAGTATCTTATGCAACACCCACTTTGTCCTGAGATGCCATCAAGCGCACAAAGGGAGCAGTGGGGATCCGATGCTTTTGTTTTCAGTTGATCATTTATAACTGGGTGCCGCTTACAAATTCATGATGTCGCATTTATGCTTTAAAGCCAAAGGCACAAAAGTCTCTATAAGATATTGATAAGCAATATCACCAAATGAACGTGTTATCTTCTGTCAGATGGTTGCTGGAGGCATGAGAGACTGATGGATGGATTCTGGCAGTTAGCTGAGACGTCCTGGCGTGGACCTTTGGGTGCTGTATGACTCATCGAAACAATCAAATGTTGTAAACATTTAGGCCTGCTGATTTTGTACAAGCACACAGCTTCTGTAGTCGAGGGTGTAGACCCGGGGTAGGCTCCAGCTCACCCAGACCTGAACGAGGACCATCGCTCTTGAAAAAGAGTTTGTGCCTACAGCGGTGTCCTGGCTTGTCTGCCGATACCGACAGCAGTCCTGATCATTTTTAACGTGAAATGATTTCTGAAATGGACTACGCCTCGCCATCTAAAGCATTTATAAGAAATTTCGATACAGTTTGAGATTTTGAACAGAATGTGATGTTAAGATCATCAAATATGTAAATACCAGACAAGAAAAGTGTTGTTTTTAAATGATTTAATGTATTCAGGGGGGGTGGCACAGTATATCAGCTGGAAAGGATTGGCCTCACAGTTCTGAGGTCCCGGATTCGATCCCAGCCCTCCCTGTGTGGAGTTTGCGTGGGTTTTCCTCCCACATCCCAAAAACATGCAACATTAATGGGACACTCTAAATTGCCCCGAGGTGTGATTGTGAGTGCGGCTGTTTGTCTCCATGTTCCCCGCGATTGGCTGGCAACCAGTTCAGGGTGTAACTCGCCTCCTGCCCATTGACAGCTGGGATAGGCTCTCGCACTCCCGTGACCTTTGTGAGGATAAGCGGGTAAGAAAATGGATGGATGGATCACAAAGGCCCATCACTGGTGAGCTATTTCAAAAGAACTCCATTTTCTATTCATGTAGGCCTCGGCGGGCACCATGCTGGTGACCCGGCCCTCGATGCGACAAGATGGTGGCAAAGCACTACTTTTATACGAACCCATGCTAGGTGACCCATGGGGAAAAAAGGTTGGGGTCTGGTGATTTAAAGAATAAGAGTGAAAACATTTTCTGTTTTTGGCGTTGATAAATGCGCACTAACCCCCTCCCTTAACACCCCCCAGCCCCCCACTCCCTCGCTCTTCCCCTCTGGTTTATTCCAGCGCAGAGCAGAGCGAGATGCAGAGCGCGTCTGGCGTCAGGCGGGGCGCAGAAGTGCATTTATGGGACGCAGCTGTTGAGCGCCTGTCAGACGTTTTGCGAGGAGCTCCGCCGCTGCTCCCGTTTTCGGAGAAAAGAAGGCCAGCACGGTAAGTGGCTTCTCTTGTCGTATTCCGCTTCCCCGACCAGCGCGCGTCACCGAGTCACTCCTGTGTGACATTTGACCTCTTTTTTTTTTTTTTTTTTTTTTTTTGGGACACCTCCACGCCTCGCGCTGAGTTCTGATGGCACACAAGTTAAGAGTGTTACCATACAAGGGCAGCGGCATAAAAATAACTTGAGCAACATGTCAAAGTGACTTATATTTTGATTTGATTGCTTCATATGCTCATGAGCCAAACCATTCAAGTGTGTGTCCGTCTTGTGGTGCCTTTTCTAAAATGTACCGACAACATAGTACACAAGCCCTCTATTTATAGAAGGTGAGCCATCCGAGTGGAAGACGGGAAGTCCGCTTTTTTTTTTTTTGTCAGGACTTTTGCCCATTCAGTTTTGCTTCCTATTTAAGCGATACATAATCATCAGTCATGTGGTTTTGCTGTTTTCTGATTTTAATTAGGAGTTGATTCATATGGAGGAAACAACAATAGAAGGTGAAATGTTCAAAATATGGGCTGCACGGTGGATCATCTGGTAAAGCGTTAGCCTCGCGGGTCTGAGGTCCCGGGTTCAATCCCAGACCCGCCTGTGTGGAGTTTGCATGTTCTCCCCGTGCCTGCGTGGGTTTCCTCCGGGCACTGCGGTTTCCTCCCACATCCCAAAAACATGCAACATTAATTGGACACTCTAAATTGGCCCTAGGTGTGATTGTGACTGCGGCTGTTTGTCTCGATGTGCTCTACGATTGGCTGGCAACCAGTTCAGGGTGTACCCCGCCTCCTGCCCATTGACGGCTGGGATAGGCTCCAGCACTCCCGCAACCCTTGTGAGGATAAGCGACTAAGAAAATGGATGGACGGTTGGTGGATATTAAAAATATGAGAAAACGTTGAAAAGTTAAAACAACAACAACAACACTCCAAACGTCACGTGACATTGGGATACCATGAGGAAAAGGTTCCAATGCTACTAAAAACAATCAGAACTGCATGAATATAGTTGTAGCGTCACGTGAATAAAGTTGGAAAGTTATGACAATAAAGTTGAAAGCTGAAAAGAATTAAGTTGTAAGGTGGACAGTATCAATGAAGATTCTTAATCGGAAAAATATGTGACTGACTGAGTGCGAATGGTCGTTTGTTTCTATGCGCTCTGCGATTGGCCGGGTGTGACGGTCTGAGCGCTCCCCCGTGCTGAAAAGTCTCGTTGTGATGAATGCGCATGCGTTACTAACAGGGGAACTCTGGGTACGTAGCAGACGCTTACTGGGAAGTCACTCGGTCTCATAGTTCCCCTTCTTCTACATAGAGGGAGCTAACATATGTTATAACCTAACCTTAAAACAAAAGTTGATAAAAACATATACACAAATATGTACGTTCGCTATGTTTGTCTTCCTGAGACGTCCATCGCGAATATGAACACTCGGTGACAAGTTGAAGAAAAATTGGAATTCACGGCCACAGATGATGTGAGCGGACTTCCGTGAGTGGCAGGCTTCAAAATATTAGCATACACTGAAGAGAAATGATTTTCCCAAGAAAAAAAATAATAATAAATCATCAGCTGGTGTGCCACAATTTTGACATTCCTAGCAATCGGAGCAGCTTGAGCACTGTTTTTGTTTGGTTGCCACGGAAATGTTCCTCGCGTGTGTGTGTGTGTGTGTGTGTGTGTGTGTGCATCAAGGGGCTGTGGGTGATGCTTTAGTGTGGTCATTTTCGGCCCACGAGATGAAATTTTGTGGCCCCCACCTGAATGTGAAAGTTTAATGTAAGTGTGTCCCTCGAGATGCATATGAATGGCTCTTTTCCTCTTGATTGTAACATTTTGTAATGTTGTACATAAAAAAATATTTTCCATTATCTCCCCCCCCCCCCCCCCGGGCTGAGTGACCTCTTGCAATCTATGTTGTCGTCTGTGTGGGTGGAACGTCATCTTATTTTCGTTTCTGCCGTCCAGTCTTCTCGCGTTTCCCAACGCACATGAACGATGACACAATAAGACATTTCCTTCTGCCCCCTCCCCGCCTCCAATATGCTTGAATGGGTGGGAAAGGCGTCCCGGGGGCGGCTCCTTGTCACAGTGCGCAGCGCCGACGGTGTGCCGACGGAAGGCCGAGCGGAGGCCGAGTGTTTGGAGCTCCGCCCGCCTTGGCGTCAGCTCCCTGCGGCTGCGGTCGTGCGGACTTTGCTTCGTATGGCGCTCAGGAACCCGCCTCTGCTCTCTCTCGTGGACCACATTTGACTTTCCCCTTTTGAGTGTTAAAGTGCCGGAAAAGCTGTCAACATTTCCGTTGGCTCACTGAGTCACGTATGCGCTCGAATGCAATTCAGGATGCCTGACAACCTTCTCGAGGAATTTACTTTTGAATTTCAAGCCTGTATTACAGTTACGGCCAATCGAATGAAATCCAATTCCCCCTATTTTCCCATTAATATTTTGCATTTATCGTCATTTTGCAGTTTAGCTTGTCTCTCTTCATTCTGACTTTATTGTTGCAATACTGTGACTTTTTCCTCTTACAAGTACTGTATGTAAAAACCTTATCTTACCTTTATTCTCACAATAATCTTTCATCTATCCATTTTCTTACCTGCTTATCCTCACGAGGGTCGCGGGGAGTGCTGGAGCATATCCCAGCTGTCAACGGGCAGGAGGCGGGGTACACCCTGACGATGCTTTCCACCGTGCCGCCTCACAATAATCTTACTTTCTCATATTTATTAATTATTATTTTTAATTTCATACTGTATGTATAATTTGAAGATTTTTTTTTTCTTTTCTTTATTCTAACTTTCATAAGGAGGCACGGTAGCTCACCTGGTGAAGTGTTGGCCTCACAGTTCTGAGGTCCCGGGTTCAATCCCGGACCCACCTGTGTGGAGTTAGCATGTTCCACCCGTGCCTGTGTGGGTTTTCTTCGGGCACTCCGGTTTCCTCCCAAATCCCACAAACATGCAACAATCATTGGACACTCGTAAATTGCCCGTAGGTGTGATTGTGATTGTAGAATTGTCTCCATTGGCTGGCAACCCCATCAGTACAGTCCAGTGGTTTTCCTCCCCCTGTATCTCGATAATATTGTCGTTCTCAGCAGGTAGCAGATGGTGGGCGAGCAGTACGAGAGCAGCACGGAGGGCGGCGGCGTGCCCGGACCCGTCCCCGAGCACGTATACAAGGTTGGCATCTATGGCTGGCGGAAGCGCTGCCTCTACCTATTTGTCCTGCTGCTCATCATCATCCTGGTGGTCAACCTGGCCCTCACCATCTGGATCTTCAGGGTCATGTGGTTCAACTCGGTACGTGTCGCTCATTTTTTGGAATAATGTGAATTGTCACCGGTAGTCTGCATGAAGTACACTGTATAAATTGCAGATCAGGAAAATTTTGACACACTAGCAAGTATTTGTTTTTCATTTACTTTCAATCTCTCTTCAAAAGTACAACTCATAGTGATTTATGATTCAAAAGAAATTTCACTACCATATACTGTATTCATATATGTAGATGTAAGACCCCCCCAGTGGGAGGAGTCTCCAGGATCCCTTTCAAGGACTCCCAAAAGCCTGGGAACTCTGAATTGTTGGTTGGTGCATAGACACAAATGACAGTTAGGACCTGTCCCCTCACCCACCACCCGAACGTGGAGGGAGGCTCCCCTCTCGTCCACCGGGGTGAATCCCAACGTACAAGCGCAGAGCTGGGGGGCAATAAGTGTACCCACATCTGCTTAGTGCTTCTCATCAAGAGCAACCCCAGAGTGGGAGAGAGTCCAACCTCTCTCCGTAGGACTGGTACCAGAGCCTGAACGGACTTTGTCTAGCCAGAACTTCTTGACCTGCCAGAGAGCTGAGGTTCCACATTCCTTTGCCAAGTTCCATGTCTTCGGCCACTGTCCAGCTCATACTGCACCTGAGCCCTGTGGCCCCTCCCACAGGTGGTGATCCCATGGGATGGGGGACCTATGGATTATATATATACCGTAATTGCCGGCCTACAGAGCACACCAGGTTATAAGCCTCACCGAGTGCATTTGTAAAGGAAATACCATTTGGTACATACATACGCCGCAGCTGTGTAAAAGCCACAAGTGCCCACATCAAAACACGAGATATTTACAAAGAAATACAGTGCACAGAGAGTTTAACATTAACGCTAACAGCGCTGATTAAAATAAAATTTACCGATAAATATCACTGAGACACGCCAGTAACAGAGCAGCAACACACTAGCACAGCACTATCGCTAGCGCAGCGCTAACGCTAAAAGTCACTTCCTCGGCACATATATTCCACCGGTCTCACTCTTCCCTTTTCTGCTCGAGTGCGCCCTTTGCGGCCGTTAGAAAAAAATGCACAAATTAGCCGTATCACCGCATAAACCGCAGGGTTGAAAGCGTGTGGAAAAAAAGTCACGGCTTGTAGGCCGGAAATTACGGTAATGAATGAAACTCCAACCCTCATTTCAACATGGTTTCTTGGTACCAAGATACCACCACATTGCGCCAAAGGAATACTTTTGGACTAGACACGCCTTTGGCCTGAGGACAAAAACAACCCATACTGTATCCGAGTTTTCATCAGAAAAATGGAGGATAGTTCCCACTTCAATGAAAGGACACGACACTGTGAGAACAAATAAAATACTTCTTTTTCATGGTGTCGTCACCTGCATGCTAATTGAGATTATCTGTCGGTTGCCACGTTGGCGTACTCTTTGCTCGAGCTGATTCCGAGTGGTGTGCGACCTTAGGAGGGAATGGGCCTCCTGCAAGTCCACTCCGACGGCGTGAAGTTGGAGGAGGGCGAATCCGAGTTCCTGTTGCCCCTCTACGCTGAGGAGATCCACTCCAGGGAGGTATGTGAACTTTCTCCGCTTTTTTTTTTCCCCTCCCTGGCAATTAAACCATCCAGCAAAGTTGTCATTACTCCCTCTCGTGTTGAACCAACCCCCCGCCCCGCAACGCCGCTACACAGCTGTCGGAATGCGCACGTCCTCGTCTTTTCCGAGCGCTCCGAGGCAGTTTGGATGCGGCCCAGTCTCCCGCCGCTCACGTGCTCCTGCAGCGAGCTTCCGATGAACCTCAAGGATGTTTGCGGTGGGAACGCGGTTGACGGCCTGCCTGCCTCCCTGCCTGCGAGCAACACATGGGAGCACTTTGCCGCAGTTGTTTACATGTTATAGGTTTTCTTGTTCATGGCAACGTTTTTCCAGCGTCACGGCCCTCATTATCAAGACATTTATGTGTTTAACATTTGGATTCTGTCAGCTTTTGAATGGGACATAAAATTATCGCTCTCCCTCTGCGCCTGATGCACTTTTTGACACAGAACACAAGGCACCATTTTATCATCATCATATGATCTTAGCCGCTTATCCTCATAAGGGGAGTTCTTGAGCCTATCCCAGCAGTCAATGGACAATAGGCGGGGTACACCCTGTACTGGTCGCCAGCCAGTCGCAGGGCACATAGGGACAAACAGCCGCACTCACAATCACACCTAGGGGCAATTTAGAGTGTCCAATTAACGATCCATGTTTTTGGGATGTGGGAGGAAAACGGAGTGGAAACCCACGCAGCCAAGGAGAGAACATGCAAATGCCACACAGACGGGTCTGGAATTGAATCCGGGACCTCAGAACTGTGAGCCCAACGCTTTGCCAGCTGATCCACCGTGCCGCCCTCACTTAACATTATGTAGCCATTTTGCGGAGGTGTTTGAATGCTTTGTGATCAAATTTAGCACCTAAATAATGCATTTAAAACTTCCCAAATCGTAAAAAGTACTGAGCAATTCGTGTATTGCATCTTCAGAGAAAGATTTCTGTAGAACGATGCCCACTTCAGTGATTTTTTTTTTGTGTACTACTAGAGACAGTCCTCATACCACTTGTGGTATTTGTACCGCAATTTGAGAATCACTGCTTTGTATGTCTTGTTTTGCAGAACACGTTTTTTTTTTCTTTTTTTATGACGCAAACTTTCTTTCGTTCCAGGACTCTCCGCTACTCGTACGCTCGGATACGGAAAAAGTTTACCTCAATGCCCGAGATGAAAACGGTGACGTCACGGGAAGGATGTCTGTGGGTAAGAAGCCGAGCAAGGAGGCGCACCCAAAATAAACTCAACCCAACTTGATCTAATAAAGTTACATTTCTCACCCATTCATGTGGGAGAGCAATACCGGTCTGTCATTTTCTGTTGAGCATTTTGTCACAAATAGTACTGTAATATAGAAAAGTGGCACTCAATAGTCATAGACTTGTATCTTTTTCAAATTTATACTGTATTTCATATTTAAATGTCTCCATTACACCATGGCCCAATGATCAAATCCTCTTGTGTTTTCTGTATCTACTGCGATACATCTATGCCATGTCTTTAAAAGGTCAGAACTGTCCCTGCAGGTCCAAAACAGGTCGAAGGAGACACTCCAAAGATGTTCATCAGCTCCTCCAACAACATGCTGTTCTCGGCCGATGACAAGCAGGCTGTGATCGGACCAGACAAATTGCGCATCACAGGTACCAAAAAAAAGAAAGAAAAAAAGTTTAAAATTTTATGTATTTCTAGTTAGAAAAGATTTTTATTTTTAAGAGACTTCGGAATTAAAAAACACAAAAAAAACAAAACCGTAATTTCCGGCCTACAGAGCACACCTGATTATAAGCCTTACCCAGTACATTTGTAAAGGAAATACCATTTGGTACATACATAAACCGCACCTGTGTAAAAGTCGCAAGTGGCCACATTGAAACATGAGATATTTATAAAGAGTTTAAAGTTTTAATACCTTAGCTTAGCTTAACATAGCAACAACACGGTAGCATGAACAGGGCTGGTTAAAAAACAAAAAAACATACAGGTTAAAAAAAGAAAAACAGCCACGGCAGCTACACAGCAGCAACACGCTTGCACAGCGCTAATTCTGGTGCGGTTCTAACATGGCCAGTTAAAAAAAAAAACATACCGGTAAAAATCACTGAGACACAAGAGTAACACAGCAGAAACACGCTAGCACAGCGCTAACAGGGCCAGTAATAAAAAAAAAAAAAAAAAAAAAACAGTAAAAGCACTGAGACAAAGCAGTAACACAGCAGCAACACGCTAGCACAACGCTAAAAGGGAAGGTGAAAAAAACCACACCTAAATCACTGAGACGCGGCACTAACACAGCAGAAACACGGTAGCGCGGCAGAGCCGTTTAAAAAAACATACAAGTAAAAATAACTGCGATGCAGCAGTAACACAGCAGCAGCACGCTAGCACAGTGCTAACGCTAGCGCAGCGCTAATACGGCCGGTTAAAAAAAAACATACAGGTAAAAGTCACTTCCTCGGCACTTATATTCCACAGGTCTCACTCTTGGCTTTTCCGCTCGAGTGCCCCCTTGCGGCCGTTAAAAAAAAATGCTCAAATTAGCCGCATCACCGCATAAACCGCAGGGTGGAAATTGTGCGGGGAAAAAAGTATGCAGTTTTTTGGCCGGAAATTACGGTGATTGTCAATGACATCGCATTCCATTTGACACATTCCATTAAGAAGTACAACTGAAATGAATAGAAGTGAAAAGGCTGATTGAGACGGAAGCTGTTGATCCAAGCGTTCATCTTCATAATCCTTCTTGCCAGATAGCTCGCATCAGTGACCTCGCACTGCGTTGCCTGATTCATGTCGAGGGGAGTGTCAACCGCCAGCAACGTTACGCCCGGGGGTCGCTCGACTGCACGCGGTTCCAAATCGAGCGCGTGCGCCCCGAGGAAACACGTTTGCGATTCTTTCATTGACTCTGCGGTGTCGGCCTTCGTTTGTCTCCGCCTCGCATCTGCTGATTCGCTTGAGTTAAAGCGAGCGGAGGCCAGCGCCGCCGCTCGTCTTCCCGCGAGGCTGCGGGACCGACAGGGCCGCTCGCTTTGAATAATAACAGCGCTGCAAAAATACGGTTCTGGGACACCTAACTGCGATAGCTACAAGAAGTGATGTTGACTCTGGATTTTTTTTTTTGTCCATTGGTCCTGATGAACGTTTGATGAAGTCAAATATTTGTCCCCCTCTAGCTCCCCACATGAGCTCTAAAAGTTCTTCCGCTTGTCCAGCACTGAGCCTTTTTTTTTTTTTTAATTACCCTTAAAGGCCACCATAGTTGTTGCTCGTATTTGGCAGCGCAGACGAAGAAATCAGAGTTCTTGTGGTTTGTGGCTTTGCACATCACCTAGGTGTCAAACTCAAGGCCCGGGGGCCAGATCTGGCCCGCCACATGTTTTTATGTGGCCCGCGAAGCCAAGTCTAGAGTGTCAATTTCCATGATTGTTGTAAAAATCTGTACCAAAATTTAAAATCGTCATATATCATGAATGACAAAGTTAAGATATTACAAGCATTTTTGTGTTACCAAACGTGAATAGTTGAAAAACACATTACCCTTGATTTCTGATGCCCAAACTAGTTCATAAATGGTGATGAGATGATTAAATATTTTTGTTCACCAGTCATAACGGCCCTCTGAGGGAAACCGGAACAACAATGTGGCCCGCGAGAAAAATGAGTTTGACGCCCCTGACTTAATCCATTCACAAATGCACGCTTGCTGCATTTTGGACCTTGAAGAGTATGGAACCGGAACACTGCCATTAAGTTTTGGCATTTTCGTGACCAACGTAAATAAAAATGCGGGAAATGCAACTCTTCACCAGGAGCAGGTTTGACTGCTGTTGAGAATTTTGTAGACCAGCGCAGCCTGACAGATGCAAGAGTGTCTGGGTGTGTTTACAGCTGATTTCATCAGCCACCAATCACAATGGCTCCTCTCATTCCCTTTAAATAACAAACAACAACAGCTTTGGTTCCATAGGAGACCTGAAAGCGGCCTCCCTCCATGTGAGACTTGTCAGTAAAAATACGGCTAGCTGTCAAGACGCTTGTTTCATTTTTCAAGCGAATACTTTCAGAAATGAGCACAAGTCGTCCTCATTCTGCACTGGAGCACCAACCGGGAACACCAAGCACAGCAGTTCTTACAAGGAAAAAAAAAAATAATAATAATTGATGTGCCATATTAAATATACAAAAAGTGTGAAAACCAGCGTCATCTGTGTTCATTTATTCCCTCTCAGGCCCCGAAGGAGCTCTGTTCCAACATTCTGTGGAGGTTCCCCTGCTCAAGTCGGAGCTCTTGAAAGACCTGAGGTGAGCACTTCAACCCCCCGTCACTGTCACCTCGTCAGTCCGATCCCAATGCGAGCGACGGATTCCTGGTCTTCCAAGATCATGGAAAGTTTTCCTTGTCCTCCTCAGGTTGGAGTCTCCCACTCGTTCACTCACCCTGGACGCTCCAAAGGGAGTTCATTTAAAAGCCTTGGCTGGAAACATTGAAGCCGCCTCCAACATGGACATGATCCTGCAGTCCAGCGTGGGACTGGTAAGAGAAACGCGCTCATCTCTGTGGGATGTCAACACTTATGGTTGGGGGGGTTGTACAGACCCAGCGACTTACTCCATACCAAAAGTATAGTACACAGTATTAGTAAAGTCCAAGTTTTTCCTAGCTCAGTCAACGTTGTCAGGCAGATTTATTAATCGACCTCGTTCTTAAAGTGCCACTGTCATGAAATGCATGATTTTTAGTCTGTTATTAATGAAAAAACGGCAGCCAATATGGACCCGATATGTCCATATGTATATAACATGATTTTGGCTTTTTGTAACTCTTTTCGACAAGAAGCAGGAAGTGACGTTAATGTCATTAGCGCAGTCAAGCGGACTCGTTTGTTTTTTTTCTATTTGTTTTACCTGCCGGAAGGTAGCTCGTTGTTCCTTCGTGTTAGCCAAAATGCCGGCTCGTTGCATTGCTGGATATTGCTCGAACACTCGGGAGGATGGATTTACCCTTCATAAGCGTCCCAGAGACCCGGTTCGTCGTGAAAAATGGATCGCACGGGTGCAAAGGACGACAGCTCCATGGGTTCCAAACGACAGGAAGGTGTGTATACAGCTACTAAAAAAACAATAGTTGGGGCGGGGAGGGGGTAATCCGTAAGTCAGGGGTGCTCAATGTGTCGATGTGCGCATCGGAAGGCTTCCGTGCAGCAGCTGCTGAAGGACGGCCTCCGCAGGCCTTGTGGATTGCCACAATTCATCTTTACGCACCTCCGCTGTGGAAGTGGATCAGACGGGGAGGCGGTTTGGCTGGGGCGTCGTTGTCTCTCGCGGGCGGTGTGGTTTTTATCCCTGCCGTGCGGAGGTTGATCGGGCTGGCAGGTGGTTTGGCCGTGATCCGCATATCATCTAAATATTGCTCGAAACAACAGGGTAATATTGCCCCGGTCACTCACTCCACTCGGTTTTTAGATGTTCTCTTCTTCGAAAAGAGCTTCCGTGTCAGATAATAATAATGTTATATGTATTATTCATTACAATATCTATTTTAGAATGTATATAGGGATGACACTTGGGCTTTAAGTGCCCCATAAGTCATTCCAGATACACCTCCAGAAACACGACTTCACACTTGATGTTACTACCAAGGCCACATGATGGCGCCACAGCAATACTTTGGTGTTAGACGTGGCTTGAGCACACAAAAAAAAACGTGACTAGGTGAGTTTTTCAGTGAATTATAGAAGATAGGTTCCCCCCAAAAATATCAGTGACTACTGTAACTTCCCTTCGAGACCCCCTTGACCCATCAGGCCCTCACTGGAAACATAAAAGCTCCCATTGACTGTGCTTCCCCGCTTGTCCAGTTGGTGCTGGACGCCGAAACGGTCCGCATGGCCAATCTGCCCCAGAGCCAAGGAGGAGTTTCCGGGAATGCCGACGGCCTCTTCGAAGTCTGCGTGTGTCCCAGCGGCAAACTTTTTCTGTCCAAGGCTGGCGTCACCTCCACTTGCAGTGACAACCAGGAGTGCTAAGACCGCGGTTCCTTCCTGCGGCTTACAAGCACAAATTGTTTTGGGTTTGTTGTGTTTGTAAAAAAAAAAAAAAAACACTAAACTTGTGTGGATGACAGTGCTAAACCCGCCCACCAGCAGGGGGAGTTGTACTTGCTGGAGGACATAGGATATTTAAATATACACAAAACACGGCTGGGCAATAAGGAGCCGCTTTACAGCTTACATCCTATGCAATATAATCTCGTGGTGCAATATAGACAAAGTGACACGGCAAGGACTTTGAGTGATGTCAGGGGGGAAAAAAAAATATTACAGAATATGTATGAATCAGATGAGTAGTGGTTAATGTATCTTGGGTTTCTTTGTGATTTGGTTTGGTATTTCGCGTGTTTACTTGTGAAAAGTAAGAAATGACGCACCGGCTTCATTAGGCACGTCCGCAGAATCTAATAAGGTCCAATACAAGGGTCATATTTAATAGACATGTCTTTTAAAATGATGCAGTACGCGACATTGATTTAACATTTCAGTTACCGCTAAATTGATTTGACATTATTAGTATTGCTTGCACTTCGGAGCGGCGTCCAAACTAATATTTATCTAAATTATCAGCACGACTTTGTTCCCCCCCCCCCAAAAAAAAAAAAAAAAAAAAAAGCTCACCCACCGCAGGGCAAAATACCCAACTGGGACTCAGCATCGTTACTGTTTTGATCCAGGATACATTTTGGATCTTATTAGAGATGCGGGCGGACCTAATATTGCCGTCGGCTTTATAAATATCACTGTCTCAAATGCTAAATAACAAGTGTTAGATTTTAAACGAATGACAGGGCGGCTATTTTGATATCTTTACGTCTAGTGGAAATTGTGTAAAAAAAAAAAAAAAAAAAAACGTTTATGGTTCAACTTTTAATTTAATTTTGAAAAAGTAGATCCCCCACCCCAGAAGAAAATAAAAAAATCATTTGTGCTGTAAGATGATGTCATTGTTTATTTTTTGTTTTGTAATGACATAAACAATATACAGCACACGTTAGCCCTCACACTTTGTGACCCACTTGCAGTTAATTCTGAAATTTTTGGTAATTTTGGTAAACGCGTGAGTGGCTATTTATCAATATGCAACATCCAGTAAGTGTCATGCTACTTTTTTTTTTTTTCTTGAAAATTTTGAAGACAAATGGATAGTAAGTACGTTTCTTTCGGGTTGTCCCGTTAGGGGTCGCCACAGTGAAATGCTCGTATTTGTTTCGCACAGTTTTTACACCGGATGCCTTTCCTGACGCAATCCCTTTCGGGGAGTGGAGGCCTCAGTGAGATTCGAACTCACAACTCCTGGTTTTACCAAACCAACGCTCTCCCCAATGAGCTAGGTGGTTATTGGAGACGGATGGTTGAGGTTTTCTGTACATGTAGTGTCTGCATTTTATCTGATATTGGTTTTAGACAGTGGCATGGCAGCTAAATCTTATGGATTTGGGGTCCCTCCAGGCACTCCGGTTTCCTCGCACATCCCAAAAACATGGCAACATTAATTGGACACTCCAAATTGCCCCTAGGTGAGATTGTGAGTGCGGCTGTTTGTCTCGATGTGGCCTGTGATTGGCTGGCGACCAGCTCAGGGTGTACCCCGCCTCCTGCCCGATGACAGCTGGGATTGGCTCCGGCGCTCCCGTGACCCTCGTGAGGATAAGCGGCTCAGAAGATGGATGGGTGGATGGTTTTACCCAAAAGTATGACCAAATAATGCAATGAAAAGTCAACTTCATTTGTCCATTGTTGCTGCTCACTGCTGCTCTCTAGTGGACATTACTATTACAACAAACGGTACAGATGGTGGAATGCCGAGTGCTGTACTCGTACTCGTGATTTTCAGGGAAGAAACAGTTGGTCATTTCAGCAGAAAAGGGCAACAAAAGTCTCACCAGAGAGAGCAGAACCATGGATTCTCAAAGCCAATCAATGAAGAAATTGATAATGACAACAAATTAAAAAAAAAGTAACAACAAAAGTAAAAGATCACAAGCATGTTCTGGGGTCAAATGCTGCAATTGCCAAACAATTCAAGGCGTTAAGAAGTTTGAAGAAGAACTTATCGGGCCTTTCGATGGCACGTTTTGGAATTTGGCGACAACTGCATTTTAATTCAGGGAAGTTTCCTCTGCGGCGTCTCCTCAAGTATCAGGTCATAAATCAACACACATTACATTTTCAAAGCAGTTTCCAGTGTGGCTGACGTGCGAAGAAACCATTAAAACCACCACAACCATTAAAAGATGCTGTTGTACAAAGCCTAATCCGTAAAACTACAAAAACCTGAACAAGTTGTGAGCAGAATGTCTCAAGTTCTGCATTTTCAGTAAGATATTTTCTACGTCAGGTTTTTATGAACCGTATAAGCATCTGCTTCGTTTAAAACAGTTAACTTAACCACGTAGAGATGATTGATAGTCACAAGATCTTTATGCAACATTTCTGTATTAGACATTGCTAAGGCAAAATGATATAACCAACAAAAGACCCCCCAAAAAATTAAAATTAATTAATTTCACAGTGAATTGTTCCAAGATGACGAGACAAGTGCGAGACAATAAATATATAAAAAGGTGCTTCGTCCATAAACAATACAAAATACAAAAATAAACATAACAGACATTGCATAACAATATTTCGTACGTAGAGATGACCTGTTTTGTTTTTTCTTCCAGTTTGAGTGGATCTTTTACATTCTTGTTTCTGTGGCAATAACATAGAAATATAATTTAGTAAAAAATATAAAGTAAAAGCAGCATTTTAAGAAAACTAAACGTCGGGAACTTTGGTAAACAAAACATATTGCTGAGGCAATCATACAGTATGTACAATAAACGCACATTTCTTACAACAAATGTGCATCGCGGCAGCCTGATCCGTACACAAATTCACACGCCGTAGACAAATGCAAAGGTCACCGCGAGCCGTATTGCACACATCCAGTGGTCATCAGTGCACATCGGAATAACACTTTTACATTTTTTGCTGTACAAAATTTTCAAGCTTGATGATAATCCTGGCCGTACATTCCATCACTCTCATCGCGACCTCCGACGTGAATCGGTCATTGGGGATCTGCGGAAAGGGCAGGAGATCGGGGTAACGAGTCCTCAGACTGTCCACGCCGTAGCCTTCCAGAATCTGAACATCGCTGGCGAGTCCCGACAAGTGAGCGTTGTACTCCTCCACCTTTTGCGCCAGCGCCGTCGGCTTCACGTCTTTGTCCGACTTTCCCCGGACGGCGTAGTCCGCGGCGATGAGGGCCAGCTTCGTGGCCAGGTAGCACTTGAAGCAGACCCACTCGTTGGCATTTTTGTGGAGGTCGTTGCGAGCCGCGGAGTAGTTGGCGCGGGCTTGTCTCAACCACCTGCGAGCTTCCACGGGGTTTCCGACCGTCTTAAAAGTCGGCGGCACGAAAAAGCGGTGGGTGTGCGAAGAACCTGCGTGGCTTGTGTAATCTCCCCTGGACTCTCGCCTCTCCGACTTGTGACTTGTCGCTTCCTGGTTCCACGACGAATAAAACCTTTGGAAGGAGAATTTCTCTGATTGGAAGCGAGCGGAGGACGTCGAGAAAGGTCTCCTGGATGCTCTGTCTGTGTTCTGCTGGTCAACTAAAAACTGTTTCTCCATTCTGTTGATCTCATTCTGTAAATGCTTAAAGACCTCCGTTGCAATGTCCAGATTCTCCGCATTTTTGTCCGGGTGCCACTTGAGATATAAACGCCGCAGTATTTTCTTTCTCTCGGTTTCGGGAAGTTTCCAAGCTTGCTCCACGACTGAGGTGACTTCTTTCAGGATCTCCGGCAGCGCATTAAGCTTGATTTTTTTGGGGGACTGTTTCTGAGCGGGAGGTCTCTGATTGTCTCTGCTAGCAAAAAGCGGATGGGCCATTTGCTGGCCTGACGTGCGACTGAATGGACTCGTAGGGGTCGAGGGAGTACTGCTTTCCCGCGCGTTGGCACTTTCGTCTTGTCGTGAGAATTTGTACAAGTCAAGGGAACTAACTATTTTGTACTCGCTGTAACCGATGTCGATCTGGAAACACTTTCCCAGGAAAGTTGCATTTTCCTCGCCTTCCCGTTCCACTTCCTGAACTATGATTGCATATGTGTAGGTGGGATGATAGGACCCATATATATCTCCTCCTTCAGAATCAACCAGATAACCCACATATTCTCCGGGGTAGAACACATTCATTGGGTCCATCAGGAGCGTGTGATGTATCTCGGGAGGTATTGGTGTTCCTGGGAGGGGCAGCTCAAGTTTGGACGGCTCTGTGGAGTCATACTTTACCCCGAGGTTGTCCAGCTTCTCTGCGATTCTGTAGATGTCATTACAGCCCAACATGGCAATTAGATAAGAGGTGTCCGAAATCAGATTGTCCGTAGCAGACTTTAGCGTCATGGCCAGAGCTAGGAGGAAATTTATGTCTTTGCTGTCTGAATGCTGGATGTAGAGGTGAATGACGGCGGTGCCGTACCTCTTGAGGAAGGCAAGGGTTTCGCTGCGGCTCTGTGGGATGGGCGTACACCCTTTGACTCTCAGGGTCGTCTGGAGTTTCTGAAAGCAAGAGACTTTCAGTCCTTCGCAAAGTGCCTTGCAAAGCCGTATCGCTTTCTCCTCATTGACGAGGTACGCGTTGTCATTCTCGTGCTTCATTATTCGGATCAGTCCTGTGATGAACTGCTCAGAAGAGAGCAACAGCTGAAGGCGACCCTGAAGTGAACACAGAGGTCCGAACTGGCACACTTTGGGCGAATCTTCATCCAGTTGCTCTTCAAGAATGCTGCTTAGTAGTTTTGGCCTCAGATTTTGAGGAAGCAGCATAATTAACTTTGTATGGAACGTGTGGTCTTTGCCTAGATAGCACTGGCTCAGGTCCACGAGCATCTGAACGCCGACGTTACCCTGAATCCTACTCTTGTAGAGCGGGGCGTCATCATAGACCAAAGTGCTGGATTTAGCTAATCTTCCATCATGACTCGGCAGGTAAAAGATCAGATCTCGGAGACTTTCCAGATCTTTTCGGATTTCCCCGGGCTCATTATGAAGAGCCTTGAACAATCCGGAAACGGCCCTTTTCACCGTTCTCATTTCATTCGGGTCAAGCTGCTTGCCTTCGGAACTTCTGTAGATCCGACACAGCACCTCAACATATTGTTTGGTTGACACGACGTCCTCTGTGCCTAAAAGTTTAAATAGTTGATGGAAGGTGCCTAGGTCCAGCGGTAATTTGTACAAGTACGGCTTAAAGTCAGATTCGTTGTCCAGATTAATCACAACTTCTTCGGGTTTCAGCAACTTAAACCCATCCTCCACCATGACAAAAGCCACCCCACGAAGCTGATAGCGAAAATCCCTTTTATCCGCATTTAAAAACTCATAAGTGGACCTCAAAACTTTGTTCCTTGTTTTGACCATTTCATCGTCTGGACTGGATGTGTTGCAAACATTCTTGCAGTTACAAATGACTTTTTCCAACGGCGGGTCCAAATTGACACCTAATACGGCGAGGACCTGATCAAGCTGCTCTTGCCCGGTTAGCGTGCTCCCCTCCTGCTCCTTTATGCTTGAAGGGGTAGCTTTTTCAGGCAAAATGGGGCAAGCTGTCCAGAGCAAGGGGATTACATCTGTTTGCTTGAATTTGGGATTGACTTGAGAGCCCGAGAAACGGATGAGAGGAAGGGTTCCACTCATCTCTTGGTATTGTGAGTGAACCTTGAGCAAATCTTTGGGAGCTCTCTCAGGACAAAGGAATGGAATCAAGGAGAGCTCCTTTAGAAAAGTACCTTGAAACAAGTCCACCCGTTCTTTGAAAATGTGATTCAGGAGAACATCAATGATGTTTTGTACTTTGTCTTTGGTCCAGCTCTCGGTTTGCGATTTGATGCTGACCTCCTTTGCAAACTGAAGAACTTGCTGCTGGGATACTTCATGTTTCAAACCAATTTTCCTCAGGAAGGTGGTCCACGAGGTGAGCGACAAGGTTCCGTTCTTGGGCTTTGACACTTGCTCGACTTTCCTAAAGAAATCATTCGGTATAAACGACTTTGCGGGCAGCATGACTTCAAACACCTTCACTGTTTCGTCAAAGAAAAACTTGGCTGGCCTGAGTCTGTTTGTGTAGTCGTAAATGAACGTCAACCCTTCCAATTTCTCAAACAGATGATGCCTCATCTCACATGACTCTTCCATGGACAGTAGTCTATCCTTTAAATAGACAACGTGTTCAGCTTTGGCATTGTAGGTAAGCGTTTCAAACTTTGGCAGGAGATGATGTAGGTAGATTTGTATGTCATCGATCGGCATGCAGCCAAGGAACGCGTGCAGCTCTCTCAACTGTGGGCTATCGGCAAGAAATGCAAAAGTGGTTGTGTGGGCCCACTTTTCTACGTCTGCAGTTGGGATGTTTTTCGAGAGCACGTAAGTGGACCCGTAATTTGAAATGCTGATACATCTCCCGCTTATGGATTTGAAGCACGGCAGTAGTTTTAGACTCTGTGCGTCGTGTTGTGTAAGACTCACTAGGTTGCAGGTGAAGTACAAGAGAATGGCCTCAAAGTCCTTATCAGTGAGGCTTCCTGCCTTGAACGTAGACGTCTGAATCATGTACTCGAGCGCTTTCAGAACACTTGACGGCTTTTCAATGTTTGCTGTATGTTGTGACAGAAAAGGGAGGATTGGATTTTCTTTGACGCAGATTTTGTTCACGGCAAGTTGAATGCACCCTGCTTTCAAGAGGGTGTAGAATATTTTGTCATTTTGGCCATGTGGAAATATGGCGATGCCCATTAAACTCAGGGGTAAAAGCATGTCATACTCAGGAACAACTAGCTTTTCCCTCGCCATGAATTTGATGCCAGGTACTAATGCCCAGTCTTTCAGGATGTCAATGACTGTGTCAAAAGTTGGTTTGGTATCCTGTTGCTCCTCTTTGAGAGCGGTGTTCTCACTAATGAAGTTCCACACGCTCTTTAGCCAGGATTCGCTTCCGAAGGTTTCTCTCCATTTGACGGGAATCTTTGTTCGGTACTCTCTTGGAACAACAGATCCCAGAAGGTCGCTGAAGCTGCCGATGTCAAATATCTTTGCGAGACCCACCTTCAACAAGACACCGCTGTATTTGAGATACAGTGTATTCATGAACATCTCCTTTCTTGATGGAATCAGCTCATGGTGCGACGTTAGAAATTTCAGTCTCTTGGAATCAAAGGCTTGAATAATATTGTCCATTGAAAGCAACAAAGGTAGGCCTTCGATCATGGCTTCATCCACCTCAATATCTTTGAAGCAGTAATCTACAAGAAGCTTCAAATTATGAAGATGTTTGTAGTTTGACTGCTGAAGGCGACAAGGAAGCTTACCGACGTGACAGGTGGTATCTGGGGATGAGAAAGTGTGAAGGAAGTTGCGGACTTCTGTCGGTGTGACGTAACTCACCGACATCCCTGCGTCTTCCAAACATAAGTAGAGGTTTGCAGTCTCGTCACAACTGTGAACCAGGTTGAAACCTATGTCAAGAAGCAAGGTTTTCAGTCTGTAAACATTTTCAGCTACGGACTTTCTGGAGGTGATGTTGTACTCTGTGTTTTTCAGGGTCTGAAGTTCATCTTGGAGAAGATTGTCAAAGAAGGCTCGACCCTTCGTAACGGCGGACGTGGTCGCCCATGAGATGTATATGACAGAGTGCATATCGGAGTTGTCCATTTGCGGCGCTCTGACTACGGGCAGAAGGCGCTTCATCTCCGTATGGATACAGCTGTACACGGCTTTGACCAGGCAGTACCAATCTGGCTGGATGTCAATTCTGTTAACTGGGAAGAAAAACAAAAACTTTTTCAGAATGTCTTTTGCGACGTGAAGGGGCGTTCCTTGCAGCACAGTTAGAGTTGGATCAGGACCTGGGAAGCATCGTCGTTTGATCTGAATCAGCAGTTCCACGCAAGCGGGTGCTATCAGCGACATCATCAAGTTATTATTCCAATCACTCCTCACCCCAACTCCGTTGTCATCTCGCCACAGATTTCTTCGTGCCGAGTCCAGTGCAAAATGCCCATTGACGTGAAAGGGGAGGCCGGTTTCAAGGGAAAGTGGCAGAAAACAGAACGCTCTGTGGGGTTTTTTGTAGTTGTGGCTCACACATGCAGCCACTCCTCCACGGGGAAACAGCGTTATGTCCTCGTTCTTGTGAGCTGATATCACAATTTTCGAGACAAGGTCAATGTTTGGGAAGCCAGAACGATTGCAGATCATCCATGTAGTCAAATTACCTTCTGTGTCCTCTATGTCCATTGTGTAGGTTATCTGTTGCACTGGAATACCAGCGAGCGGCTTCTTTTTGGTCACACTGTCAATGACAGACGCGTGGAACTGTTTGCGTTTTAAGCGATCGCTATCGGTTATTTTAGCAATTACAGAGTAGAGCACTTTCAGTTCTCCGGTTTCATTGTTGACTTCACAAATGGAAATTTTCTCCATGTGGTTCAGGAACATCAGAAGCTCCGCGCCATCGTTTTTTAACTTTTCCAGGAGGTTTTGCACCATTCGGTCTGATGCCGGGATGGAGCTGATCTCCGATATCTTTGCCATATTTGTGGAACGGATGGGGAATCTGAACATTGTGCTGCGCTCTAATTTAAAATGAGCTCCCAAATACAGATTAAGAACGTCAGAAAACTGTGATCTGAAGTCAGAGTCCAAGTCTCTGAACATTCTTCCGGGACTCACAGATGTTGCCCCGGGTGCGTAATGTGCATGTGGATCAAATATGCACAGAATGTCATTGTTCGAGATGAACGAGGGGCAATCAGTGATATGATAGACAGAGTTAAATCCTATGCCGTACTGGCCAGTTTTTCCTGGATTTGCCTCTTTTGTTCCTCTCCCGAGGTTTTGTATTCCTCGGATATCATCTTCAGTGAAAGGCTGATTGTTGTACACACAAAGTGCAGGGCCTTGCATCGGAATCCATTTGTCGTCAAATATTCTCTCTGTGGGGTGTGTTCTGGGATCAAAGACAAAGTAAATTTCAGTAGCTTTGGCATCATCTGCATTTTGAAGCAGCTCTTTCAGCATCTCTTTCTCAGACGGATATGCATCCAGGATGCTTTTGATCCGACTCGTGAGCTTCTCTTTTTGGCCAAACTCACTTCCGGGCGCAGTGAAACAAACATTTGACGCATACCTCTCCAAGGCTTTGTGACGTTTGGGGACTGCTCCTAGTTTCACGGCAACCTCTCTTGGAATGTCGCCATGGCAGTATTTCACAGAGCAATCTCGGACTTTGATCCAAGGACAGTCGTTGTAGCACAGGGATTTTGATGGCTGGAGCGTCAGATTAGAGTCTGGTAAAAGAATTGCACCATAATTGGCTTGGCAGAATTCTCGAGTTTTATCACGTATCAAGCTCCATATTCCCTCACTAATGATTCTGCGGCACAGCTGGAAGTTTTCTTCAGTGAGAGGCCTTCGCCCACACTCTTCCTTCATAACTTCAAGTACTGATGAAAAGTCATCAACTGTGAAGCTGGGCTGCACGCTAACATTTTCAAAGAGTTCACGACAGCTGTTCCTGTACTTATTAGGTAACTGGTAAAGGTGTGGGGCTGCGTCAAAATTCAGGTGGAATGCAACATTGGAAGGATTCACATAGGTGTTCTCTACCAAAATAGAGTTAAACGTTTTTAGTTCACAGGTTAATTTCTGTTTTGCTTTCTCGCACTGAAGCATTTCCTCATACAGATACTTGTAACAGGCATTTGTTATGTTTTCCTGATACAGAGTTACACCATCAAATGCCTGAGATAGTTTCTTGAGTTGACTAATCACCAGTTCAACCGAGGGTTTCTTTATTAGACCGAGGAAGTCTTTCACAGCCAGTGACATTGCACCGCAACCTTTGAAAGATGGGGAGTTCTCATTCAATACCGTCTTCATCAGGCATACAATGTCCTGATGCTCAGTTGTGAAAATCTCTCTTGCGGAGAACATTGTTGTTGGGGGGAAGCTATTACCGTGCCATGGTAGTGAGAACCCTGCAGGTCTTGTTAGAAATGGGAGGAACTTTATGTCTCGTAGCTTTTCTATCAGCTCAGGTGATCCTAGGTCTCTCATCTTCAGTTTCTCATCAATGAGGCTGAGCAGTACACTGCTGCGAAAGCATGCAGCTCCATGATCACTTTCATTCAAAGCAGCAACTGATTCAGCCCGTTCAATCAAATCTTCCCAAGACAGATCATCCTTCACCATGCCCAACTGCAGAAGCTTGACTAAGCATACCGGGTTTAGGTAGTCTTGAGTAGTTCCCGCGGGAAACCTCCCATCATCAGTGTTGTAGAGCCTGGCAACTCGTCCTTCTGGGTGAATGAGTCGGGAGGGTAAAACTAATTCCTTGTTGGGACCAGAGCAGGGGATACAAGGAGTTACTCTGAGAATTGGTGCGAATATCTCCATTTTATCATTCAAAACATATTGCATTAGCGGATTTCGAAGTTCTTTTTCAATTTCCTCGATATGCGGTAAAAAGACATCCGCAAAGAACTCCTTCTCTGTTAGGGTGTTTTCCATTAACGTTCTTTTACATCCAGCGTCCTCAAATCCTTCCTTCACCCAATCAGGAAGTTCAACGGCGCAAAGGTTTTGTGAGCCACTCTTTTTGAGATATTTCAAGAAAATCTTGAAAGCAGCAGGACCGATGTCTGGTTTACAGAGTAAGGCATCATCCAGAAATCTGACATGTTTGATTGACACCCAGGTTGTGCCATCAGAAAAAAACTTTGCCTGCTCTCCATCACCTCCTTTGGCAATTTCTTGGTAGAGCCCTTGACTGACTAAAGTGAAGTCATCGTGAACCTGACTTGGATCAGGCCATGTCGCGTAATAGCTGTAGTCAAGCAGCTCCCCATTTTCGGCCATCAGACGAAGCATTGTGAGTGCCGCTAAATAGGCCTGAACAATGACATGCCTCATGAAAGTAGAATTCCACCTTCCTTTGGTGTCCGTCTTCCAGATCTCTTTGCGGTTGGAAGTCACAGCGAAGCAGCCGTTAATGTGGACTGGTAAGCCTGTTTTGATTCTGAGAGGTAAATAGCAGAACACCTCTCCAATTGGGGTGGCATTTGACCTCACAGTCCACTTCCTGTTCTCCTCTTCTGTGAGTAAAACAGCCACTCCCCCACAAGGCACAAGTCCAAGCCTTTTCCCACTATCACTCAGCGAAAATTTGAGCGCCTCGGTTCCATCCATGCATGAGCAAATGAGCCAGTTGGTGACCTCAACTGCCTTTTGGGGCATTTCATCCGTCAACCTTCTTGTCTGAATCCCTTTTGCAGCCAATTCAAAGTACTGGTTTGGATCTTCCTCTGAGCCTCTGAACAGTGGGGAGTGGAGATCAACGATACGTTTGAAGACATTATGAAACTCTTCCAGTATAACACGAATGATGCAACCCGACTTGGGAATATCAGAGGGCACTTTATTAGTGCTTGCTACCTTCTTCATTACCCTAGCTGCAGATTTCAGGATACTCAGGGGTCCATATGAGGCTTTCGATGACCAAACACTTTTGTTTATGGTGACAACATCTTGAGCTCCGGCTGGATTTGATTCTTCGTATTTTAGGTATTTTAGGACCATACAACCAACATGCTGGGTGAACAGAATGAACCGATGGCCACATATACTGAACTCATCAACAAGGGAGTAGATATCCGTGGTGTTGTAGTACAAACTACTAATTTCACTCACTGAGGCCTCCTGCTCGGTTCTGAACGGGAGCCTGAATAATGTCCCATCGTATTTGTATGGTAAATCCTGGGAAAGAGGAAGTTGGCAATTGAAGACATTGATAAAAGGTTTGAACTGGTTTGGGAATTTCCTTAATCGTCTCTGTTGTTTGCTCCAGTTGATTTTGATACCTGGATTCGACTTGTCCCTGATGTGCTTGCTAATGTGATTGATATTTGGATCAAAGATAATCATGAACTCCCTGCTCATTATAATTGGGATGTCACTTATGTGATAAACTGAGTTGAAGCCCAAGCCAAACTTGCCAACTTTGTCTGCCTCACATCTCTTCACTGATCCACCTAGCCTAGTAATGTTCAGGAAGTCTGCATCTGTGAAGACCGAGTTGTTGAAAGACCACAAAGACGGTCCGTGGCACGCCATCATGCCCGGGTCAAGGAGATTATCTCGAATGTCTGTGTTTTTTCTCATGTCAATAAGAAAACTACACTCCGTTGCACTTGCGTCATCCGCATTCTGAAGCAGCTCTTTAAAAATGTCCGCTACGGACGGATATTCCTCCAGGATGTTCTTTATTCGAACCGTGAGAGGTTCGCGTTGGCCTGATTGTTCAAAACCGAGATTCTCCGGGTTTATCAACCTGGTGCTCAAACAAGGCACTTTTAGCCACTCTGCAGTTTTCATGGGGATGTCGTCATGTACTAAGACAATAGGCTCCGACGCGTCATCAAGTAGGTCATTCAAATCGTCTACTTTGATGTCACAATAAGTGCATTCATGAATGGGCCTCATCGCTAATTTGCTTGGATCCTTGTAACAAAGAATAGGAACATGCATGTCACTTTCAACATGTATTTGATTATTATAGAGCCACCTCAGGATGTTGATTAAAAGCAGTATATCGTGCTTGCTTTCCTCCTTGGTGACCTCACCTTCGCTTCTTTTCTGGATGGTGGTTATTACTTTGAGCACATGGTTCGGGCTAACCTCTTCGAGTGAACCACAAAACTTGAAAAGCTTGTGAAACTTTCTCATTGTTTTTGGAAGAGAGTACAGATACGGCTGTAGGTCTAAATTGGACAGAGGTTTCAGCACAGTTTGGCCAGGAGATGAGAACGTCTTCCCTGTCCAGACCCAATCAAAAGGCAATGACGCCATTGCTTCTCTGGCCCCCTCAAGATGAGCTTGCATGAAGCCATAGATCTCAAAAAGGATCTGCTGGAACTGATACCAATCCTCTGTTGTGAAGGCTTGGGATTTATGCCAGTCATTCACTGCTTTTAGATGCTGCAACACCTGATCTACCTGCGGCTCTATAGTTAGTTTCAGTGCTTTCTTCATCCCGGCGGAGGTGTGTTCAACCAGGGCAACTGAAGATCCCACAAGCACAGCATGAGATATGTTACACATCTCAGACAATGAGCTGAGACTGAGAGTATCTCCAATCCAAGCAAGGGATTTGGGGTAGGTAGGAGGCCTTTCTTTGCAGACAGGTACCCAATTGAGTTTCAACAAAGATGCCTGGGTATCTGCCGATTTCACCAATTTGGTTTGTTTGTTGAGAATCTGCAGAAGTGTTTTCGCCTTCTCGATGATGAATTCCCACTCGGGATCCTGGTGACTTTGCAAATCCGCTATTTTCTTTGCCACTTGAAGAACATCTTTTTCGCTGAGCTGTACTTCATTTCGTAGCCCCAACTGCCGTAGTGCATGAAGTATATCAGGTGATGAGGTAAATGTACTCGTGGGAAACCGGGTTTCCTCTTCCTTGTAAAACAAATCCTGCAGAATCTCCAGATCTGGATCAAAGAGTTCGGAGGCTGTCACTAACTTTCCAGAAGCCAGTTCAATAAATTTAAGTGCAGAAAGCCATCCAATAACAGATGGGTTTTCATTCTTTAGAAAGGCCAAATGTTTAAGTGCCCAAAGCATGATTTTGGTTATTTCGTCCGGTGTGTAGAATCCAGTCTGAATATCATGGATGATAATTTTGAAACACTCAGTTGTTTTCAACTGTACTACTTTTAGCTTCTTGATGAGGCGCATTGACTCCTCGTCCTGGCAGTCCGTCAGGCACAGAGATAACTTGACATCTGGTGGGTACTTTGCTCTGTGATGCAAAGCTCTGGCTCCTCTCAGTGATGTAAACGCTGATGCACCTTCAGCACACGTCCCAATTCTCTCAAAGATGGAAAGCTCAAGCAAGGTATGCCTTTCCTTTTCTGTGACATCAGACAATCCAGCTAGAAAGTTTCTCAGAGTAATCCTCTCTTGGACAGAGAAAGATGAGACTTGGCTAACTAAACGCTGCATTGACAATCTGTCCATAATTCGCAGCAATATTCCAGGAGAGCAGGGGTTGATGTAATTTTTGAGCTGGGGATGCAGCAAACATGAATCCTGGTTCTTCATTACCACAGCACCAAGCTTTTCCATAACTTCAAGAAGGCATTCAGAGAGCTGTGCTTCATTCTCATCAAGGAGAATGATGGGCGATGGACATTTGAGGCGTAAAAGTTGACCTTTTTCCACGCATTCGTCAAGTGGCACAAACGGAATCAAAGGCATATCGTCAAAACTACTTAGGTCATCGGAAAAATGTATGTAGAGATGCTTCCAAATCATCTTCAGCCAAGAAACAGTTGGATGCTTCAGTTCTCGGTTTCCAGGTTCCCATTGTATGATGAAGTCTCTGTTTGGCCAAGTTGTTGTTAGGATCTCCTTGATGAGTCGTGCCGAGCGGTCAGGGTTCAACATTTGCAGTTGAGTACAGGGTCTTCCTGTTTAAATTGCAAAGGAAAAACTGTTCAATTTTACGCTGTCGTATCAAGGCGTAACTGCCAGACGTTGTCACATTTCAAGCTCATCACTTAATAGTTTCAATCATTCAACAACCAAAATGGAGACATTTGTTAGTGTTTTCTCAGGATTAAAATATGTTTACTTATCTACTACAGAATTTTAGCACAAGACCTGGTTTGGTCTCTGTTGAGATCTCAAAGTTCAGTTAGAGCTCATTTTCAACCATGCAATAGTTTGTGTTAGTAGTTAGTAGTACTTGGGTTAACGTTTGACAAATGAAATCTCTACATACCTGAGCACCCCCAAAGATACCGCTGAACTGTAGTGACAAATTTCGGAACTGTGAAATTAATTATACTTGTGTCTCCTCCATTTTATTTGCATGAATAATTTATAAAATAGACTTTCATGTCATAGTGTGGCAAAAAACGACTAACGGAAGATTTATTTGAGTCAAATAAACCACATATTACATTACCTCTGCTTTTAGCTGCTTCCTTAAGTCTCTCCTCAACTGAAGGTTTGATAGTTTCCAGAATGAACCGACCCTCAAGCCCTGGGTACAGACACCTGATGACAAAGCCAATATTACTCATTAATCACAAGATATTGCTTGTGTTTTAAATGTTAAGCCTACCATATTTTAAGAGCGGATGGAGGTGAACCATCCACAGTGATACCTTGATTGAGAAGCTTACGTCATGCCAAGACCAAGATCGCAATTCAATTTACAAGTTAAAATATAAAATCATTTCCTAGTTGAAAATAAATAAAATGCCAATAATCGGTCCCAGCCCCTCAAAAGACACCAGATCTTTCTTTCCTTCTATTTTAATTGTCTAATTTAATCTCTGAAGTATTCTGAGGTGCATTTTTGATGTATGAAAAGAACTACACAGACATACTGTAATTTCTGGCCAACAACCCGCGACTTTTTTCACACGCTTTCAACCCTGCGGTTTATGCAGAAATGCGGCGCTAGCGTGAGTGGGGCGCTAGCGTTAAACTCGTTCTGTGTATTGGGAATTGCGGTAATTTGATTGATTCATATCTGAATTGACAAAAAGCTTGCTTTCTCAACTTTTTAGTCAGCTGTTGTAGTTAGCTGGCACTTGTAAGTCAAGTTATCACTGTACTCTGTGATGGTAATTGCTACAAAGCACAGTTTCACGCAATCGTTACCTGGGGTACTCTGCAGATGTAATGTAAACACAATCCTTTTCTGTGACAGAGGATGAAAATGTGGCAAATGTTCCATCTTGGAGGGGCAGGAGCTCTAGTCCTATTAGGTCGCTGTAATTGGAATCACTCAGCACAAACTCTAGTAGCAGCAGCTTGTCCTCTAAGGACCCTTTGCATTTGGACTTCCTGACAACCTGCCGTAGCAAGGCTGGTGTAATCTTTCTCACTTCTGGGGCGTAGGCCACCAAGACCGAGTCTACCGTTTTAGGCACCAGTACTACCTGCATCCCTGAGCTTTGAAGGTAGTTAATGACTGTCTGTGAAATGTCTTTGTCTATATCGAGCTCTGAGAACACAGCTTGGTCCAGGCTGACCCAGCTTTCACTGAGGGAATAGAAGACAGGGTGCTGTAGGAGGTCTTGAAAGAGGGGCTGTAGTATGGGTTTCCACCTGGATTTGACCAGGTTTGGGTCTGGCCAGGCCGCATAAGTCGCTCGAGGGATTAATGGAAAGTTTTGGTCCATTTTTGTCTGTACCCTTTTGATAACCTCAGTGAGGAGGAATAAATAAGCCTGAGGGATGACTGTGATTATAAGTAGCTCATTCCATAAGGCAGCTGGATCCCTCCACTGGTCCACGTCCCGCCACTTGATACTCCTCCGGTTGTCTGTGAGTCCAAAGAACCCACTAATGTGTACGGGAAGACCTGTCTCACCTTCCTCACCTGGGGGGAGGGGAAGGAAGCAAAACGCTCGTCCTGAGAAACCAGAGGCGGCCCCTTCATCTTCTCTGTCCGTTGGAGCCAGAGGTAGGGCGATGCCAATGGTAGGCATGAACTTTAAGTCATCTGCAAGAGAGTCCAACTCAGCACACATTCCTCTACCACCAACTCCATTACACACAAGCCACTTCATCCTCTGAGATTCTTTCTTGGTTTTATCCTGAGTCTCTATGCTGACCTGGTAAGTGACGCAGGTGAGCGTGGAGCTAGGAACATGGTTGCTGTAGTTGTCAACTGCCTCCGCCAGAGTGTCCAACGAGTTTGTTCTTTCAAGTTTATCATCAGTCTTTTCTCGAGCTGAAACCTGAAACAACATCCGCTCCGTGCCATCTGATTCACGAACGTGCAAAGAGATCTTTTGGACGCACTTCAGGAAGAGCAACACAGTGTCTGCGTCAGATTTGAATGACTCAAACAGTTCCAAAACCTTTTCTTTGTTGTAAAGGTTGCTACTGAGATGGGAGGGTTTCATCCGGAGCGGGAAGCGGAACAGTGTACCAGGGAAGCAGCCGTCCTCGAAGGTTTTCTCACAGTTTCCAAATATTCCGGTATACGGGGCAAATTGGTCCGACAATTCAGTGATCTCTTTTATGTCCGTTTTCAAGTTCCAACAGTGTCCCGACTCGTTCACTCCAAACAGGGTCTGGTGAGGGTCCAGCATTGCAATCTGTTCTCCGCTGAATATACTGGGGACATCTAAACAAAGAGATCGGTATACAATGAATATATTGCACATCACAAGCAACTGTTGAGTATCTTAGAAATACTTTAGTATTTTACATGAAAAATTGACTGGGAGTACTGTGTTGGATTAAGATAGCTGGAGATAACGACATTTTTTTTCCAAGACAACAACCTGAAATATGGTAGACTGAATTGAATCCAATCCCAAATCGTCCAACTTTCAGTGGGTCATCTCTCTTCCTGCTCCTGGCTATCTCCTGAATCCCATTCCAGTCCTCCACAGTAAACACAGCATCATTGTAGACATACAGCGCTGTACCTGGAAATCCATGATGGTACTGCATTAAAATAATGCAGTGGAATACTTCCAAAGTCGTAAATTTACGACAACTGACGAATTTGTCTGGGAAAAGTGTGACTTAACACCATCACAATGCATTTGAAATGACTAAGATATTTTAATTGCAGACTACGGTGTTGGAATTGCAACAGTTAGTACCGTAATTTCCAGCCAATATTGCCACAACTTTTATCACACGCTTTCAACCCTGCGGTTTATGCGGTGATGGGGCTAATTTGTGCATTTTTTTCTAACGGCCACAAGGGGGCACTTGAGCGGAAAAGGTAAGAGTGAGACTGGTGGAATAAATGTGCCAAGGAAGTGACTTTTACCGTGGGCACTTGCGGCTTTTACACGGCTGCGGCCTATGTATGTACCAAATGGTAATTCCTTTACAAATGTACTGGGTGAGGCTTATAACAAGATGCGCTCTGTAGGCCGGGAATTACGGTAGCATTCCATTTGACAGTGTTGTTGTATTGTACTTTACTGGGCATCGAGAACTTAATTGTGAACTATTTCTGTCCTAAATCTCTCAGGATAGAGGTAAGAAGGAACAGCTGATTCTCAAAAATACATGACATCAGAAAACATGAGTTACAACATCTTACAAAGGTCTCTGTGGTTACCAGCGCTGTCTGACTTGTTAGGACAAACCTTGATGCTCAGCCATGTCCGGTGACCACAACGACTCCAGCCCATACTCCGTTTCATCGTACATGAACTTGACTTCGCTGGCTCCAGCGTCCTCAGCATTTTGAATGAGCTCCTTTAAAGCACGGCATGAGGTATTGCATTATTTCCAAAAACTGGGTTTTCCCCGGCCTTTTTAATGTAACTTACTTTCAAAATCTGTCCACCTTCAGGGTACCTCCTCAGGATATCTTTGAGAAATTCAACCAGTGGCGGCGTAGTTTGCCCAAATCTTCCTGTCAAAAAACACGCTGGCGTAATTGTCACCATTCACGACAGCAAGTCAGACTTCCAAAACCACATGGGCGGCTTTATCGTTACCTCCACCTTTGAGGCCTTTTCCCTCCAGAGTGATAGATACTTCAGGACTTCCTGTGGGTACCAGGATACCAATCTCCATGCTATCATCTGGCTATCAAGAACAGATGTACACACAAGTTTTACGTCAATGACTAGTCATAAAAAACAAACAAAAAAAAGTCAATTAAATAAATGTGCATCAACCAACAAAACAAATAGAAAGTGACATGACTAAAACAGAGAGAACATTACTATGGCCATGTACTGTTTCATAGCCAACTCCTCTTATCAAACTACTCCTGAAAGTCAAAAGAAATCATCTTAAAGGTCAAGTGTCATGCCTATAAACACTGTAATATAGGTATTGTAATGAAAAATACTTATAATATTATTCACTTCACTGTCCATATGAAAAAATAAATATGAACGTAGAGCGTGTCATCCATGTGCAAAGTTGCGGAAGTCTCATTCGACAACCAAGTGGTAGCCATATTGCCTGCAACGTCTGTCCATGACATCACGCGGGGACATTCACCATTGAAAACACGCAGTGCCACCTACTATGGGACACGGAAGCTCTTTTCGAAGAACAGAACATCTCACAATCGAGTGAAGTGACCGGGGCAATATTACCCTATCGTTTCGAGCCATGTTTAGATGACATGCGGATCACTTCTAAATAACAACAGACTCCCAGACAGTATGTATGTGCCAGCCTGGCCGAAGCCATGTTCAGCAAGGTCGGGGCCTCCTCCGCCGAAGTCACACTCGGCGGAAACGGGTACATAGACACATTTAGCACCCCTCACTTACGTACGTGGATCTTTTGTTACTTTCTAAGAGGATTACGGCCCCACCCTCCCCAAATTATTGATTTTTTTTAATAGCTGTATACACACCCACCTGTCATTTGGAACCCGCGAAGCTCTCGTTCTTTGCACCCTTGCAATCCATTTTTCACGACAAACCGGGTCTTTTTGAAAAGTATGAAGTGAAGGATGTTCGAACAATATCCAGAAATACAACGAGCCGGCATTTTGGCTAACACAAATGAACAAAGAGCTACTTTCCAGCAGGTAAAACTAGTAGAAACAGACGAGACCGCTCGAGTGAGCGTCTGCTACTAACGTCACTTCCTGCTTCTTCTCGAAAAGAAATCCCTCGAGAGGATTTCCATGGCGGGAGTGACAAAAAGCCATAGACGTCAAAATCATGTGTGCCCTTTTTTTCCCCATTAATAACATCCTAAAAATCATGCATTTCATGACCGTAGACTCTTAATGAGATGTGATAACCTTATTACATTTGTGCTCATTTTCCAAGGTGAACGTCTAACCCAGTGTACTCAGCCGTTCTTATACATTAAGAGATTGGCCAACTGTGCAGTCCCTCTCAGTCATCATCCTCATCATGTCCGAACCACGATCATCAATCAGCCTAGAGAAGGACGGAATAACTGACAGCGTAATCAATTTGTATTAAGACGGCATAACGGCACGACACTGGCTGTACTTACAGTACCTTTATTTGTCCAAGAAACAAAATCATCAACACTGATCTGACTTCTGTGGATGAACACTCACAGTTGTAGTCAACTAATATGACACACACCACTTGTACAACACATTAAGGTCTAATAAAAAAAAAGAAAAAAACTTAAAAATTCAGACTTCACAAAGATAATAACGGACTGTTTTCATGACCGGAATCAAGAACCTAGTAATGTAACAACATGACCCTTGTGAGGGTAAGCGGCTTGGAAAAAGGATGGATGTAATAAATGTTAATAAATGCGTTATTAATATCCAGTATGTTCTACTCATATTTCAATAGCATTGCAATATACAGAGGCTAGGGTGTACCTAATGATGTGGTCAGTGAGTGTAAAATTCTTGCGTAAAGTGCAGGGTCGTGACCTTGCGGTGTGTAGTATTAGTAGTATGTAGGAGTGGCCCGCAGCTAATTTTTCCGTATGAGATCATGGGAGGGGGGGTGTAGACCACTGGCCACCACCTGCCACTTTCACTCAACTGGGACTCCAAACGGGAGGTCAGCTCCCAGTCATGGTCAAGAAACATGCTAAGACAACCAAAACCCACCTCAGATATGTTACTGACATGTATGAAGTAAAATACATTTTCAAAGCAATTGTTTTGTTGTACACTACTGACAAATGGCATACACTTTATGTGATTATTTCTGCACAGTCAATAGTGTAAATGAGTATCTTGAACTTTATCCTGTAGTTCCAGAGTCAAACACTTTAAGTGGGATTTTTTTCTGCTGCTGGCGTTTATCTTCAATTACAGGAAGAGAGATCAGCTCTCCATTTCTTAGGAGTCTCTTCCAGTACAATGTGACAAAACCACAGCGCAGTACTCAAAATAAACCGGTCATATGACGTTTTCCAAGAGGAGAAAAACAAAGACAAACAAACTACGGTTCCATTTTCCAAGCCCATTATCCTCACAAGGGTCGCGGGAGGCATGGAGGCTATCCTGGCTAACTGAGGTATGCATACCGAACGGGAGAAAAGGAGGGTATTATATTGGCTTTCTTTGAATTGAGCAAAAGAAAATATGTTCTAAATGTTCATCATGAGCTACTTAAAAATAATAATAAAAAGGGATCTTGCACTGACAACAACAATTCACAAAAGGTGCACAATCAAATTTTTTGTGATTGTGATTTTGGTTGCTAACGATGAAATGAGCCTGATCGTCTGAGATTTTTTTTTTTTTTTTCATATTTAAAATGCAGGCATGTGCTTCATTAGTAGCAATGGACACGAGCCAGTCAGGCAGTGACAAAGGCGGCGACTGCGTGGTTAAGACTTTATTAAGAGCCGGCACCACATTCTGTGGCCAACTTCAAAATGAAAGTTTCCAATGGCATCGAATGTATTAAGCTATAGGATCTTTTATTTTGAAGGTGGCCCGAGAAATGCACCCATCATTGAAAATTCGTCATATTGATGGCGAGGGGTTTCAAATGAAAAGTCGGTGCTTACAGCCGCAATTTATGTATTAACGCTATTTGCTTCCATTAAGTTGCAATTCGTGATTTCACAAAGCAGAATTATTCACTTAGCACTTGGAGTAGATTTTTTTTTTTTTTTTTGTGGAATGATCATTTATTCTTATTTCAAGATTTTGCACTGTGGCATATTAATATTTGATATTTTGTTAGTCATATTTTGTGACATATTGTTTGTGGAAAAATAGTGGAAGAAAAACACAGGTATTTCTCTAACATGAGGAATAATCACGTTTAATAATCCACCCATCTATCAATTTTCTTAGCCGCTTATCCTCACAAGGGTCACTGGGGAGTGCTGGCGCCTGTCCCAGCTGTCAAAGGCCACATAGAGACAAACAGCTGCACTCACAATCACACCTAGGGGCAATTTAGAGTCCAATTAATGTTGCATGATTTTGGGATGTGGGAGGAAACCGGAGTACCCGGAGGAATCCCACGCAGGGACGGGGAGAAAATGCAAACTCCACACAGGCGCAGCCGGGATCGAACCCGGGATCTCAGAACTGTGAGTCCAACGCTTTCCAGCTGACCAGCCGTGCCGCCCGTTTAAAAATCATGATTACAATATTGATCAAAATAATCCTGATTATTGTTTTGGCCATAATTGTAAGCTGTGATGTTGCCGCAGTGTTTATCTGTGATTCAAATTTCGAATCGCAGTAAAGGTCGAGGTCGAACGCGTCGATCGATGTGCTCCCACTCCTAACGGATACCGATAAAACTTCAACCTTGCCCCTCGCACTTTTAATGCGCGGTTCGAGCTAGTAGGTACATATTTATACGCAAGTACAACGTACCATTTTGCCATTGTGAATGAGTCGCTGCTCTCTGACCGGCAGGTTTGTGTCTTCATAGATGAACTGCTTCACATCCCCTAGCGACGTCAAAGGAGAGACCCGGTAGGACCTCAGGCCAAAGTAGTCGTGATGCACGTTCACCCTCGGCAACCTTGAAACAAAGAATTTATGAAAATCAGATCCATGTTTAAGCGTAATACCCAGCAATTGCCAGGATCAGAAAGGTTTATTGCCGTTGTTAATCAAAGGGAGATGTGGCGCAACAAGAAACAAAATGTCACCAAATTTTGTTTATAGAACAAGCAGCTGACTTGAGTCCATCTCTTGACCATCAATTGCCTTTCGATGTTTGTATCCAGCTGAAGCCTTTACGAAGAAAATAACGTGACTGATTCATTCTACCTTCCCCAGGGCCATACAACATGGCACATGAAAGACGATTCTCTAACTCATACTTATTACTGGATTCCCAATGTAATTATGGCGTTAATGTTTTTTTCCTGATCAGATCCGTGTTGCACTTGGATGTTTTTTTTTCCCCCCGAATGTGGATCAAAATTATCTTTGTATACAGACTTCCTATATTAGGGACGGGCATAATAAGTCTTTGATCATGAAGAATTAGGTCACTTTGTACAGATGTGATTATTCTTTAAACATGTCTTGAAGCAAAAGAGGCAAAATGGTGTACAATACTCAGTTTGTGAGATTTCTATGTCGCATCTGTAATTTAGACAGATTGATAACGTCCGTCACTCACATTTGACCAGAGCGACGAGTGCACAGTCGAGCATGAAAAATCACGCGTGTAAAATTGGTTACGAGTAGAAAAAAATAGATATTGAAAGACGTTGCTTATTTTATGTAGTCTTGACATTAATCTATGTGTTTATTTTATAAAGGTTGTTAACTAAACAAGCCTGCTCCTAAACAATCAGTCTTCACCCGGAAACAGGAAATGCAAGTAAACCGTACTGAGCATGTACGGAACTTAGGCCGAAAGCGAATGTTCAGAGCTGCTTCACGTACTGCGAGCGCATTACGTCGAAAGTCATCAACATCATGAGCCATGTCAAAGGAAATTCAGTTACAGCAGGGGTGCTCATTGCGTCGATCGCAAGGAAGTGTGATGGCGACACCACCCCCCACCCCCGCCCAAAAAAGACGTCCTCCGGAATCATCCACCTCGTCGCTTGATTCAGGTGTGGCCAATACATCGAGTGCATGCACATAAAGGTGCGTTCTAGCAAGCCGGCCTCCTATTCACGGCAGTCGCAGCGATGCGCACGTGCACACCACCCCCCCCCCCAAACAATACATCACAATTGCCGACAGGAACGTTTGTTACAATGTATCGCAAGCTTGTTACCACTAACGCCGATTATGTTGAACTAAACTTTCAGCATTTTCAAAACATTCCGGGTATAGACCGTTCGTGTTTATTCCTTGACAGGCCAGTGCATTTAACTTTTCTTCAGATAAAGTTTGTCAGATCAAGACTTTTTATTGATGAAACATTTTAAATACCGTTTTATATCAGTTGAAATTAGAAATGATCATTTCTGAGTTTGGTTCTATTTTAGTTATGTGTTTATTTTATTTTTAATTTGCAATTATGTTACATTAACCCTGTGAGTTATTTTAAGGTCTTGAGATTCCATCCCTAATCACACCCACAACTTTATATGCGAGCATGACTGACCACACCCGCACATTTTTCAAATGTGTGTGAGTGGAACGATAGTGGTAGTTAAACACAAACTCGCACAGATTTTTTGGGGGGTGTCGGGGAACAAACAACGAAAATGGTCATTGGTGGTACTTCAGTGGTGATTTTGGAGGGGTTAAAACTTACACGTTTGCCTTGCAATTATAAATGATTGTAAATTATTTACAGATCTTCCCTATTTGCAGTTGGGGACGACCCCTATTCCTCACAAGTAGTGCTTCTGCACCATAAAACCTAACAATCAACTGTAACTGCACATTGGTAACCTCACCGATTGTGATGTGTTCACTATCAATGCATTGAACGGAGTGATGCGAATTAAAGGTCACGGTCATATTTATTTCTATGAAGAGAAGAGAATCTTCGCCCACCATGAGGACAAACATAATAACATTTAGCTTATTCAGCAGAATGGGACCCAAGCAGCTGGGTGGTGTGCCTTGCGTGGGTGGGTGGGGCAGTCTGCAGTCACAAGAACTGAAAGAAAGGCCAGAGGAAAGTCCAGCGGACAAAAAAGGGGTTCACGTTCAAAGCCGCGGGTCCAAAGGTTCGCTTCGTATCCATTAATGAACAGGACCGACATTGAATTCCCTGTAAGGGGTTTCGGAGCGCTGTCAACGCGCTGCTCCTATATTATTTGCGCATTTTCTCCCGCATCATTTCTCGTGCCGTGAACTTACCACAGGTGCGGACTGTTGTCGGCCATCTCGCTGCTGTTGCCGCCTTCGAGGGACTATGTTCTCGTCTCCGCGTATGAATACTCCATCCGGGCTGCGGCACAAACAACAACGCCGCCGTTACTTCCATGAAAACGCTTGTCTCTTGTGTTTACGTGTACCTTCATTCTTTACACACATGCTGATTCGGGAATAGAGTTCCACAAAAGCAATATAAATTGAAGTAGTCTGTCACGATGGAAGAGCTAAAAGGTGTTCTTGTGCACAGTGTACCACCGAATTTTGATGGTTATGTTGCTTGCACGCAGCGTGATCCGGCTATCTCATTATCACTCACTTGTGTCCGGCCAACGCGCGCCGACAACGGTGCCCTGAAATAGTTGTCCGTTATCCGTCACGACGTGTTCCGGGAAAGCCCGCTTGCTGCAGCAGCGATAACAGCGACTGGCATAGTTTTTTTTTTTCTTCCTGAGATCACAATAGCGACTCCTTCCAAGGCAATGTTCTAAGAATAAAAATGAATTAACCCACTCAGCCGTGGGCATGGAGCGAGATGGTTCGAGCCCACCAACTTCCGCCTCGTCCGGAAAAATGAAAAAAACTAAACAAAACAACGAAATTTCCTTTGTTTTCGTGTGTGTGTAATGTTGAAATGGATATAATCAGGATCAAGAAAACCCTTCTTTTCGCACGACACACTGGTCTCACTTTTTTGTTTTTTAGGTCGGTAAAACCAACGGTGGGTGATGCTGAGCGCATGCGCAGTGGCATAACTAGGTCATTTCCCCAAAATAAATATAAAAATTTTCTAGTGCTCACATGTAGACGTCTGCTCGTCGAAATTCGTCTTAACCCGCTATTAGTACTGTATTTTGTTGACAAAAATTGGTTTTAGTGGGTAATTTTTTTTGAACAAAGAGTGTTACGTAGTCAAGAGGCTTCCCTGCTAATTCTAGTCAAGTCGCCGACTGTTGCGAAAGTACTATTTCATCAGTCATTTAAATTTGAAAGCAAACCGTTAAAAAAAATCATAATTGCAGGGGTTTTTTTCATTTTAATACACCATTTATACCAGATTAATGCAAATCCGGGATTCAAAATAATTTAAATGGATATCTTAATTAGAAAGTATGTGTTCTCGGATTTTTGCCTCTTTTAAATATGACAAATTGTAACTTGAAATAACACAATACTGTACACAACAACCGAGAAGAAAGGATCTCTCCTACTGTTGATTTGTGGGATTTTCAGTCATGACATGGCTAATATGGGCTGCATGAAGCATAGGTCAAGTTTGGAACGTTCGTCACACAGATTGACACAGTGAAATGATCAAATAGTTCAACAACTACGATAATTTCAGTAGTACAGGGGCAAGCGACATCGTTATTTAAATGGCAAGGGGCCCTATGAAACTTCAAATATATCCGATAACAGAATATGTTAACCAAATCTAGTTTGCAGTTAACCCTAAAAAAAAAAATAGTAATCACTCCACTTACCAGAGAATCACAATTTTGTTTCAGTTTGCCTAAAATAATCCCCAAATCCTCTTCACATCCTGCGATATAAATCACATTTCATAGTGGTCCGTCTCCACGTGAAAGCGCGTGCATCACATTACATATCTGCCGCATTGGAGAGAGAGAGAGAGAGAGAGAGAGGAGAGAGAGAGAGAGAGAGAGAGAGAGAGAGAGAGAGAGAGCGAGAGCGAGAGAGAGAGAGAGAGAGAGAGAGAGAGAGAGAGGGGTGAAGGGACACTCCACACGGAGAGGTCTGCAGCTCATCTGCTGCAGCGTGCACACGGAAGCAAAATGCACGACCGAAAGGATCACAGGAATTTCATCCCATCCACTTCATGAAATCAGACTTCACGACAAATTCCCACGAGCCGCGATATGCCCGGTAGCAATTTGACACTGCAGTCATTTGTCAGAAGCACGAAGCTTCTTAAAGGGACAGGAAAATGCCTGCACGGCACAAGAGGTGAACTCGCACAAGGGTCAAACGTGGATCGCACAGAATGACATGTACAGAATATTGAAAGGACTGAGACATCAGGGACAGTGGCTCTGGATTGGTAGACTGGGATGGTGGTCCCCCTTTTCAAGAAGGGTTACAAGAGGGTGTGTTCCAACTGTAGAGGGATCACACTCCTCGGCCTCCCTGGTAAGGTCTACTCAGGGGTATTGGACAGGAGGAGGAGCAATGTGGTTTTCGTCCTGGCCGTGGAACAGTGGACCAGCTCTACACCCTGGGCAGGATCCTTGAGGGTGCATGGGAGTTCGCCCAACCGTATGGGGTACCGACCCCCCTGATACCGGCTGTTCGGTCCCTGTACGACCGCTGTCAGAGTTTGGTCTGCATTGCCGGCAATAAGTCGGATTCATTTCCGGTGAAAAGTTGGACTCCGCCAAGGCTGATCTTTGTCGCCGATTTTGTTCATAACCTTTATGGACAGAATTTCTAGGCGCAGCCGAGGTGTAGAGGGTGTCCGGTTCAGTGGCCTCAGTATTCCATCTCTGCTCTTTGCAGATGATGTGGTTCCGTTGGCTTCATCAAGCCATGCTCTCACTGGAGCGATTCGCAGCAGAGTGTGAAGCGGCTGGGATGAGAATCAGCACCTCCAAATCCGAGACTATGGTCCTCAGTCGGAAAAGGGTGGCATGGCCCCTCCAGGTCGGGGATGAGATCCTGCCCCGAGTGGAGGAGTTCAAGTATCTTGAGGTCTTGTTCACGAATGAGGGAAGAATGGACCGAAATCGACAGACGGATCGGTGCAGCGTCTGCAGTGATGCGGACTTTGTATCGGTCCGTTGTGGTGAAGACGGAGCTTAGTTGAAAGGTGAAGCTATCACTTTACGAGCCAATCTCCGCAGGGTGTCCGGGCTCTCCCTTAGAGACGGGGTGAGAATCTCAGTCAACCGCGAGGGGCCAGTGTCGAGCTGTTGCTCCTCCGCATTGAGAGTAGCCAGATGAGGTGACTGGGGCATCTGATTCGGATGCCTCCCGGACACCTTACCGGTGATGTGTTCCGGGCATTTCCCCCCGGAAAGAGACCCCGAGGATGACTCAGGACACGCTGGAGAGACTATGTTTCTCGGCTGGCTTTGGAACGCTTCGGGATCCCTCCGGAAGAACTGGAAGAAGTGGCTGGGCAAAGGGAAGTTTGGGTATCCCTGCTGAAGCTACTTCCCCCGCGACCCGACACGGAAAAGCGGTAGACAATGGATGGATGGACGGATGAAAGGACTGGGAGAAAATGCATGAAAATATGCAACAGATCATAAAACCTAAAGCAAACGAGTCAAATAGAAAGCAATCCATTTGGCTGTATTAATTAAAAATATCACCCCAAAAAATCATTATTCTTCTTCTTTTCCTTTCGGCTTGTCCCGTTAGGGGTCGCCACAGCGTGTCATCTTTTGCCATCTTAGCCTATCTCCTGCATCTTCCTCTCTAACCCCAACTGCCCTCATGTCTTCCCTCACCACATCCATAAACCTTCTCTTTGGTCTTCCTCTCGCTCTTTTGCCTGGGAGCTCCATCCTCAGCACCCTTCTACCAATATACTCACTCTCTCGCCTCTGAACATGTCCAAACCATCGAAGTCTGCTCTCTCCAATCTTGTCTCCAAAACATCCAGCTTTGGCTGTCCCTCTAATGAGCTCATTTCTAATCCTATCCAACCTGCTCACTCCGAGCGAGAACCTCAACATCTTCATTTCTGCCACCTCCAGTTCAGCTTCCTGTTGTTTCTTCAGTGCCACTGTCTCTAATCCGTACATCATGGCCGGCCTCACCACTGTTTTGTAAACTTTGCCCTTCATCCTAGCGGTCACTCTTCTGTCACATAACACACCAGACACCTTTCGCCAGCTGTTCCAACCTGCTTGGACCCGTTTCTTCACTTCCTGACCACACTCTCCATTGCTCTGTATTGTTGACCCCAAGTATTTGAAGTCATCCACCCTCGCTATCTCTTCTCCCTGTAGCCTCACTCTTCCCCCTCTACTTTTCTCATTCACGCACATATATTCTGTTTTACTTCGGCTAATCTTCATTCCTCTCCTTTCCAGTGCATGTCTCCATCTTTCCAATTGTTCCTCTGCATGCTCCCTGCTTTGACTGCATATCACAATATCATCTGCGAACATCATGGTCCAAGGGGATTCCAGTCTAACCTCATCTGTCAGCCTATCCATTACCACTGCAAACAGGAAGGGGCTCAGAGCTGATCCCTGATGCAGTCCCACCTCCACCTTAAATTCCTTTGTCACACCTAAGGCACACCTCACCATTGTTCTGCTGCCATCATACATGTCCTGTACTATTTTAACATACTTCTCTGCCACACCAGACTTACGCATGCAGTACCACAGTTCCTCTCTTGGTACTCTGTCATAGGCTTTCTCTAGATCCACAAAGACACAATGTAGCTCCTTCTGACCTTCTCTGTACTTTTCCACGAGCATCCTCAAGGCAAATAATGCATCTGTGGTACTCTTTCTAGGCATGAAACCATACTGTTGCTCGCAGATACTTACTTCTGACCTGAGTCTAGCCTCCACTACTCTTTCCCATAACTTCATTGTGTGGCTCATCAACTTTATTCCTCTATAGTTCCCACAGCTCTGAACATCCCCTTTGTTCTTAAAAATGGGAACTAGAACACTTTTCCTCCATTCTTCAGGCATCTTTTCGCCCGCTAGTATTCTGTTGAATAAGTTGGTCAAAAACTCCACAGCCATCTCTCCAAATTGCTTCCATACCTCTACCGGTATGTCATCAGGACCAACTGCCTTCCCATTTTTCATCCTTTCTGACTTCCCCCTTAGTAATCATTTCCACTTCCTGGTCCTTCACTCTTGCCTCTTCAACTCTTCCTTCTCTCTCATTTTCTTCATTCATCAACTTCTCAAAGTATTCTTTCCATCTATTTAGCACACACTACCGGCACCAGTCAACACATTTCCCTCTCTATCCTTAATCACCCTGACCTGCTGCACATCCTTCCCATCTCTATCCCTCTGTCTGGCCAACCTGTAGAGATCCTTTTCTCCTTCTTTCGTGTCCAACCTGGTGTACATGTCTTCATATGCCTCTTGTTTAGCCTTTGCCACCTCTACCTTTGCCCTACGTCGCATCTCGATGTACTCCTTTCGCCTCTCCTCAGTCCTCTCAGTATCCCACTTCTTCTTCGCTAATCTCTTTCCTTGTATGACTCCCTGTATTATGGGGTTCCACCACCAAGTCTCCTTCTCCCCTTTCCTACCAGATGACACACCAAGTACTCTCCTGCCTGTCTCTCTGATCATCTTGGCTGTCGTCGTCCAGTCTTCCAGGAGCTTCGGTTGTCCATCGAGAGCCTGTCTCACCTCTTTCCGGAAGGCCGCACAACATTCTTCCTTTCTCAGCTTCCACCACATGGTTCTCTGCTCTACCTTTGTCTTCTTAATCTTCCTACCCACCACCAGAATCATCCTACATACTACCATCCTATGCTGTCGAGCTACACTCTCCCCTACCACTACTTTACAGTCAGTAACCTCCTTCAGATTACATCGTCTGCACAAAATATAATCTACCTGCGTGGTTCTACCGCCGCTCTTGTAGGTCACTATATGTTCCTCCCTCTTTTGGAAATAAGTGTTCACTACAGCCATCTCCATCCTTTTTGCAAAGTCCACCACCATCTGCCCTTCAAAGTTCCTTTCCTGGATGCCGTACTTACCCATCACTTCTTCATCGCCCCTGTTTCCTTTACCAATATGTCCATTACAATCTGCACCAATCACAACTCTCTCGCTGTCTGGGATGCTCAGAACTACTTCATCTAGTTCCTTCCAGAATTTCTCTTTCAACTCTAGGTAACATCCTACCTGTGGTGCATAGCCGCTAACCACATTATACATAACACCCTCAATTTCAAATTTTAGTCTCATCACTCGATCTGATACTCTTTTCACCTTCAAGACATTCTTAGCCAGCTCTTCCTTTAAAATAACCCCTACTCCATTTCTCTTCCCATCTACTCCGTGGTAGAATAATTTAAACCCTGCTCCCAAACTTCTAGCCTTACTACCTTTCCACCTGCTCTCTTGGATGCACAGAATATCAACCTTTCTCCTAATCATCATGTCAACCAACTCCTGTGCTTTTCCTGTCATAGTCCCAACATTCAAAGTCCCTACACTCAGTTGTAGGCTCTGTGCATTCCTCTTTTTCTTCTGACGCTGGATCCGGTTTCCTCCTCTTCTTTGTCTTCGACCCACAGTAGCTGAATTTCCACCGACGCCCTGTAGGTTAGCAGTGCCGGGGGCGGGCGTTGTTAACCCGGGCCACGACCGATCCGGTATGGGATTCTTTAGATGAACGCTCATATTTGTTTGGCACAGTTTTTACGCCGGATGCCCTTCCTGACGCAACCCTCTGCATTTATCCGGGCTTGGGACCGGCCTACAGATTGCACTGGTTTGTGCCCCCATAGGGCTGCATTCACCCCAAAAAATCATTACATAGGGAAAAATATATCGATTCAGTGAGATACCAGCAATGATTAAAATTTTCCAGTAGGTGGAGACAAAACACCAATGTTTGCATCTCTTGTCTCGATGCTTTGAACTCATCAGTCACATCCAACATTATGTCCACTACCTAAAACTAAAACTCGTCTCAACAATTGACAAAGTTCTGCTCTTACCAAAGGAACAATGCACAGTTTTGACAGACATTATCAGATGGATAACGATTTAAGATTGTAATTATTACAATTGTGGTTTGCAGTCATGCACTTCAAATATCAGGGTGATGTGGTTCACGACGGTAATAATATTTGAAATATTGGCTGGCAACCAGTTCAGGGTCTACCCTGCCTCCTGCCCGTTGACAGCTGGGATAGGCTCCAGCACTACCCGCAACCCTCGTGAGGATAAGCGGCAAAGAAAATGGATGGATGGATATTATTTATCCCTCTAGTGAGTTAAATGAAATACACTTTGGTGGAAGGGGGAATAGAATATGTCCTCATATATCTAAATTTTGTTTGACTTGTTTGGTTCCTGCCTCGTTTTCCCGGCTTTTCTCCGGGCAATCCGACATCGTCCCGGATTCCAAAACCATGTATGCTACGTTAATGGTGACTCCACATAATGTGAGAGTTTGGGTGTGCCCTGTAATTGACTGCCAATCAATCTGGGGTGTACAGCGCACCTCCCACTCCCCCAAAAGGAAAAGGATGATAGATACATTCATGGATGGATAGTTAGTTCCAGATCCTGCTGGTGTACTTCATAAATCGAAAAAAATGTTTTTATCCCCTTCTTCTTCTTCCTCTCGCTAGTTCGAATATTCTTTTTCTTGATGTTGCCAATACAGTATTGAAAAACAGCCACGTTGAATCCATCCATTTTCTTTGTCGCTTATCCTCACGAGGGAGTGCTGGAGCCTATCCCAGCTGTCAACGGGCAGGAGGCGGGGTACACCGTGAAGTGGTCGCCAGCCAATCGCAGGGCACATCGAGACAAACAGCCGCACTCACAATCACACCTTGGGGCAATTTAGAGTGTCCAATTAATGTTGCATATTTTTGGAATGCGGGAGGAAACCGGAGTGCCCGGAAAAAAAAAACCCACGCAGGCACAGGGAGAACATGCAAACTCCACGTAGGCGGGGCCGGAATCGAACCCAGGTCCTCTGAACTGCGAGGCCAACGCTTTACCAGCTGACCAACCGTGCCGCCGTCATGTTTTAACATAACAGATTTATTGTGTCCGTCACACGATCATTCAAATAACTCAAGTGTCACAATCAGTGGCAGGTTAGGAAATACGTTATGAGATTAGCGCAAATAATGGCAAGATTTGCCGGAACGGACATGCCCGGACGTGTGCGGTAATTGGTTACTTTTACTGCAGCAGCTGTGCTGAACTTTTGTCCCTCACTTCAACACACAAATGCACGTTATTTTTTTATTACTGATATCATACTGTGGTTAAGCAACCTGATGAATAACCCAAAAAGTTTCTTGATTTATTAAAAACTGCAGCCCACTGAGCGCGTAAGACGTTTCGCACTACAACAACTTGCCGAGTGGCCTCTAGGAGTGATTTAAAGACTTTCCCCGCGTCGGCCGCGTCGCGTATTGCCGAATTGCCGTAACAACTATCATCGCAACATAAATCTGGAACCTGCCGGAACACAATCGCTGTTCTTTGCTGTTGTGGATTCACGCGCGATTGTGCGTTAAGAGTGAGGCCCGTGCACCTGGCTTTTATCAAACGTTGGACTTAACCCTCCAAAAATACCCTCGCGAGTGTGGGCCATGCTCGAACTATCTCGCGGTTTCAGCGGTGGAAAACCGTCTACGCAAGTCAAACATTTTCTCCAGCATTTGGCGGTAAAAATAATGTCAAGTATGCAGCAAAGTCACACTGGAATCTTCATATGCAGCCGCAAAGTCAAGCCAGGCTATCAAGAGTCATGTCATTATCCAAGCCGCTTATCCTCACAAGGGTTGCGGGAAAGCTGGAGCCTATTCCAGCTCGCTTCGGGCGAAAAGTGGACTGCACCCTGAACTGGTTGCCAGTCAGTCACAGGGAAGATATCGACCTCATCACTGAGCCGGAATCAATCCCACGATGGCCGCACTACAGGCAGGCGTGTGTACCACTGCACCACCAGTGACCTAACAATACTATGTATGATTTAAGTTATAGAAAAATCAGAATGCTCCAATTAGAACACCTGTTGAAATCTCAGTAGTTTAGCAAGCGTTTGAGCAGGGGTATCACACTCATTTTTGTCGCGGGCCAGACAGTACTTTGCGGTTTCCCTCAAAGGGCCATCATGGCTGTGAAACGATAAAAAAATCTTAACTGCCTCATCATATTTACACATGAAATTTAGGAACTAGTTTTAGAATCAGAAATCAAGGGGAATGGGTTTTTCCAACTATTGGTGTTTGGTAATACCAAAAAAATGCATGTAATAGCTCAACGTTTTCATTTATGATATTAAAATTTGAAATTTTGGTACAGATCTGAACAAAAAATCCTGGAAATTGATACACACGATTTGCCTCCGCGGGCCACATAAAATCATGCGGGCGGCCGGATCTGGCCCCCGGGCCTTGAATTTGACACCCATGTGTTACAGGATTCTGAGACTTGGTACTGTATTACATTTTGCTTTGCTTTCCTTAGTTTTTGGCGTGAACCCGATAAAATACATATGAATATTGCAAACTCCTGGTTTAAAGGGAAATTCCGGTGGTTTGGAGTAATAATGTATCCAATAGGTCATGTAATATGTACTCCATTTTGATAATGTGATGTTAAATCCGCTTTCATTTAATAGTGTTTTGAGAAGATTTTTATCGACAATTACGGATTTCCAGGGGCGCCGCCATTTTCGCGAGTCACGTGACCTACGTACGCGGATGTGACATGTTGCGTGCCGTTCCAAACGCTCGGCCGGGGAGCGAGCTCACGGCTCCGCCGCTCGTCAGAATCGGCGTCATTACGGCCAAAAAAACATTGAAGTATTCAACATTATTTACATCCACAGGTTCAAATATGTATGGAAGTATTCCTTCGTCTTCCCGATCAACCGATATTGTTTTTTTCTTCATCGGATGAGGATAAATCCGAGAAATCGGCGCTGGGCATAAATGGCGTCCCATGTAATCGAGCGTCACGTAACACGTCACATCCGCCCACGTAGGTCATGTGACTCGCGAAAATGGCAGCCCCCCCAGAAAATTCGTAATTGTCGATAAAAATCTTCTCAAAACACTATTAAATGAGAGAAGATTTAACATGGCGGCACGGTGGGCCTCACATTTCTGAGGTGCCGGGTTCAATCCCTGCTCCGCCTGTGTGGAGTTTGCGCGTTCTCCCCAGTGCCTACGGGGGTTTCCTCTGGGCACTCCGGTTTCCTCCCACATCCCAAAAACATGCAACATTAATTGGACACTCTAAAATTGCCCCTAGGTGTGATTGTGAGTGCGGCTGTTTGTCTTTATGTGCCCTGCGATGGGCTGGCAACCAGTTCAGGGCGTAGCCACAGCTGTTATAGGCTCCAGCACTCCCCGCGACCCTCGTGAGGATAAGCGGTGAATAAAATGGGTGGATGGATTTAACGTCACATTATCAAGATAGAGTACATATTACATGACCTATTGGATACAGTGTTAATGCAAACCACCGGAATTCCCCTTGAAGTATTCCTGTGGAGCAGCACCAGTGACGTCACTAGACTTGAGAGGTGGGGTGGGGGAATAGTGACGGGGAGACGTAATCAACGAAACGACGTAAGAGTTTTTGTCTCAAGTTTTGCTTGGTCTGATGTAATTAACAGATCAGATTTGATTTGTGTCAATCGAGAGTGTTTAATCGGGTTCATCTCCAGTCAGAATTTGTCGCTGACGAGGACGCCCCCCCCCCCCCCCCCCCGGCTCCGCCTTTCATGTGGGCGCTTGAGTTTGTCCTCGCTGCTGCTTTCATGTGGCGCCCCCGAGACTGACTGAGCTTCGTAGGCTTCTTTTTTTTTTTTTTTTTTTTTTTTTTTTGCAGCGCTTGACGTGCAGGGTGGACCGGCGAGCGACACTAGAACACACGAGACCTCGTTCCGGACTAGTCGAGACTAATTCGGACCCGGTAGCTCGTCGCTAACAGGTAAGACGTTCAAAGTGAGTCCTTTTCTCGCCTCGGGTTAATCACATTTTGTGGAGGCGGCAAGAAATCATGTCAACACATGAGCGCCAACTGAGGAATAAAAACAATCCGGTCTTTCGTAAAGTTGACTTTAAGATCTTTGTGATACTATTGAAGCGATTCTGTGCTGGAGTGAAATCTTTAAGACTACTTAAGGGGCTGCTGAGCATTTTGTGACACATTATTTCCCATTGCTAATTAGTCTACATATGAATTGGTGGGAAAAATCTGGACATTTTTTTTCAGATCAGTTAGAAGCAGTTTAACATAATTCATGTGTGCATGCTTTATTAATGAATTAAAAATCTTGTTTCTTGGACAATCTTTCAGATTTGTTCTGCATTCTCACACTCAAATTTAGTATTGCATGCTCACATAAATGGAATCTAATCTCACAAGGCGTTTTTCTCCCTTTGTTACACGCGAACAAAAATTAAGATGTATAACATACCTTTGGATTTTTCTTTTCATAAAACAATGTTATGATGTTACATTATATATTGGTACCCTACGGCGAGTTGGACATATTCAACCCGTGAGCGCATACAACCCGGTCCGTCATGCAATTTTGAAAACATAAATGCTGTCAAATTGATTTACCAATACTGAGAATAGAGCTCGTGCACGTGACGTCACCGTTTTCACGGCGCCATATTGCCGGTCAAACAGAGCTGCTCAATAGTGTGGGGGACATTGAACCGCAGGAGAATATTTACAATACCCGAGAGCTGTTGTGCTGTTGGTTGTCACAACAGACGAGAAGAGATCATTCTATGGAATACCAGCTAAAAACACCAGAAAATAATGGATTTCGGCAATTAAACATGGATGGGTGGCGCCCAACCAAAATACACACACGCCTGTGTAGCGATCGCTTCATTTCTAGTAGGAATTATTTTTCTCAATCTCAAATGACCAAAAATTATTTATAATGTCAAGTTGGCTCATTTGAGAACAACACGTGTTTAAAAAAAAAAAAAAAAAATGTTGCAGCGGTTTACGGAGATTATGTGTGGGGGCAATCGCTTCCGTGTACCTTCCGTGGAGATGACTCTGTCCTCTTTTTTTTTTTTTTTTCAATCACAGTTTAATAAATGCGAGTTTGTGGTCATTTTTTAAATATCGGTATTTGTATTGAATACTAGCTGAAAAGATCGATGGATTCCGGCAAAGGTTAACGTGTGGCCGAACACGCTTCCGCGTTCAATGAGTTGTCAAAACCGTCACTCTGTGGGATTTATTCTTGATTGAGAACAGATCCAGCAACAAAGTATTCGTATGCGTCCAGACTTTTATACGCTTTCAAACTTTTCCATGTACATCCCGACGACTTACTCACCAGATCCATGTGTCGATCCAGTTGTCCAGGACAAGCGGAAGCGAATTAACAGTCCAATTTCTTGTCAGCGAAAAAAAAATCATTTTTGGCATTAAATGCGGGTCCTCTAGGTCGAGTTTATCAAATTTTTCTACATACCTTTGTTTATTTTCACCTTCTAAATGTCTGACGGTATCGGACAAGACTCTGGGCATCGTGCTACAAGACATATTTCCGTGTTGTCTCCAACCGACTTAGCATTGGGCAGTGCTTAGCTTGACCTGCAATATGGCGACGCAAACAAAAGTCACGTGATTTTATGACGTAGTTGCACGAGCTCTATAACACTATGTACATAAACACCTGTTCAATTGTTGCGTTATATTTTTTCATAGATAGGAGTACGTACGGCCCTCGGACGACTTCCTAAAATGTGAAAATGTTTCCTGAAAACAACATTTATATTTATTTTGTGTTTCAGCTGTTCGCTACAGACGTAAAAAAAAAATGGTCCGGATGATTCCGAACTCCATCTCGCTTGTAATTACCGTGCAGCTCCTGCATTCAACTCTGGTAAGTGAGTGTTTTTCTCATTTTTGAGTAGATGTGCACTCGCTAAACTTTTTTTTTCTTGTACATCATGATGTAAAACTATATTCATTTCCCAATAGATTGTAAAGACTTGGAGAAATAATACAGTCGTTAATTATAACTCAAGCAGAAGCACCATAGCGAACGTCTTTTTCAGAGCACCAAGTAGTCTTAAAGTCTTCAAATTACGATACGACGACTTTTATCCCTCGTCCGCTTGTGCTAAAAGTAGTGAAATGCGGGAATTTCCTAACCGTGGTCCACCAACCGTCTGTCTCTGTCTCAGATTCCTGCACAGGCTGAAGAGGAGAGCAGAGAATGCAAAGAGCAGGAGTACAAGGACCAGTTTGGGAATTGTAAACCTTGCAAGCAGTGCGATGCGGGACAGGAGCTATCAAAGGTTGGGAAAGAAACGCTCTGTGTGTGTGTTTTCGCTCTCGAAATGTTGGGTTGAAGCAACTTCCGTTAAAACTGCAAAGTAAATGTTGGTCGGATTAGAGGGGGGGAGAAAAAAAAAGGAAACTGTTGAGTTGGAGCAAACAATGTTGAGAAAAGTCCATTTTATCCAGGCAAACAACGTTATTAATGACTTCCTCTCATTCATGGAGAGAAGAGCCGAGTCGTCTTTATTCAGTCACACCCATACTTTTTGACCTCCTCCAGATGAATGGCATCCATTGTTTCCCCCTTTTCCCCGTGGCACCCGCTCCGACTCATTGTCTCCGCCCTTTGAAGCTGAGCTAAGCTTACCGCTTTCAGGGTTGGTCGTGCCCCCCTTACCCCTACCGTAGTCTGTTCGTGTATTTATATGAGTGTTTTGTATGAACAGGCCTCTGTACCAGGCAAATTTTAATACATGTACCAACGTACATGTTGATCGTACGTAACGTATCAAAGAACCTGGATTGTAAGACAAAAAAAACTATAAGCAGAACGTAGGACATAAAACAAAAGAACCCCGACGACGCTCACGTCGACATACCGTATGCTCGCACCTCAACGTTAAGAGCTGGTGAAAATAAACTCTTGACATGTGTTGCACACGTGCGTTTAAGCCCAGTTGACTTGAAGCAAAGCAAAGAAAATGTATTTGTATGGCGCTTTTCACACACGAGGTAACTCAATGTGCTTTACGTGATGAAAGGCATTTGAAAACAAAGAGATAAAACATTTTAAAATGGGATAAAAACAATAAAAATGACAAAGAAAATATTTTAAAAAAGACAATTACAGTAGTACCTTGGTTTTCGTACAAATCGGTTTTCGAAAGAAAATTTGGAGATTTTTTTGTTTTGGTTTTTGAATGAAAATCGATATTCGAACACCCCGACCACCTGACCCACAACGATTTGTTATTGTGGTTTCGAACGCACCCCTGAAAAAAAACAAAAAACGGAAAAGACGTAACGCGCGCCCCGAAAAAATCGCTTAAAAAAAAAACTTATTTTTTAGGCTTGGAACGCATTATTTTATTTTCCATTCATTGTAATGGGAAAACGTGCTTCGGTTTTCGAACGTTTTGGTTTTCAACCAGGCTTCTGGAACGGATTGTGTTTGAGAAGCAAGGCAGCACTGTAAAACCGCAGACAGTGCAAGTAATGTGATCAAAAAGTGAATATATTCTAAAAAGCATTAGGAAAAAAAGCTGGATTTCAAACATTCCCACTTGGGGCTGACCTCACCTCTGTTGCCAACTTCTTCCATTTGTGTGCAGCATAATAGCGAAATGCTGCTTCACCATGTTTGCTTTGGACTCTGCGCTCCACTATTCGACCCGAGTCAGTCGATCTCAGAGCTCTACTGGGTTTGTATTCCGAAAGCAATTTCTTTCATGTATTCAGGACCGAAATCATTTAGTAATTTATACACCACTGGCAGAACTTTAAAATCTGTTCTAAAGATGACTGGAAGCCAGTGCAAGGACTTTAGGATTGGAGTTGTATGCTCTGACCGCTTTGTTTAGGTCAGAACGCGAGCTGCAGCTGTTTCATACTATTTTTTTGGGAGTCCGGTCAGAAAACCATTACAATAGTCAACTCTACTTGAGATAAAGGCATGGCTGAGTTTTTCCTGGTCTGCTTGACACGTACAAGACTTGACTCTACATATGTTCTTCAGGTGGTAGAAGCCAGTTTTTGTGATTGATTTGATTGTTGAAAGTCAGGTCAGAATGAATCAGAACATCAGGGTTTCGGACTTGGTCTTTGGTTTTTAAAGATAGAGAGTCCATGTGTTTACTAACAGCAATTCTCTTTTCTTTTTATTGCTAAAAACAGTTGTCTCAGTTTTGTTGTGATTTAGTTGAATCAAATTTTGCCTCATCCAGTTTTTTATCTGGTTTAGACAGTGGGACAATACCTCAATTGAACTGTAGTCATCTAGAGACACCGCTAAATATAACTGCGTGTCATCTGCGTAGCTATGGGAGTCAAAATTAACGTTTTGAAGACGTTAACGTCTGCGTCGCACGGACCGAGCTTTGCAATACTCTTCAGTGGCCTTTGTGTGTCCCTGCCGGCTCCGGCTTGCACCCTGGGGTCCTGGTTAATAATTGGCTGCCTCATTTTTTTTTTTTTTTTCTTTGAAGGTAGCAGGATGACAGCTTGCAGCAGAGACCCCAGGCCAACCCCCCACCCCTTCCCTCCCCCAAGAGAATGTTTCCCAAGGAACAACCTCCAGTGGAAGCTTTGTAACCAAGACAATCTGTCCATATTCAGACGTGACTGTTTAGGAGGGAAGCAGATTTTTCGATTCCCTCTGTGCAGCTGCTATAGAGATCCCAAAGGAATGCGCCCCTGTTAGCAATGGATGTTTGCCTCTGGTAGCCGGGCTGAGGCTGGCAAACATCAATTAGCCCCTTCGCACCAACTGTAGCAAAAAGAGCCACCCACAGAGAGGCAACATCCATTACGAGCTATTTGTCTCAGCCATATTTCATCCCTTGTTCATGTTGCTTAAGGAATTCTCTCTCTCTTTTTTAAGATATGTCAAGCGTGAAGGAGAGAGAAATAAACTTTCCTTCTACTGCGTGCTGGAAAACAGCCAATTTCCAGAAAGGCAGACCCTTTCCTTTTAATGCAGCGGTGTCAAACACAAGGCAGGGGGCCAGATCCGGCCCGCTGCGTGATTTTATGTGGCCCGCAAAGCGAAACCGTGTGTATTAACATCCGTGATTTTGATTCAATTCTGTACCAAAATTCCAAATTGCCATATCATCAATGATAATGTTGACGACACCGGTGTCAAACTCGAGGACCAGGGGCCAGATTCGGCCTGCCGCATGATTTTATGTGGCCCGTGAACCCAAATTACGTGTATTAAATTCTGTGGTTTTTGTTCAAATCTGTACCAGAATTCCAAATCCAGCCCGCCGCATGATTTTATATGGCCTTGAACCTAAATCATGCGTATTAACTTCAGGGATTTTTGTTCGAATCTGGACCAAAATTCCAAATTGCCATATCATCAATGATAATGTTGACGACACCGGCGTCAAACTCGAGGCCCCGAGTGACAGATCGGGCCCGCTGCATGATTTTATGTGGCCCACAAACCTAAATCATGCATATAAACTTCAGTGATTTTTGTCCGAATCTGTACCAAAATTCCAAATTGTCATGTCATGAATGATAACACTGAGGTATTGTAAGCATTTTTGTGTTCCCAAAACTACAATTAGTTGAAAAGCACATTCCCCTTGATTTCTGATTCCAAATGTAGTTGAGAAAATTCCATGTGGAAATATGATGAGGCAGTCAAAGATTTTTACGGTTTCACAGTTATAACGGCCTGATGAGGGAAACCGGAAATCCAATGTGGCCCCTGACAAAAAAACAGTTTGACACCCCTGCTTTAATGCGTCAACATCTTATAGTATGTAGCAAGCATCTAACGTTTGGTCCGTCCATCCGTTTTCCATATCACTTTCGTTTCTTAACACTGGCAGGACAAAGTACTTTTTTAGGTGAAAGAACAAATTATTTAGCATCAGAACTGCAAATAACCGTGTAAAAATTGCAATAATCTCAGGGGTGGGGCCACGGTTCAGCTGTAACTAACGTTATGTTCACAATTGCTTCATTACCAGATCAGATGACTGATCTCCCCCTCGTGATCGCCGGCTAATCTCACAAATATCTCTGTGTGAACATGTTTCAGTCCGTTCTCTCTCCTCTGCACCTAATATTGGAGCTTTTGTGTTCAAAAGTATTGGGACACATCACTTTGGGTAATAATTAATCGATCAGAGTGGGAACAGACCCCTGATTTTTTAAGAACTTATTACGGTGTGCATCATTGCTTGTCTGCAAAGGAGTTTGGTCTCTGTTTTTACTGCCCACTTATCACATGTAAAATTAGCCAATGTATTTTATTTTGTGAGTTACCTCAGTACAATTTCGCGCTTCTTGGAATGAAGCGTTGCTACCATTAGTGACAATGTAATCAATGGTTAAACTGGGGTCAATCGTTTTTTTTTTTCAAATGAAAAAGTCTGATCCGAGGCTCAAAACAGCTCTGGAAGTCATAGTTCGGCAAAGCCGTTCTAGTATAGCCACACTCTTATCAAAGTGTGGTGGGGGACTATTTTCTGTTCCAGCTGCCAACGCGCTGGTGCACTAAGCAGGGGCCTAAAATGAATGCTTGCATGAGTGTGGTCTGGGAAAACTTCAGCACCCTGACCTCAACTCCATCAAGCACATTTGAATGTAAACTACAAGCCAGGCCATCTTAGCTCCAGCTTCAGTTCTTATACTTGCCCAAACAGTGTAGGACGTTTTCTAACAAGATCTTCTTGGACCACTGGCATCGAGTGTTACCTCATATCTTCTTGTCGCAGTACACGGGGTCGGTTTTGCTGGTGTTTGTTAGTCGTGTTGAAAGAGAACAGTGCTCACTCCTTGTGATGTTCAGCTGTGCCGGGATCAGAGAAGCAGAAGTTGCCCCTTACTGCTATTCTGTGCCCCATAGCCAGAAGCTTGTGCTACTGCCGAGTCTTGAAACGTCATGTGGAAGTGAAGCCCACTAATGAAGATCTTACCCTCAGTCCCCTTCCTGTACCAAGACTTTTTTTGTAGCCAGAAACTTCATCCTTATTTTTCCTTTTGTGTCCGTAATCACTCATCATTCACCCTCTGTTTCTCACCCTTTCCTCCATCTTGCTCCTTCTGCTATGGACAGCGAGGCCTTAAATGGCACGCTCATAACAACAGCTGCAACAGACCATCCTAAGCTGATGCACCTCAGTCCAGGCTGGACCCAAAGGTTCAGTATCAGGCATTCGCCTTCGGAGGACTGAATTCCTCCTCGTCGGCCCCGGCGGTACCATCACCGTGTTACATCTTTGCCTCGACAATCCGTTTTCATTTCTTTCCAGCCCGCTTCCCCCGACTTGCCACAGCACACTCTCGTGCCCACATTCCGGCACAACTGAGTGCCCGGGCAGTGAAATGGGACACGGCCGAGGAGAGAAGGGAAGAGCTGTTTGAAGCTGACCTTCACTTTCATGACATCTGAGCGCCTCCCTTCCCTGTGTGTTGTCAAAGCTTGACATTGCGACGCTGGACAACAGAAGGGCAGCTGTCAACGGATGATGTCACTCAAGACGCACTCGCTTGGTTGTCCCATTACATCAGTTCACATGTGAACTGCCAAGAAAATCTGACGTCTGTTTGGCACCGGCGAGCAATTATTATCGATACTGTTACTGGGCAAGCGCATCATTCTACCTAGCATGCAGGGAAATATTACGCTTTTGGAGTAAGACCTGCAGTCTTGTTTTGTTTATCTTACCGTTGACTGTCACAGCGCAGTTCTACAAAGTTGGCAGAACTAAAATATGTGTCTCGAGTTCAAAACAAAAGATGTGTCTGGAGTTAAAGATACAATCCCTGCCATTGTGCTACGCTGCAGCTCAAGCGCTTATCTCCTCCCCTGCTTGGCCCGCAACATATCTCAGCATCTGGCTGTGTTCAAGTGAACACGTCTCCAAAGATGCTTGAGCGTAATCAGATCACTCTCAGAGGAGGAGGGAAGCTGTGTATTTGCGGTGCAATGTAAGAAAAACATCTATGCACGATAATTTCCCTCTTTATACGTCTGCATAATCCTCGTGCCCTTCATGAAGTGGTTCCTTCGTTCGCTGGCCTCTCAATCAACAGGACACCCAGTGAGTCCAACGTCTCACAAACACAAAGTAATAAAGGTGCCTTAATACAACAGTGGGAGTTCCTCACGGCTTTTATTATTCAAATGATTAGCCCGTCTGGGTCTTCTAGCGGAAGGCTGTTCATTCAGTCTGAGAGAGTCGGGGAGATTATTGGCGGTGTAAAATGGAAAGAGGCAGTCCGCGGTTCTCTGAGCCCACAAGCCAGGATCATTCTTGAATTCCACACCCCTGGTAGTTCACATTCAAGTCTTCTTCGCACCCGGTGTGTTCCTTCCTTTAATCCCTCCAGGAATGCGGCTTTGGTTATGGAGAAGATGCCCGGTGTGTACCGTGCAGGACCAGTCGCTTCAAGGAAGACCGCGTTCTCCAGAAGTGTAAGCCGTGTCTGGACTGTGGACTCATCAACCGCTTCCAGAAGAGCAACTGTTCTACGACCAGCAATGCTGTGTGCGGAGAGTGCCTGCCCGGGTGAGAGCACAAACATACCCTTGGCGTACTGTTGCGGGAAAAAAAACAGAACATGAAAAGAGGAACACAAAAATCTTGACAAACGATTTGATGTGATCAGGAAATCATAAAGCTCCTGACACCTGACATTTAGCCACATTTTGATGGAGATTTTCATTTGTGTTCTCTGCAGGTATTACAGGAAGACAAAACTAAGTGGCTTCCAAGACATGGAGTGCATACCCTGTGGAGACCCCCCGCCTCAGTATGAGCCTCAATGTAAGAACATTACCTTTCCCAAGACTTGGCTTGTCATCGCCAGGATAGTGTCATGTTCTCACGGGTAGAGTATCCAGTCTCTCACATTTCAAAAATGTACGCGTGTGGTCAGTCATGCCCACAGATATAAAGTTCCAGGTGTGGTGCACTCGTCATGCCCGCAGATTTAAAGTTGCGGGTGTGTGTTCTGTTTATTTATTAGCTTTTTGGGCAATGTATCGTCTGTGCTTTCATCCTCAATCAGGCTGTGCCAAGGTGGAATTTTAACATTATACAACATCTTATCTTGTACTTTCTACTTTGGCTTCAGACCAGACCTTATTTACCAAAAAAAAATTGAAAATCTTGTCCAGTTTCACCACTTTTTCTTCTATTATTCACATACCCCGGTTTTTGTAATTATGTGTGTACCCATTTAAGAGCGGAGGGGGGCGGTGTCAGGTAAACTAGGAAGTAGAAGTAGGCTGAGCAGTAGCTCGTCGTTAGAGACCGTGTACTACCGTGTTAAAGAAAAAGACATCAGGCTATGGTTTACTACGCTGGATCGTTTTTCACGTGCGTCGAGAGTGTGCGACAAGTGCGCGATTGCGCAGTGGCGCAGCTTGGAGCGAACATTGGTCAAGACGACACAAAATAAGCGACGACTTTCAATATTTCTGTATTTCTACTCGTAACAAATTTTACGCATGTGATTTTTCGTGCTCGAGTGACTGCATTATCCATCGTCACTTTTTGCCTGAAAAAAAAAATCGGCCTCCATTTTGTTGTCATTTCCAATCCATTATTCACATAGAAAAAGAAATAAATACATTTGTTTCAGAGTCATTGTAAAATCTTGAACTGTAAAGTGAGTGTTTTCATCAAGGATTGTCATGCAAACGTAAAAAATTAAGTGAACTGCTCGGTGGTAAAGCCAAAGTAAATGAAATTGAAAGTAATTTACCTGTTTATGGTGTGTGTGACCCTGGGGGCACAATTGGGGTCAACACTTTGTGACAGTCGTAATCATAGTTGTCATCCAAGTGTTTGAATAAATGTAAAATTCAAGAGAGAAATAAGTTACTCAACCTGTTCCAACTCTTATGTTATTCGTGATGCTGACTTAATATCGCTTTAGTCATTCACCAGCTCGCTTCAGTTCATCCTTGTAATTCTCACTTTCAGGTTATGTATCGCATTATTTTTTTCAATGTTTGGTTGAACTCAAAATACAGTCGTACGACCTGAAAGGAATTTGACGGGAGAGCAATTCCTGTGCTCGTTTACGGTACGTTGCTACTCCCAGGAGTTTGTCGGCCACACAAAAAGGAGGCGAGGGGTCGAGCGAGGGTTAACTTTCCACTCGGCCTCAGATTCAATTATCTTCTCTTCTCCAGCCATTAGGTCTAGTTAATGATTTCAGGTTTCCACATAAAACAAAGAGGCCAGCGCTTTGGTAATTGAGTGTGACTTCCTGTTTGTAGAGGCGATGGCAGCTGTTTCCGAGGAGGGTTTCGGCGAGCCTTTTGCTTCAGAGTTCTGGCCAGCTTTAGCGCCTAAGCGTTAAATAAATGCTCTTGGATATCCCACAACTCTCCCAAAATGTCTTTTTTTTTTTTGTATTCAAGTCACCAGTACGGGGGGAAAAAAAAGATATCAAACTTGTTTTCTTCTGTGTTGTTTTCTCCTGTGTTGATGTTTGACTTGTCCCCCCCTCTACGGGCCTGATGGTCCGGCTACGCCGCGTCCAATCGTGACACTGGAGGAGGCCCGCGAAACAAAACAGTCATTGTGTGAGAACATAGCTGGCGTTGCGCTCCGGCAGGGATTCTCTGAGCTTTTCCAAATGTTTGAAAGCCTCGCTCCCTCCATCCAGTGTTATCTCAAGAAGGTGGTGACAACCCAAAAGGCGAGATGATTCTAATGGGCCTCGTTAGCCCGCGGCGGCGTTGCAGCTGTGCAGGGGAGGCTGTCAAGCCTCTGGCGAGGACTGTAAATCTTCAAGCAGCCCTCCTTTCATTCGCCTCCCTTCCCCCCCACGGAGTGTTTTGGCCAAGTCGGAAAAAAAAGAAAAAAAAGATTGTGTTTTATGGACTCTTAAGTGTCTAATGGGTTTCATCTGCTGAACTTTTTACTGTCACAGTCAAGCAGAGCAAACCATACAAACACGCATGCAGACATACAGATTGTTCTAGTCAGAACTGCTTGGATTGTAGTTGGATTTATGCAACAGTCCAATGGGAGTTATCGCTTCTGTGGTAGTCATAAATATGGCATCTAACAGCGAATATATTTTAAGGAGGATGTCCCAGTTACCGGTAGTTAATGAAATACGATAAAACTAAAGAATTAAAGGGCCACTGTCATGAAATGCATGATTTTTAGTATGTTATTTGTGAAAAAACGGCAGCCGGTATGGTCCCATGCCTTTTTTCACCACAAAACGTGATTTTGACGTATAAGGCTTTTTGTAACTCCCGCCATGAAAATCCTCTCGAGGGATTTGTTTTCGAGAAGAAGCAGGAAGTGACGTATGGGGCAGGAGTGCCCTCAAGTGGACTCCTTTGTTTCTATTAGTTTTACCTGCGGGAAGATAGCTCGTTGTTCCTTCGTGTTAGCTAAAATGCCGGCTCGTTGCATTGCTGGATATTGCTCAAACACCCGGGAGGATGGATTTACCCTTCATAAGTTTCCAAGAGACCCGTTTCGTTGTGAAAAATGGATTGCACGGGTGCAAAGGATGAAACGGCGGCGCCTCGTCTGCCGCGGAGCATACATGTAGCATGTAGCATACATGCTGTCTGGGAGTCTGTTGTTAGTTAGAAGTGATCCACATATCATCTGAATTTGGCTCGAAACGATAGGGTAATATTGCTCCGGTTGTGGGATGTTCTCTTTGAAAGGAGCTTCCGTGTCCAATAGTAGGTGGCACAGCGTGTTTTCAATGGCGAATGTCCAGGGTGACGTCACGGGCAGGAGATGCAGCCAATATGGCGACCACTCGGAATTCGAATGACACTTCCGCAACTTTGCGCATGGATGACGCGCTCTCCGCTCATATTTATTTTTTTCTTACGGACATTGAAGTGAATAATGTTATATGTATTTTTCATTACAATATCTATTTTAGAATGTTTATAGGGATGAGAGTTGACCTGCAGCTTCTGTTTGCACAAACCAATCTATATCTTGGGTCCACAACCTTGTTAATACATCATCAAACGCTACCAAAAAAACTCAATCACGTTGACTTACTTAAAACCTTTGTTAAATCAGATGCACACATATACACCTAGGCACACACGAATACACACGTGCTGGGAATGCAAAAAAGCATTCCTTTCAGGCACTTAAAACACTTCAAAACAGAGCCATTATTTCCCAAAGTCATTAACATATTAGTGGTCCATCATTATTTAGTGGTGCCCCACAAACTATAACACCTGCCTGTGGCCTATTGTGGAACTAACAGACTTTGTCAATGGCATTTTAAGTGTCAAATGAAAACTATGGCCCGTTTTGTCCAATATCTGTTATACCAGGGTGCGTTTGATAGAGGTTCCACTACAGTTCCAGAAACTAGACAACGGGCCCTCCCCACAATACTGCTGCACAATCTCATGAGTGCCACATGAGGTGTATCAAAATGCCATCCATTCATCCATCTTCTTTGCCGCTTATCCTCACGAGGGTTGCGGGGAGTGCCGGAGCCTATCTCAGCAGTCAACGGGCAGGAGGCGGGGTACACCCTGAACTGGTTGCCAGCCAATCGCAGGGCACATCAAGACAAACAGCCACACTCACAATCACATGTAGGCCAAATTTTAGAGTGTCCAATTAATGTTGCATGTTTTGGGAATTGGGAGGAAACTGGAAAGCCCGGAGAAAACCCACGCAGGCACGGGGAATACATGCAAACTCCACGCAAGCAAGGCCTGGATCGAACTTGGGTCCTCAGAACTGTGAGGCCAACGCTGTACCAGCTGAGCCACCGTGCCGCTTGTGTCGAAATGTTTACTATTTATTTAGTAACAATAATGTACAACGCTGCATGACTGCAGGAAAAAATAATCAATTTTGTTGACTTTTTACTACTGAGCTGATTGATAAATCTTTGTGACTATTCTGAACTCAGTGTTGTGGTTGGTAAACGTAACTGCTTGTTGTCAATATTGACATTTCTAAACTGCTGAAGTCTTCTCAAACATTCTCGGGTTGACTTTACGACCACGCTAACCAAGTCAAAAGGAGTTAGCATGAGGAATGCCACCCTTTTAAATTGAGCGCCGTGCGGTCGTCTTTTCGAGTTCAGGGTCAAATTTGCTCACTTTAGTTTAAAGTGTTTGCAAAAAGGCACAAATCAAAGTCCCAGACTGGAGGCGGCGAGTCCGTGAGAAAGGCTGCGGTTTCGAAGGCCGGTTTATGTGGCGATACGATCAGCAGGTGAGCTGCCTTCAATGGAGCAGTGTTTATTTGCCGCAGCTGCGCGGCGTCTGATAACAGACTCCCTTTTGTGTTTCTGAGAGCAGATGATGTTCCCCTTGGTTGAATTGGATTGAACCTGGACAATAGCCACATCAAACACACTTGTCAAATAAAGATTAACGGCCCGTTTTTTAAGAGCACATCCTTTTATAGATGTACTAGTAGGATGCTCTTCTGTGAACAGTTTACCTGAGCGTTCCTATGCGTCACATTCATGTAATACTGTTGTAATTACAACTGTATTACTGCAGTATAGGTGCAGAAATCTGACAATACTGATGATTAACGAGCAATTTGTCTTGTTTAAAGTGTTCGCCATCTCGTAGCGATCTGAATGTTGTTCTTAACCTTTTCAGGAAGAATGTTAAGATACCCCTATCCCCCATGTGGCTGAATAACCAAACCGCCAAAGGAAGAAGTACAACTATTTACACTGCATAACAAAGAGCCATTGGCCTGTCCAAGCTCTTTTTTATGATAAATGTGCCTCAAAAGCAAACACTTCGCTCGGTGAAGATTTTCACCTACATTCTATTCATTCAGAGGCCTCCCTTATAAAAAAAAAAAAAAATAAGCCTAACTGACCTCATGTAACTTTATGTACACACAACCTTTTTTGCAACCACCCGCTTACCGAGGAAATTCCACTACCGTACTGATAAAGATCAGACAAGTATTTAGAGCCATAGCTGCATGTCACATTCAGGTGAGCGGCTAACTCATCAAACAAAAAAGCTTAATGTCGTCATGTGGTGGATGCAACCCGAAGATGTAAAGTTGGACTCAAGTTATAAAGCACTTGACAAGTATTTGTAGGTGAGCAATGGAAGTTGTAACATGCCTGGAGTAAAAACAATATTTAAACAAGCGGTTCAATTCTTTGAGGTCATATGAGCCAGGACTTTATTTTCTATATTAAAGTGGAGCTTCAGTTTGCGGGACTTGTCATCAAGTACATATGCTGTATGTTACATCACTGTATTTAAAACGATTAGCACAAAGTAAACCTATGAACTGCTAAAAGTGACAGAGGGCCTCATTGATTTGATAGAAATCTAGAATAGAAAGTTTACAACTTTAACAGTAAAGAAATGTAAACTTGAAACTTAATCTTAAAACACTTCTGATGAATGAAAGCCACATCACTCCAGACTGACTAAAAGGATAAACTAGAAGTTGAAGGAATTTCCTACCAAACATCAGTGCAGGCTCGTCTGCTGGATGTTCTGTTAAAAGAGGATGAAAAGTGTGTGTTCTTTATTTGTTGGAACATGCAAGATGCTTTCCTGAGGCCACAAGGGAAACGCAAATGTTATATTGCAATTGCAGTGAAACAATCACAGTACAGAGAGTCCTCGGTCTACGACTGAGATCCGTTCCGAGAGTAGCGACTGAACTCGAAATTCAACTGGAATCGGATTCCGCCATTAAAGTCAGAATTTACATCAAAATACTTTGTATAAAAAAACAAATACATTGAAATAAACAAGGAGCGTGGATGGAGAAGAAGGGGAGGCTGTGCTTAGATTTTGCGAAGGAACCTGGTCCTCAATCCTCTCCATTTCGACAAGTATCAAAGAACCTTGATTTGCGCTCATTGTATCCGGCATAGAACCAAACCCTTCACATGCGCTAAAATACGGGCTTTGTCTTTAATAAATGTCACCACGGTCGACCGACTGAAGCCTTGGTGGTCTCCAATCTTTTTATGATGTTGAGCTTCGTTTCCATGGTCGTGGATTTTCTTTTGGCTGCAGAAGCATTGGTAAAAGACGCAGGTTTCTTCTTTGGGGCAATAATGTCGAAAAAGCAGGGCAAAAAATGCAAAGATACTCCCGGCGCACAAACTTGGACGAGTATTTGCCAGACAGAATGGCGGACGGGAAATGGGCCTTGTAAAGTCGAAACGTCTTAGGTCGAGACCGTCTTAACCCGAGGACTCCCTGTATACTGGTAGCACGCAGACACACTTGTCTTAATGATTTCTGAAGATATCTGTTAATCCAAAAGCGACTCAAAAAATGGATGGATGGATGATGTCTAAGTGCTTACTTACTGATGGAATGGGAATGGCGTGCCAGTGGCACTTAAAAAGATGTTTCGCTATAAGGACATTTCGACTAAACCATGCATAGCAATGTTTTTTTTTTCCTGCTATTGTTACATTGGATGTGAAAACAGGTGATTCACACTGACTGAAAACTGTGTGTGTGTGTGTGTGTGCAGGCAGTGGGAGAGTAAACCTGGTGCCTCTGCCTTCGGTAGTGAGCAGTCCGCGTGACATCGCCCTGGCTGCTATCATCTGCAGTGCTCTGGCTACAGTCCTGCTGGCCCTGCTGGTCCTGTGTGTCATCTACTGCAAGAGGCAGATGCTGGAGAAAAAACCCAGTGGTGAGTCGCAGTACTGCATCTTTGGACTCTGGCGCCGGACGCATGGCAATTTTGGTGCCCAGGAATGTTGCCTGTCGACACGCAAAATCAAAGATCAAATGGGTCAACTGAAAAAAATATGGAAAGTGTTTAGAACGGCTGATGGACATAATCAGCATTGTGTCATCTCCTCTTGTTGTGGCTTGGGTGAAACAAAAAAGTTACACAAACCGACTTTAAACATTACATATTTAAACACCAAAAGGTCCAACCAAGCTTTATAATTTTGTTGGTTAGCGTAATGCTAACGTATACAGTGGAGACGTTAATTTGCAATTCAGCACTGGCGGATTCACCTATTTGCGTTTTCCCCCCCCAAGTTTGGCACTTCATCTTCGTTTATATAACTTTGGGGGGTAAAAAATGCAATCGTGGTGGGCGTCAATTATGTGAGTATTTTTTGCAATTTGCAGTGCGGCTCGGTCCGTATCCGCTGTAAGAGGAAATGCCATATATGGGTTATCAGAAATTAGCATTAATGTTACAATAATTCTAAACTACTACTATAACACATGTAGCAGCAACTCATAAAAAACATGACTAAAAATCCGCCATACAGTGGGGGCCCGAACGGGGGTCTAAGTTTGCCTCTCTTTGTAGCAATAAGAGGACTTTTCATAGTTGCTTGTCTTCTGCACCATAATATTGTCATTCCTGCAATTTATTTAACCAGCGGCGTCTCTGAAGTCTGAGGACTGTCAGTACGGCGGTGCCGAGCTGTCCTGCCTGGACCCGCGCTGGCTCCAAGACTTCCCCCAGGGAGCCTACTGCCAGTGTCACCTTGCCCCAGGACACACATTTGGTATGCCAGATGGCAAACACACATACATTTATAGGTCCAGCCACTTCATTAGGTACACCTGCAAAGTATTTCATGATCCGATACTCTGTTACAAAATATTCCTTAACTCATCTTAGTGTTTTGTAATATACAGTGAAGAAAATAAGTATTTGAACACTCTGCTATATTGCAAGTTCTCGCACTTAGAAGTCATGGAGGGGTCTGAAATTTTCATCCTAGGTGCACGTCTACTGTGAGAGAGATAATCTAAAAAGAAAAATCCAGAAATCACAATGTATGATTTTTTTAAAATGATTTACTTGTGTGATACAGCTGCAAATAAGTATTCGAACTCCTGAGAAAACCACTCTTAATATGTGGTACATTAGCCGAGCCATGCGTTTTCTTTGCCGCTTATCCTCACAAGGGTCACAGGGAGTGCTGGAGCCTATCCCAAGTTTGAATCTTACTGATTGTATGGGGTGGACAGGTGTCTTTATGCAGCTGACGACATCACACACGTGCATCTGATTGTGGATTATACATGGAGTGGAGATGGACTTTTAAAGGTGGACTAACAGGTCTTTGACCGTCAGAATTGTAGCTGATGGGCAGGTGTTCAAATACTTATTTGCAGCTGTATCACACAAATAAATCGTTAAAAAAATCATACATTGTGATTTCTGGATTTTTCTTTTTAGATTCTCTCTGTCACAGTGGACATGCACCTACGATGAAAATTTCAGACCCCTCCATGACTTCTAAGTGGGAGAACTTGCAATTTAGCAGAGTTTTCAAATAATTTTCTTCACTGTAATTTGACATAACTGCAAATCACATTAGACAGATAATTATATAAGCTCAAAATACTGGAGAAGTGGTTTGCATGTCTGCCTCACAGTACTGAGGTTTGAATGTCAGTTCCAGCCTTCCCGTATGGAGTTTTTGCATGTTCTCCCCGTGGTTGTGCAGGTTTTCTCCTGGTGATCCAGCTTCCTGCAACATCCCAAAAACATGCAAGTTTGGTTCGCTGAAGACTAAAAATTGTTCCATCTTGTAAGCGCGAGTGTGAATGGTTGTTTTTGTCTAAGACCAGTCCAGAGTGAACCTCGCATCCCGTGTGCTCCAGCTCAACTGCGACCCATATGAAAAGTGTTTTAGAAAATCGATGTGACAATATCATATCATATACATATATAGATCAATAAATTATTGCTTGTGAAGATTGGCTATAATTAATCAAATGATGCTATGTAGTTCTTTAGAAATTGGTAAATAATTGATCAGATTTTCCATAAAATAAAAATGTGCTGTCAGGGTTATTCAAGGCTGAGTGTTTTTATGTCACATTTTTGGGGAGACTACATAATGCATCATAGTGACCTCACCCTTTAATGTGTGTGCTCAGGTCAGGTCCACCTAATCCCGTCACTTTGCTGCGATCAGCGCTTCAGTCTGGACAACACACACTGCGGCTCGCACGCCAGCCTCAACGACAGGTGAGGAGGCAACAGTGTTGATAAGTCACCACACAGGGCTCGTGAAGCCAGTTTAGGCACCGAGTAGCAAGTCTTAACCCGAGTTCGGTTTCTAAGCGGCAAACCTGTGTGTGACTCGGAAATTAATTATGCAAAGAGCTTTGGACTCTTTTCGTCCGTTTCGTCTTCCTTGCTCTTGAATTTTCTCCACTCAGGGATGAGAATGACCAATTTGGAAAAAACACTGAAAATGTCTGCCTTTGGCACAAATTTTTTTTTTTATAAAACACACTGTTAAATGGTGACCTCTGGTTACTTCTAACAGTGTAAATACAGGGCAATCATAACATTTTGAAAACTTAAAATATGAGTCCAAACAACCAAAATAATTTTGCCAACACTCCACTTCCGACGTAAAAATGTAGACTGAGTGAAATTTATATCAAATAGGGTACTGCACTTACAAGTTATACTCCTGAAATAAGCACACAAGTAATTTATCTATCAATAATTTATATTATTATTATTTATATTATTTAATAATTTATATATAAATTACTTGTGCAAGTGCAGTAACTCCAAAGATTCACATTGATAATCTCAGTTGGATTGTTTCCACACTCACCAGAACCCCGGAGCAGGACAAAGAATTTGCAGGGCATGCTGAGTGCGCGTCCATAGAGGCCATCGCGGAGGGTTTCCAGAATCCAGAAGACGACGAGGGCGGATGCAGCTCGAGGGAGAGTTCCCCCGAGAGAAAGCCAAGGCGACAGCCGGTGTCGACCAGGGAGGGTGAGGTGATATTTTATCTGACGCATCTTGCTCTCCTGGATTATGAATAATTGCATTTAAAGTGTTTTGGATGTCTTCGCTGATGTGTGAAATGAGTTTCCTCAGAGCAAACTGCTCAATGACTTTTGAGTGACATGAAAAGTACGTGAGCGCAACACGCTAAGGATGACGGATGGCCTCCGTGCACCCGCACAAAAAAAAAAACAAAAAAACACATACGAACTTAATGCAGTTAAGAACTGATTATGGCGTGGTCTATGTTCCACAACCACATGCAATAGGTAACTAAAATTTAGTTTCACCCAACCCTCATGCTTTGACCACATTGTAAAAACACACATAGCAGTTTTCTCTCACTCAAAATACTCCAATAAGTGCCTAAGCATGCCTGTTTGTCACCCCCCAGTAGAAGTTTACTCTAAAAGTGATTCAAACGCTCCAATGTTCAACCAAACCAATGTTTTATAGGGGTGGATAAAAAGGGATTCAACAATCAATGCAATTCTTCCCCCTGCGATTCATTATCGATTCAGCAAATATTAAGAATCAGTTCACCTCATGGCCAATGAATGAGAGGCGCTTTGCGTCTGATTGCCGTTGTATGGATGGAAAGCACACTCGACCAACCAAACAACAAAATGGCAGCCAGCGGCAGCGTGAAGCAAGCGACTTCTACTTTGAAATCTGAGGTGTGGTCATATTTCGGATTACTCTGTAAACCTGCATCACAGGAAATAGAGAAAAGACACTCACATTTGTTGTTTCATTGCTTAAAAAAAATTTGTGACATGGTATCAGCAAAATTTAAATATGTAATTTTACTCATGTATTTTGTAATTCTTACTGAATTACCAGAGCACCTAAATCATTGATGAATTTCAACCAAAAGAATCAAAACTGAATCAAATTGTGAGGTTCTCAACCATTCCCAGCTCCACAATGTTATGTAAAATGTGTAATCATAAACCTTCAAACAACCGCTACTTTAACACATATTAACAGCATACAATACTCAGAAGCACATATTTAGTCTTTGCTCTGTGGGAACAATGAAAATGAATCCACTGGAGTTGAGTTGTGGAACCTTTTTACCTTTTCTTGTGGGTCTTCAGTTAGGCTGCATGACTTGCAGTAGTTGTGTACCTTCAGTGTAGTACCACATTTGGCCACAAGTGGAAATTCGGACTTGCCAGACAACATTTTAAAAATGTGGTTGCTTTAAAAAAAAAAAAATCTATTAACATAGTGGGGGCGCAAAAAGTATAAACGAGGAACTCTATTTCTTGAAAAGATGCCCCTGAAAAAAGGGTTCTGTTGGTGGAAGGCTTAAGTGACATGGCATGTGCGTATGTGTGTGACTGTGTGCGCACTCGCCGATGAAGAACAGCTGGCACGAGAAAGAAGAGCCGACTTGAAAGTGGTCCGGCGTCTGGCAGAGATCAGCTATGTTACTAATCAGCATGTGTGTTGACCTTCGTCTTCCAGGATGATCCACATTGCTTTGGCTTCCAGCAGCCAAAACTCAGCAACAACAGCAGGGGCAGCATCCAGATCTCCTTTCACACGACTTGGCTGAACTCACCGCTCGATCCCCCCTCGCTCCCTTTTAATGCACTCCGGTTCAGTTGCAAGTCGTAGCTGACCACCAAGTACAAAGAAAAGCCACAATGTGAAGCGACCCCATGGAACAAAAGTGAATGAAGTTCAAACGCGGAGGACGATTGACTTGTTCGCACGTCACATCTGAAATTTGACTATAAAGTTGTGACGCGTGGAAGGTAAATTAACGTACTTTGAAGGCAATCTTATGAACACACAAGAGGCTTGTTCAAATGACTTGTAGATAATGTACAATAGTAAATAGTTGCATATTTTTGTAACATCGCCAGGACTGAGCACATGCTGCATTTGTATGTGTTGATGTTCTCTGTACTTGTTTTACATCTTTGTAAATAAAACACTTGAAGAGAAAAATTGTTCATTATTTTAACATCACCTGACATATTCGGGGCAGCTGGGAGGCACCGCTGTAGAGCGTTGACCCCACAGTTCTGGGGACTGGAGTTCAAATCACGGACCCGCTTGTGTTCCATTTGCATGTTCTCCCCGTGCCTGCATGCGTTTTCTCCAGGCACTCCAGTTTCCTCCCTGAGAGGCCCCGTAGCTCAGTGGTTAAAGCACTGGTTTGGAAAACCAGCGGTTGTGGGTTCGTATCCCACTGGGGCCTCCACTCCCTGAGAAGGGTTGCGTCAGGAAGGGCATCCGGCGTAAAAATTGTGCCAAACATATGTGCGTTCATCTGAGATGCCACGCTGTGGCGACCCCGAAAGGGACAAGCCAAAAGAAACTCACTCCAGTTTCCTCCCACATTCCAAAAGCATGCAACACAAATTGGATGCTCTAAATTGCCCCTAGGTGGGATTGTGAGTGTGGCTGTTTGTCTCTATGTGGCCTGCGATTGGCTAACAACCAGTTCAGGGTTACCCTGCCTCCTGCTGGTTGACAGTTGGGATAGGCTCCAGCACTCCCGTGACCCTCGTGAGGATAAGCAGCTAAGAAAATGGATGGATGGATGCTTCCCACCACAGGCAGCTCCTCTGTTGTCTTTCACCTTCATTAATCAATTTATGGCCATCTCTGGTCCAGAACCGTGCTAGGCTGACACTAGTGGTGACGGGGCGTCAGCAGCTGCAGGAAGTAGCTGCAACAGCACCTGACCTGCTAACGACCGTATGAACGTGTTTATATAGAACATGTGCGTTCATCTGAGATGACACGCTGTGACGACCCTGAAAGGGACAAGCCGAAATAAACTTACTTACTTGTAAGTCTAGCGTAGGCAACCATAGCTCCCGATCTATGACTTTAACGTGATCTAGCACAGTTGCTAAAAGGATACAGGTCAGTGGGATTTCCACTGTATTATTTTGAGTCAACCCATTCATGGGCAGCGTCCCATTTTTGGGACATAATGTTTTTCACGCATTATATCCTTCAGTATATCAAAATATTGAAGTGTTTTAATCTGAAGCCATAATTTGGCATCAGGAGAGGATAACTCATCGGTCAATGTTAGCACAGAGTTATGGCCCTTTCCTTCCTGACCCAACATGGCTGCCTCAAGTACACATGGTGTGTTTTCCAAGAGAAAAAAGGGAGAAAGGTCAATATGCAACCGAGTTTGTCTTCAAAATTCTAATCCATCAGTATCATTAATGCGTAAGTGTCGTTCTAGAATAAGAATTAATTAATAAACACATCTCTCGTATGTATCACTTCACAGAACTGATAACATACCCGTCCCAAATCCAGATTGGGATCCTGAGAGTCTACATCTTTTTTGCCCTTTGTTTTATGCGTTAATTGAAAAAGAAGTGTGATTTCCTTGATTGTGGCCTGTTAGGAGACTTTTATCTCAATAAGGCAAAAGATTTCCAGCCTGCCCATGAATGGGTTAAATGTGAGTACTTTTATCACTCGTACTTTAATGAATAAGTACAGATATTTATGGAAAGAAAATAAAAGATGAGCACGAGAATTGATTCAAGCCTTCCTGAAGTGGCTAGAAACCCCCGGCTCACAAAAAAAAACCCCACAAAACAAAACCAAAAAAAAAAAAAAAAAAAAAGAAAACACCGACCACACAAATGCTCATCTATAAAGTAATCCTACAATTTGAATGGCGGATTATTGAAAATATTTGTTTGGTGAATACCATAATGTGTCGAGCTTGCTTGCTCTCCCTGTTCATTCCAAAACATCCTTCTTAGGTCAACTAAATTGTTAATAGGTGTGAATGGTTGTTTTTCCATATGCAGCCTGCGATTGGCTGACAAACAGTCCAATGTGTACCTTCCCTCTTGACAAATTCAGTGGATTAGGCTTCTGCTCACCCAGGAGCCTAATGAGGACTAGCCCTGTAGAAAATTGATGGATATTCCATGAAAAAAAAAAAAATCATCATAGGAAGTCCTTACAGTTTAATAATTACAGATAAATTAATAAGGCTTTGCATGTCTTCCCACATATCGTGGGACACCTACACTTTGTTCCTCTGGCAAATGTCCTTGTGGCATCCAACCCCACCAAAAAAAGCACCTTTCAGCATTCAGAGTCCATAATGAACGTCTCAAAGTTTGGATGGAGCTCTGACACCAGCGCCTCCACAAAGTCCTCTATGGTGGGCCGCCTTTGAAGCATACCTGTGACACCAAACACCACACACACACACACATACACACACACACACACACACTCAAAGAGATTAATACATGTATTTTTTTCCAATTGGACATGTAATTATTTGGTTTAATTTGTATTATATATGTGTCATCAATATAAAAGCAGTAGTAAGAGTAGAAAATTGTGACATTTTGGGACATTTCTACTTAGGGTGTACTTTATTTCATTGCCGGCCATTTAAACAATCAGCTTTGTGGGACGCTAAATTTACGTTGCCATATAAGCTGTACACTGACTACTTTATATTCTAACAACATATCATTTTCAGTGTTGTCCCACGAAAAGAAAATGTTAAAAAAGAACCGGTACCCGATCCGAAGGAAATGTGTATTAACTTTGGACCTCAAAGTAAAGAATAAAATTCTCTAAGATATTTTTTCTCTCATTAGTGTTGCATTTAATAAAATTAAATAATTTTGGTGATCATGACTGACCTAAAACAGGTTTAGTCTAATTTGACTTCACATAGTGAGACAAAAGATGAAAATGTGTTTTTGCACAGTGTATGGAAACCTCCGGCTTCAACTGTTTATACACACACACGCGGTTGTTTTTCCTGCCAAGTGGTGGTGTTACATAAAATAAATCAAAATCAAATCATTACTCTGTATACGATCCATTGTGGATAGAAAAATAAAATGACCAGCTTCAATTGCCCAGTCATCATATGCTTTTGCTCAACTAGACTAAGGGATTTAATGTGCAGTGTGGAATTGATATTATTTTTTTCTAATTATTATAAATGAACATTTACCAGTTGAGTAGTTTGCTATGACCGCTTTCTTTTCATTCTTTTATGTTATTACACACACACAAGCACGCACACACGCGCTTCAGGGTGTCTGTTTGCATTTACCTTCTTCTCCAAAGTCATCACAGTAAAAAAAAAAACACAAATGTTTCTTTCCCATAAAAACGTGCCTTCTTTCTAAAACAAAACGTCTGCTCAACAAACAGGTGAACACACACGTGACCATCATGAGACAGTTGACTGTTATTATACTATTGAGTAAACAAGTGTGGTCTGTTTTGTACATTTGTAAATGAGCTCATGCGTGGAAGACTCCCGTATGCTGGCTTTGCACTTCAGTGGGACGCTCGCTTTGAAGTCGCTCGGTTTCGCGCTGTGGATCTGCCAATGTAAATACACGTGCTAACCGCACCGCCTCCGTAACTGGGTTCCCAGCGTGGGTCACACATCTGAACGGGCACGCATGACTGGAGATGCAAAATGTTCACAAAGTAAGAAAACTCACAAACACATTCCCCCGGACGTGCACACACCTACGAATGCAAAGGAGTGTATCAAAGGAGCTGAAACTGGATATGAGTGGCAGTCATTAGAGACACTGGTCTCCACTTACAGCCGCCCCACCTTGCCCTATGGCTACAAGATGATACACAATGTCAATGTTCCCGACACTCCCTGAGCGCACAGACCCAGCTCCCAGGGCGAACGTCCACCCTCCCCTTAGGCAGCCACATGAAAGCATCAATTCCAACACAAATGACGTTTCTCTGTATCAATTGACGCCAATGAGCTCCTTTGAAAATAAAGACCCAACGGATCCAACACAATGATCGTTATTTCAGTTGACGTGTTATTCCATCTCCCCATTTTCTGTAGTGCTACACCTTAGGGTGGTTACCTACAGTGAGAAAATAAGTATTTGAACACCCTGCTATATTGCAAGTTCTCCCACTTAGAAATCATGGAGGGGTCTTAAATTTTCTTAGTAGGTGCATGTCCACTGCGAGAGCGATAATCTAAAAAGAAAAATCCAGAAATCACAATGTACGATTTTTTTAACGGTTTATTTGTGTGATACGGCTGCAAATAAGTATTTGAACAAAGAAGAAAACCAATGTTAATATTTGGAACAGTAGCCTTTGTTTGCAATTACAGAGGTCAAACGTTTCCAGTAGCTGTTCACCAGGTTTGCACACACTGCAGGAGGGATTCTGGCCCACTCCTCCACACAGATCTTCTCTAGATCAGACAGGTTTCTGGGCTGTCGCTAAGTAACACGGAGTTTCAGCTCCCTCGAAAGATTTAGTATTCGGTTGAGTTCTGGACACTGGCTAGGCCACGCCAGAACCTTGATATATTTCTTCCGGAGCCACTCCATGGTATTCCTGGCTGTGTGCTTCGGGTCATTGTCATGTTGAAAGACCCAGCCACGACCCATCTTCAATGCTCTGACTGAGGGAAAGAGGTTTTTACCCAAAATCTAACAATATATGGCCGCGGTCATCCTCTCCTTAATACAGTACAGTCATTCTGTCCCATGTGCAGAAAACAACCCCAAAGCATGATGCTACCACTCCCATGCTTCACAGTAGGGGTGGTGTTCTTGGGACGGAACTCATCATTCGTGTTCCTCCAAACACGCAATATAGCAGGGTGTTAAAATACTTAGTTTCTTCACTGTACATATCGCACGGCACCTGCACTACTCCCATAAATCTATTTATGTATTTGGCTTTCAGGTGGGATTTTAGGATGAACGTTAAATACATAATACTTTTAATTTGAGAAAATATTTTGAAACATGTTTCAGTATGTTTTGCACAACTTTTTGATCTTGACACGGTTTGAACCAAATGGCGATTTCACCAGACTACAGGACATGGTTCTGATAATCCATGTGCTTTGTCGGCTACTCTTCACAAAACAGTTTCCGTGATTTCTTGTGCATCATCTTAAAAAGAGGCTTCCTTCTGGGAAGCCAGTTGCACAGGCCAAAGTGATGCAGTGTGAGCACCGACAGCCAGACCCCCACCTCTTCAACCTCTGCAGCTAGCAGCACTCATAAGTCTCTTTTCCCAAGACAACCTCTAAATATGATACTGAGAACTTGTACTCAACTTCTTTGGAGAACCACGGTAAGGCCTGTTCTGAGTGGAAACTATGCATGCACACACAGAATGTTTTGAACGACGTCAATCTCAATCTCAAAATTCCGCACGCTGCTGAGCAAAGCTGAAGAAGAACTGAGGCGGACCCTGCTCATTGTGACTTGTGGATGTCTTAAATGATAAAGTTCCATTTCGGTCATAAGAACGCACACACACTGGATGGGTTGTTTATTTACTAAGAAGGGTGGTGGGAGATGGGTATCAAGTCTAGTGATGACCTATGTGACTGCATAACAGCTCTGAGCCCAACATAATCACCGCTCTGGGGACCAAAACGTTGAAGAGCCACTTGGAAATTGCTTTGAAATAATCTGACTTACTGCCAAGAAACTGCTTGGACACTTGGAGGAAACTTTGTGAGGAGCTTCATTCTTCTATAAACGTGCATGGAACTGTGGGTAGTAATGTACAGTAAATGTACACATTCTTAAATTGAGTGCTGATCTCCACAAAGGCAGAAGAAAAAAGAAAATTGTGAAACACTAAAATATTTTTCTTGTGGCTCTGGCCACTTGAATGAGACAGTCAGACACCACACTATCATAATTTATATGAAGGAAAATCAAGATTTAAAAAGTAATTTCAATCAAAAACAACAAAGAATGATTCAGCTAAAGTGCATGAAAAATTTTAGACATCCTGCCACAAAGTTTTATGTGAATTGAGTTTTTATGTAATTCCTACATATTCCATACAATACAATAAGGAAAGCAATAAACTGTATTGAAAACACAACCTTATACCTCCTCCCTTTGCGTTTGATAAAGTTAATAAAGTTGAGAGTCACACTAGAAGAAGCCAGCCAAACAATTGCCTACTGTCTTCCGACAAATAAACACGGCTTCCCATTTCACCCACTTCCTAATGTACACCAATTTCTATGCTTCGCTGAACATGGCTATGGATCCCAGTCCTCTGGGCCTGGCAGTGTTCCTGCTCTTTCATAACATAATTGAAGGCATTTAGGGGCTTGCAACTTGTGTTTGTACATTTAAAATGAGCGCAAACCTCAGCATGCAGTAACTTGAGCTCTGGTCTCAATGTCTCTGTAGTTCTATGTAGTGTGGTATGAACAGCATTAAGATGAAAAGCAGCAGAACAGAGTTCAATGTAGTCCTTAGGGACATTTGTGGCTGCTGAAAGTAGCCATTTGAGCTCTCTGCTCATAACCGTTTGAAACATGTCAAGGTTTAAACGGCTACACCACTGTCCAACGTGCAGGCAAATGATATGCTTGTCGACTCTTTAATTACACCTTTGAAGTTTGATGCCATTTTTTTTTTCAAACCACACTTCAGAGAGGCCTGTAAAGAGTAGCGAAAAAAAATGGTTAATGGCAAACACTGCCAGGGGGCTTCCTTAGCTGACTGAGCACCTTCAACACACAATGTCCGTTCACAATATGGAGGGAGGTTTCTAATAAAGTGCGTACAGCAACCACTGTTCATAAGAATAATTTACACAGAAAATGTCCATTAACGATCAAAAATTGGGAGAGTAAGAAGAGGTCAAGGATGATGTTGACAGTTATCTTTTGCTTAGACTGTTTTTACACTACTCGACCTCAATAGAGTTAAAGAGGAACTTAAATCCATTTTTTTGATTGCTGCTTCATTACTAGCCACAGACCACTTAATGAGTTCAATTTCCCTAGTTTGGAATGTTTTTTTTCCTCGTCAGTGGTCCACCAAACGCATCTTCCCGCCTGATCCGTACTTGATATCTTGGTGGCATAGCATGCAGTAAGCCTTTCCGGTTCCTTGATTTTACCAATGTGTTCATGCATGTACTCGTTGCCGACTTTATGTTCAAGCCAATTCCAATTCCATGGGTTTTTGATGCCCTTTTCCTTGTCAATTTTTTTACACATTGTCTTTCTCACCGTTTTCCCGTTGCACAATATCCCTTATTGCGACAGACATTCTGTCATATTCTCGTAGCAAAGCTTGACTCCTGACAGTGTATTTTTTCCTTATCAACACGTGTTTCAAAGTGAATACCGAGACAGGAAAGACAGAAGTTGGCACAAATGCCACAAGGCATTCGTTGCAATGTCGTAAAAATAGGAAGTATGGCAATGTCGTTCGTCGGTAAAATTCACGTACGCATTGCCAGGTCACGCTATTTTTAGCCCATATTAAGTTCTTTTCCGGTTTGCCGAATTGCAGTAAAAACATGTTCTACGTTCAGCTGGCGTAAAACTCCGCGTGTCCAGCTGTATTGAGCCACCGGAGGAGGAGGAGTAGGAGGCCTGGTCGCCGCGTATGGCTATTAAAGGCAAGTAGATCCCTACCCCAACCCCCTAATGATTTTTATGTAAAAATAGAGGTTTTGTGAAAATCAGATTTTTCACAACAGAATCCGCAGAATTCCGCGAATCCGTGGAAATTTCACAGCCCTGAGGTTATGATATTCAAGGTCCGAGGATGTTCCATCAAAATTTGGGTGTTAGATTCAAGGTTAGGGATAGTTCTTGAGATATCATGTACTATGCTGATGTATGATAGCTGCATGCTCATAAAGACATTGAATTGTGACAGTGTACCGATTGTTAAGGTTTATTAGTTCAAACCTTAGAATTGGTTGGAGGGCCTTCCAATAGGATGACAGCAACACTGGAAGAGCTGGAAGAATCTCTTCCAAGTACAACTGGTTTAGTCCATACAGTTTGTGTAAAAACCCCACTGCTCATCATCAAAAGAAACCCATCGCTACGGTAAACATGGCGAGGGACGCAATCATACTGTGGCGCTGTGTTTATTTAGCTGGAACTAGTGCCTTACTCAATGTGGAGAGAATTACGAAAAACTCCAAAAACCATCAGTGTTTGCACAAAACCAAGTTTTGGGTAGAAAGGCCAGGAAAAGCCTACAAGTACAGTTGAACTTTATTTGTGGTTAATAATAGGCACGTTAATTGGTGGCTAGTCTACGCTGACTCCCGTTTAACAGGAGTTTGAATGTTGATGGTCAATTGAGAACAAGCCATATACAGTTTTAGGAGGGTTTGACACTTCTGTAACATAAATTAATCTGTTGTTACTTTTTACTTCCAATTTCTTGAGTTGTAAAGTTTGTAAGTCACATTAACAGTAGAGAAATATTATTAGATCTTTGTCTAATTTTTATGCATCATACCAAGTTGGCATTTAAACAGAGGTGTGTATACTTTTTATATCCACTTTCACGTAGGGTCACGTTTATACACTTTATAAACTCACTGGTCAAGGGTATGGGGACAGTCCGAAGCCATAAAGGTGCTCAGAAAAGGTCAGTTTAGTCACTCGATCACCTCACTTCTTCCTCTTCACTCCCCACCGCTCCCTGTCTTTCAACACTCTTGTGTTGCTACAGCCTGAAGCAAACAAGACAAGGAACTGTGTAGTCCTGGTGAGGCTTGATAGTGTGCCCTCTCTATCGCTTTGCTGAAGGGAAAGTTAGATACCTCGATTTACAAGGGCCTTTGTTTGAGAGGATTATGCGGATCTGGGTTGAGTATCCTTCTCCCAGTTTCCAATGACCATTGTGCTTGTCTCAAAGAGTTACTTTTTCTTTCTCTCGTCGGAAAATCCCAATACCGGAAAAAAGTGCCCTGATCCTTTTGTGAACTGAAAAATCTGTCTGTGCTAAAGGTGATAAATGACAGTGACAATTCTGGTGCACAGAATGAAAGAAAGAAACAAATGAATTGATGCTATCAGTGTCTCGCTGGAGACATTGAACTACCTCGGGAAAACAACCACAAGCTTTAGAGAGGCATTGATCATCCCTCCCTGCAGGATCCTGGTTGGAAGAGGGAGGAGGAGGCCCTTAGGAAAAATCTTTAGCGTAACACTCCAAAGTTTCTACTGATGTTCCTGCTCTTAACTCCTCAGTCAATTTCTCCATTAGAGTGTCTTGTCCTGACACGCCACAGCCAGAAAAGCGTGGGGAATAAGCCATTCACAATGACATGAAATAGGAACTAAAAGTGCTGTAATGTACATGCCTGGCAAGTAGTTGGTGATTAGTTCATTTTCCACTAAAAATGCACAAACCTTTTATTTTTCTGGCCCATATCCAAAGTTGTTTGTTGACATTTGTTTTGACACAGGGTACTTATTTATACAGGGTTGAAGACTTAAATCATACAACAGAACAAATTTTAGAAATTAAAAGTGGTTGTCGCTAGATGCTTCTCAACTTCCTGAACAGTCTACCAGTCTTTAAAATTAAGGCACAATCGATTAGTTGGCCAGCCAATTTTATGGGCCAATGTGTGTCCTTCTGGAAATACTTATAATAAAATGGAATTTTCAATCCAATTATTCATTTTAAAATATACATTAGCACATTACAACTTCAGACAAAAGTGATGACATTCTTGGAGGTTCATTTTATTCTTAGTCCAGTCCATAAAAGAGTACTGGTATATGCTGAATGGTGTTTTGAGTAGTGCAGAATAATGCCAACTACTATGAGCTGCGACGTGATATCATTCATTGCTCAGTAATAGGATTGGGGCGAGAAGTGCATACCGACAGTTTATAAGTTATGAAGACTTTGTGAAAATAAAAATTGCCCAGCAACAACATCATGAGCAATAACATCGCTGTAGCATAAATAGTGTAAGTGTAAAAGTTATTTTCACTGTAAATAACCGTTCACTCTCTGTTAGTTGCGTTTTGAGGCACATTTAAATAGGAACTATAGGAAGTGCTTGCTTATTTATTTATTCATTCACTGCATGCCCGCCCAAAAATTATTAACATTATTGCCTGTCTTCAATAGATTGATTTTGTTGGAAAAAAAACATAATGTGACTGAGAATCAGCATCAGGAATCAATTTGAACTTGGTTTTACATCCTGACTAGTCTGGATTCATTCATATTTTAAAATGTTGGTTGCTATTTTTCCTACAGAGTATGTCACCTGAATAAGAACTCATTGGAGACAACAGAGGAACACGCATGAATTGCTTTTACAATGGCGAAAGTGTGGCTTAAATGCATATATAAAGAAAATAAATGATAAATCGGCTCAGTGTAATAAATGCAATGAAAATATATCGTGCAAAACAAACTGTATGATTAACATGATCATTGATTGCTTAGATTCCAATGGAGTGCCCGTCTGTGATGTGCATGTTCTGAGCGTTGGCGCCGCGCTGAAGTCAGAATGACTGAAGTCAAATCAGAGTTTGCACCAATCTGATTGGCTCTATCAGTATCAGCCGATAATTAGCATTTTATTCTGATGGGCTAATTTTCTTTATTGTCATAATTCGCCAATTCGATCAGTGACTCCGCAAAAGGCATTTACTTTGCATCGCCATCGTGTACAGTACATTTGGATCCAAAAGCCAGTTTATTTTTAGTCACGTCGCCTTGTCACGTCTTTTGATGCATTAATGAACTGACTTGATGTGAGAGGTCCAGGTGTCTTTAGATTAACTTTTTCAAAGATAGAATACGGAGTAACCATGTTTTTTCGATTACATTGTAAGGTTGTCACTCTGGTTTAACGGACCCTGAGTGTGTGTGTGTGTATGTGTGTTACCTTCCACCATTAACATGGGCTCCTTGGCTCCTCCATGGGCTAGCATCTCTCGACGGTAACGCTCTCCCATATCCCTGACAGATATATGTGAGAGGTAATGAGCTTTGATCACCAAAATGGGCTTTTGATGCAAAACCCGTCATCTCACCTGTTTAAAGGATCCTGAAGAAAACACTGCTTCCACACCATGGAGGCCACAGCTCGGGACATGAGGTAAGAATAGTATTTGGCCCCATAACTGATGAGATGGCTAAATCTCAGTTGCCATGCCTGTGAACAGACATAACATCTAAGTAAATGGAGAATTTGATGAAATGTAAAGCAAATGTGTGAGAAGCACCAATGAAAAGGAAAAAAAATGACTCCATCTGAGAGGGAGCCAAAATGAAGATGTTTTCATCTTTTAGAACCGTTTCTGTCTTTATTGCTACCATTATATATCACCTTTCTGACATTGAACCTCGATGGCAAAACATCAAAACACAAGCAGGCAACTCCTGTTTCAAAGCACATAGCATATACATTTTCCATTCTTTTCTGTGTGCAGTCGCCCTGGGGGCATTCTCCATGACCTTGAAGATGTTCTTTTATGAGCTTGTCTGGTATGGATTATTGGGGAATTCAGGAAGTTAGGAAAGACCGCAACTTTCTTAGATAAGAGGGGGAAAGCCTTCAGACCTCCCACCAATAATAATTTATAGACCTAGAGTAATTCAAAGACTTGATTCACAAAATACCAAACATTAAAACTGTGCATAACAATCATTTGGATTTCTTCTATTCTATGCTGTGCAGGGACAAAATAACATGATCATGACTATTTAAAGATAGTAAGTCAAAGTATAGGACAGAGGTAGAATTTATATTGTGATACCAATAAGTGAACAACCATAATTCAATAAAGATGTCTCAGGGAGGGATAATTCTTTTCAAATTCAGCAGAAAGCCACAGTTTGACGTTATGATGGTAAGTGTGTGAAACTGAAACCAAAGAAGAGACTGAGTGTGCGACATGAGACTCTGGTCCAACCGATGCAGCAGTCTCAACCTTTGTAAGTAAGTAAGTAAGTAAATAAATAAATAAATAAATAGAGAGACACAACAGTTCAGAAAACCACAAGAAAAATCAGAATTTGACCCAGTTGCTTTGTCAGCCAAAACGCAACGGTGCCTCAGGTGATTGTGGCTAATAGTCTGAACCTCCCATAAAGTGCTTATCGTTCACGATCACAATTTTTTTTTCTTTTGGCCCTGTTTGTCAGTAACTTCAAGCAGAATGGAGGATCCGTATCTTTTTCATGCCGGAAGAGTTTTACTGTGTCACAGTGGAGTTTCTGAGCTTCCTCTGCGTTTTATTAACATTATAATTGAAGTTTATTGAAAATCCGAGTCGATCAGGCGAAAAGAACAAAGTAGGGAACAAATATGGATGTTGCATGGGGGTGTAGCGCTACAATCTGTGAAGGAGGGACAGGACATGAGAAAAAGCATGCGAGAAAAGAATTGTGTACCCAACTGTGCAACTGGTGGATTGTGATGGCAATGACTAAATGCATTATAGAATGGCATGTCATAATGTATATACCCGTCTGTTTCCTGTACTGCTTATCTTCACTAAGGGCTTGGGCGTGCCGGAGCCTGTCCCAGCTATTTTCTGGCGAGAAGTGGGGTACACTCTGAACTAACCAATTGCAGGGCATATTTAAACAAACACCCATTAGCATTCAAAGTCACACCTATATATAAATATATTTGTCCAGCCCATGAGTGAATGAACTGGAATAATAATTTAACTGTAAGAGAAGGTACTATAGTTTTGTCATTTGTAGCCTGTGGCCAGCAGTGAACCAAACTGACAAAATATGATAACTGGTCATCTTAACATTATTTTTTTCCCTTTAGTCTCTTTCTGACTGAGGAGTGTCAAAGTCCCCTACAATTTCTGCCTATCTATAAACCCCACTGATCCATATCCTTGGAAATGAGACATCGCAAGTAAACACAGCAGCTCAAAATGGGAAAACATTGCTGGTGCGATTGGTTTAGATGAATGTCTGCTCAAGCTTACAATGCAATTTGAAAAGAGGGAAATACATTACTATAAAAAAAACGCAATGTGGAGAAGCAGAGGGGGCTGAAGCAAGGGTGAAAAAATACTTTCCAGACACTGAAATATAGTATACATACAACAGCACTATAATCTCTCCTTGCAATGGACTTAATTATAGCCCAGAGCAAATGCTAAATGAAGGCCATTCAATGACTTTATTTTTAATTCCCTTCTACCTCCTGGAGTGTTGTCCTCACCCACAGCTTGAAATGTGGAGGGAAATACTAAGTTTTTTTCATTAAAGGAAGTGGAAGAACAGTTTCAAATATTTCCCCAAGGAAGAGCTCGTTTAAAGAAAGCCTTCCATGTGGTTTTACCAGGGCAGAAAGGCCTTTAATCTTTTAAATTGTGCTGAGGCCGAATGAGAAAACACACAAGAGAGGAATCACAATGACTCCCTGCTACGGCTTGTTAAACTACACTACTTCACAAACACACTGGCCATTCACACATACAAAAACTGTTTTTGATCAGGTTCCACACAGATTGTCAAGAACATCTACATAACATGAATAATTAAGATTCAGGTTGACTAAGCGATAATCTAGTATAAGGAACCTATTTCCCATTTCGGTAGAACATCATCCTGGCTGGGGTGAATAGCGATGGGGACAGTGAGTGGGACGTTTTTGTTCTTATTTTTTTGTTTAAACAAGATATCACCACAGAAGGATAAGCGGTATGAAAAATTAATGGATGTCATCATAGAGCCACCAAAGATGATAGTACAGTACTCAATGTTTAGGTTTCATTGTTTTACATACAGTATGTCATATCATCCATCCAGTCAATAGTCCATACCACTGTCTGTACCGCTTACCTTCTCTAGGTTTGCGGGCGCGCTGGAAACTATCACAGCTGAGTCCGAGCAAGATGGGGGTACACCCTGATCTGGTTGCCAGCAAATTGCATGGCACATATAAACAAACAACCATTCACGGTCACATTCACACCAATGGACGATTGCCAGTCTTAAATTAACCTACTATGCATGTTTTGGGATGTGGGAGGTAACCAGAGTACCTGGAGAACATACAAACTCTATACAGTGGAAGCCAGATATGAACCCAGGTCCTTGGAACTGTGAGGCAGATGTGCTAACCAGTCATCCACCGAGGCATATCTATCTTATTTGTATAATTAAATGACAGATTTACCTTTTGCCGGGGACACCAGCCAAAAAGGAAAACTAAATATCAGTAAGTGCTGCTTCAAACAATCATGTCAATAAACTTTAGTCATACTCGTAAGTGTAGCATTCGCAGGAAGCCCGTTAACCCGTTTATCGGGTTTCATCTCGTGACGCTCCAGATAGACCGGACTGACTAACTGATTACGGCACTTGAAAGAATTGGCACCAAATAGCACTAACAATTGACAACATACCGTATTGGGAATGTAGGGCAAGCCGTAGAATTTCTGTTGCATCTCCTTCAGAATTTCAGTGGTTGACTTATTTTGGGGTTTTCCATGGTAGATCTGGTCCAGTACAGCGTAGAAAATCTGCCCAGGGATAATAGATAAAATCACTGATTGAGCAGGCTTGACATATTAACAAGAAACAAAATGTGGCTGTTACAACCCCACAATACACAATGTCACAGTGGAAGCCACTGAAAAATACTGCCAGATTATAAGGTGCCCTAGACTGACTGAATACAATAACCACAGTATAGGTTCACATTTAATAATCGGTTTATGTGACATTTAATACTCGGTTTATGTGTTGGGCGCTACCTGCAGTTGGATGTCTGCAGCACCACAAACCTTCTTGGACTCACATAGACGAGTCACCATACTCTCAGGAAGAGGCTGACAAGACATTGAAATATAGTTCATAATTGAACGCATGTGAACATAAATGTTTTGAACACTTTTGAGAGCTTGCGATTTGCGCACACATTCAAAGTGTACCTCTCCCGTTTTGTAATGACGTGCAAACCGGCTGACGACCCGATAGTCCGCAGCAAAGTACTCCATGAGGATGGAGGGGACTTCTGCGAAGTCTGTTGCACATCTAGTTCCTTGCAGATAGAAAACAGAAGGGGGAAAAAATGTAAACAAGAAAGCTTCAAAAAGTCTTCATAATCTTACTCGATTATGCGGGTGTTTCTAAGGCTGCAGTTGCACACCTGTAACATGCTGGTAACGAGTGCGTCCGAGCATTGAATGCATGGCGTGGCCCATTTCGTGGAAGAGATTCTCCATCATGCCGGGGGAGAGCAAGGTGGGGGCACTTCTGGTGGGGTGAGGCAGGCTCAACATCAGCACAACGACAGGCAGCTGGTACTGACCTTTTTCATCGCACCAGCGACCACCCCGGATGGTGAAGTGACAATCCTGTACAGGAGAGGAGGAATGAGGACAACCAAACTTCTTGTTTTGTTTCTTCTTTTTTTCCATAACTCACAACCTTCAAAAATGTAAATATCCCCACTTTGGAGAGTCCAATATAATGTGACAACTCCAAATCAAACAAAAACCTAGATTAACACTCAGTAGAGCTCAGCACTCACAATGTGATGAGCAGCAATTACAATTAATGTAATCTGCAATATGTGCTCTGCCAAGAACAAGACGGAATGAAACTGCATTCCTACAAACTAAAGACCTCTAATCAATGTTCTCTCTAATTTTTGACGTTTGAACAAACACACTAATGCCGTGAGCGCCCCCTTTGACCACTGTGAGCAACATCAGACATATGCACTATGGTCAATCAATGTCTTCCATTGAAGTTACATGACTCATTAAAAGGTTCAGATTGCATTCCCATCAAAACATTTTAAGTACAATTTTGTGTTATTTCTAACTTACAGTGAAAATGTCAACAAAAAAAAAATACATTACAATACAAATACATACCAAACCAACTATTAACTATAAATTTGAAATGTCGCTTCCAATTTTGTTTCATTTTTTTTAAACCCACAATGATATCTCCATCTGTTTTTCTTGGTGTAAAACTGAATTATTGTTTGCAGAATATCTTTGGCAATGTATGTTGAAAGTTGAATGATGCGCCCAAACAGTTTTTGGTTAATGTTATGTTACCTCCTATATTTAAAATACAGAATTAGCTTTTTGGGCAATGTATCGTCTGTGCTTTCATCCTGAATCAGGCTGTGCCAAGGTGGAATTTTAACATTATACATCATCTCATCCTGTACTTTCTACCTTGGCTTCAGACCAGACCTTTTTTACAAAAAAAATTGAAAATCTCGTCCAGTTTCACCACTTTTTCTTCTATTATTCACATACCCTGTTTTTTGTAATAATGAGTGTACCCCTTTAAAATGTAGGGGGTGTCCAGTAAACTAGGAAGTAGAGTGTGTGGCCCAGTGTGGCCGAGCAGCAGCTCTTTTTGAGGGGCAGTGTGCTGCCGTGTTAAAAAAAAAAAAAAAAAAACAAGTCAGCCTGTAATTCACTGCGCTGGATCTGTTTTCCTCTGCGCTGAGCGTGTGCGACAAGTGCGAAAATGCGCAGTTGTGCATCTTAGAGGGAACATTGCCGCTAATCTCAGTTATTCTATCCGCCAGTGAACCTAACTCAATGCTCAAGAACAAAAATCACCAAAACGTCTTAAAGAAAAAACCCTCTTATTGAAAAGGCCAAGATAATGGAATTATATCACTTTTTGGGGATTTTGGGATGAGAGGGAAGCTGTGATCATGACCCTACAAATAGTGAAAAAAAATTCTTCCAAAGGAAGTAAAATTGCATGACCTTAGCCATTAGGATTTTTCATGCAGGACTCTAGAAATTCCATTTTGAGCTGGGGGTAAGGTTCCACATTGTGATGAGCTAAAGGCAGTATGAGAAGAGGAATAAAAAAAAAAAAAAAAGTGCGAGGGGGTATCTGCTCACCTGATGAGGTTTGCCTTGCCGGTTGAAGAAGTCACAGTAAATATAGCCAAGTAATCCTTCTGTTTCATGAACCACAGCCTGTAAATGAAACGATCAAACTTGCGGTTCATTAACACATCAGGCACATGTCATTAATACGCAGCCAACAGCATACCAATTTGTGCACATCGTCACTCCACACCTCTCCAGCACTGGGGTGTTCCGACATGAGGGAGACACCGTAGAGCTGAGAGAAGATGATGTTTAAACCCTCCATGCAGGCCCCGAGAGAAAAGTAGGGGCTGTAGAGACTGGGTTCGATGTTGTACCTGAAACATAGCCAAAAACACAAGAGAAGCAGGACACAAATCTAACATGTTAGTCCTGGTGCGGTAGGACTTTAGCAACTCAACCATAAAAGACTTTCATCAATAAATAGCTTTGTTTCGGAGCCAATTGAAACTAAATTTTAACTTTTTTTACAGCTCTTCTTGCATTGCTGTAGTTAATGAAGTGGTAACCTTCTTTGTCTGTGAGCCCTGACGTGAAATTTATTTTGGTGTGTCTATTCTTGAAAATTGTCACAAATGGACAGTTGGCTCAAGGAGGGGTGGGAGAATTCAAGGACATTTTAATCACAGTTAGTTGGAAAGAAAGTGCTGTCAAAAATAATTTCATCTATATCATCTATAATAATTTCAGATTCTTATATTTTTCTCAGTTTCCCCACTTTAACGGTTGAGATGATCAAATAAAAGTAAATATAGGACAAATATAACTATTTAAAATTTCCTGGCCGTGTGTGAAAAAAGTGATGGCCACTTTCATTTCATTTTCAAGCAGGAACAGCTTTTTAAGGTCATGTCACTGCATTTCAAACAAATTCAAGTCAGAACTTTGACTAGGCCACTCCAAAACCTTCTTTTTGTTTTTTAAACTTTTCAGAAGGTGACTTTCTGGTGTGTTTTGGACGGTTATCCTGCTGCAGAACCCATATGCAGTTCAGTGTGAAGTCACAAACTGATGGCCTTTTTGTTTGCTTTGAGGATTTTCTGTTAAAGAGGAGAGTTCAGGGTTCTATCAATCACAGCAAGTCTTCCGGGTCCTGACGGAACAAGAAGCCAAACAAGACCATCACGCTACCACCACCATGTTTGACTAACAAACTCTGATGCGACATGAAAACTCCCAAGCTTCTCGCCTAATATCAATTCAATTCGGAAAATGGAACGGGAATTACAATAAACATGCCGATTTGTTTGCTAACCTTTCAGCACGCAATACTCCGCTGAGGAAGGGATGATCCCATGGCATGAGCTCCTGCATCAAAACAACAACATTTTATGTAGTTTCTGTAGATGACAAGTATAATAACATAAAATAGAGCAGTAACGGAAACTGAATGCAACCCACAGAACTGTGAGGGTTGAGTTTTTTCTTCATGTCGCTCATCATCTTAAAGTCTTTTGCTGTTCTGTGACATTGGGAACAGAAGACACGAAATTATAGACTATTAGAATAAAAAAAACTCAGATAATTGTGAGAAAATGGATAGATGGATGGATTTTCTGTACCTGTCTGACAACTTGTCTGTTAAGAGCTGAAGAAACTTCATCACTGTTTCTACAATACGCAAAAACAAATGCAGAACTCAAATACAATCACACATTCATAATTAAAACAAAAATTCTCATCAAGTTTGTACATCTGCAGATAGTTTACAAAGAATGACACTTTACTGTAAGGCTTTTCCCATGCACTCCACATTAAAAAGTTAAGCCTTTTCCAGGAAGCATTAAATCATTATCATAACTGCTTGAGATAATATTGGTATATGACTCAACCTGGTGTCGTTGCCATCGTTCCCTTTAAAGCTCTGTGGCCGTAGGACTCATATCCCACCAGTGTGGCCAATTTATGTCTGCATCTCAGGAGTTCCTCCAGACACTCCATCAGATCTGCGTTTGGGTACAGATAAATTCTGTAGGCGATTTCTCGTACCTGCAAGTGTTCAATAGTGACAGGAGGCATTATTAAAATAAGTCTTGATTTTCAATACCCTAAAAAAGAATTAAGACCCAATAACACTAAACAGTTATTGCAGTTCCTTCATTCAGAATCATTAACAGCCAAAACTCACTAAAAGCCATATTGAAAACTAACACTGTTCTTTATGAGGCAGGACACTGGGGTCTTGGACAATGCATGATGCTGGCAGAATATTTTTCCCCAAATATCCTGGTCAAAATTTGAATTGTAAAACTTCCGCGCCACTCAACTTTCTACCGTTCTTATCTCGATTACTAAATTGGTAAGATTACAAACACTAACATGCGGTCTTAAATATTTGTATGTACTTCATAGAAAAACTCTTTTTGAGAACTAGGGTGCGACAGGTTCAAGGCCCATACTGGAAGAAAATTTGAGAACTTCTGCTGTTCACATTCTAAATTTTAGCGCATACAGTGCAGTGCAGTGCAGTGCACCCATTTGCATATAGCATTTTAGACTTGAGGCTATGTGAGTCCCGGGATGCACATGTCATGAAATCATTCCCGAAATCCCAGTTCTTCCACTGCCTTCTTTCGTCTACATGACATTCTCCGCGGTAAACCTGATTTGCAATTTTGCTTTTCAATGTTTTTTGATGAGCAAAACGCAGATTTTGACCCACCAACTGCGATGTGAGAGCATAAATTGAGCCTTGAACAGATACCTAAGTAAGCAATATTGTTTGTAAATTGACCCACATTTATTGTGCTTTTTGTGTCCCTGATCATTTTTGTCGAGACGTGAGACGCACATCAAACGAGATCTGTGGTTTAGAACATGTCTGTGGATCTGTGAATTACTTGAAAAATAATTGTTAGAGAAAATAATAATAGTGCACGGGACTATGACATATTAGTGGCATAGAATTTTTACAAGTGTCTGCACAATGCCTTGAAGGAAGGACACAATCTTTCACTGTGGGCAATTTAAAATGAATTTGTAGAGAATATAAGTGCAATATGAATGCTGAGTGATTTTTGACTCATTCTTGAGATGCTTATCACAAAAGTATTTTGTGTTAAGTATAAACAAAAACAAAATAAAACAAAAACAAATATAAAAAATGGAATGGAAAAACACCTATGTGCTACTCCCACAGGGCATTTGAAGGCAATTATTAATACACTTGTGATGCAAATGCGCCACCTGCTGAGCAATGACAGTAATGTTGTTCTAGTACTGGGCACACACCAAATCATCCGGAGAGTCTGGATGTAATCCTCCAACTTCCACAAAACTTCCTGTGCTGGCAAAATGCAAGTGGAGATGGTCAGGGATGGCAGACCTGGCGATTCTGTTCGGCATGTGGGAGCCGACCAGGAATTCGTTGCTTAAATCCAAGAGCTTCACGTGGAGAGCAACTGCCTCTTTCCGCTGTAAAACGGGAAAACAAAGACAAATCTCTGTAAATCCTGTCATGTCTGTCGAGTGACAGAGGGGATGATTTCTCCATAAGCAACAAGTCTCTCACCAGTTTCTCATTCAGATGAATCCCGCTGATTTCAAAGTCAAACATGAATAACTCTGCGACTCTTCTGAAAAAGCAGGAAGTTTCATTATTACATATGTGAATTTTACGTGAGGACATGGACCAATGGTACATCCTAACAATGGAGAAAAATCGGATGCACAATCATGAGTCCATTCTTAGCACACTGAATCCTCTCAGGATGAACACAATAAGGTGTTTTGTCTCATAAAAATAGTTATCTTTTCTGAGTAGAAAGTATTGATTGCCATCATAAAATTTTGAACTGTTGCCAAACGTTTTAAGAAAATTTTTGAACATTCTTAACCATACATAGGTTAAATACACTTTGAAAAAACTGGCCTTTTTAGGAATAAACGTTGCAAAAAGCCAAAGAAAAGGCAAAACAAGACCAGAGTGCAAGCTTTGATACTCGCTGAACTGAGTTTCGTGTGGCTTCCGATGCAGCTGTTTTATTTTTGATGAAGATGGAGTTAAGATGTTGTACCTTGTATCTGGGTCCAGCTGGGCCACGAGGTCGGGTTTGTCCAGGAAATTCTTCAAACTCTTGCATAGCTCCACGTTGGTGTTCAAACTGCAACATAGACCCAGCATGATTTAATATCCATTTTACTGACAAAACACTGATGGAGTGAGTTGCGTTCAACGCTTTTACTTCTCCACAACTGTGCCGATCTCGATACATGTCTTCTCTGCGGCCTCACGGTAGGCTGGATCAGGATGTGCCACTTTGACAAAATCTGCCTGGAAATGGAAGAACAGATTCGCTTCACATAAAATGATAATGTATGCTGAATAATATGCAATTCTGAAGGTTGAAACTAAAACTAAATAGATTGAATGAACCCATCCCTAAAGTTGTTTAAGGACAATAGAACCTCAAATAGTCATACAATTTTCGTGAAGAATACACAAATCCAACTGGCATTCTCCATAACGTCGTGTAAGACTTCAACTCTGTGGCAACCGTGAGCATATAACGGATGAAGCATGTTTTGCACTGATTTTGCTGACTCTGCCAAAGAAATGTAAAATGATCACAAAAAAATGGAACAATAGCCATAGAATCACAATGAGATGCACATAGCTGTCAATAAATTTATAGTGTTCACAAAAACACTGAACTCCCTACAACAAGAGGTAAACACCTCTGTGTATTGGTTCAGAGTTGATGGTGAGCTTGATTTGTTTCAGTCATTTATTATTATATATATATATATATATATTATATAACGCAGTTTTTACTATAGAGCAGGGGTGTCAAACTCAAATTCACTGAGGGCCAAAATTTTAAATTGAACAAAGCCGCGGGCCAAGGTTGAACAAATTAACCTTTTAATATGGAACCAAACAAATGTGTAATACTTGTAAAACAGGCGGGCCAGCTCTAATATTAATTTGAAATTGCCTCGCGGGCCAAATATAATTACACTGGCCTGTGGGCCAGAGTTTGACACCTACGCTATAGAGCATTTATAGAGCGATTCTTGTTAATCTTGAGTCCATATCCTACAGCCTTACCGAGAGGGCACTTTGCGCTGTACTTACCAAGTCCGCCACTTTACAAAGACCATCAGAGAGTTGGTCAAACGCTGTGATGGTCTCAAACCCGAGAGAAGAAGAACATACTTTCTCAACCAGGAGCTGTGTGTTCTTTAGAGCTGTCTTTGTGGCCACCTTGAATCCAGCAGGAGAACTCAGCTCTGGTACGCCAAACAAACCCTACAATCACACATTACAACAATTAGTCACAATATATTTGAAGTTTTAGAGCATGATCATTGATGAACACAGTAAAACTCAAACCCATTCCTGCCCCCTTTCCACTATTTTTTTAAGTCAATGTTATCTTAGTCTATATTATGAAACATAATTTTTGCCTTTGTCTCCTCACATTTATTGCAACCTCACTTCGCCTGTTACACAACTTTATTTGACACTTCCGAATGCAAGTTTTGACACACAGCTAAAAAACAACATTCAGTAATCTTTGCACTGGCTCACTGAAAGATTGTTTTTTTCCCCCCACAGAGTCCTCAATAGTCGATGGAATTGGTCTGCTTTTATTCTCTTGTTGGGCCACTGTGGTCTGTTGTCCTTGACTAAATGTGTTTCACACAAGATGAAATGAGATGAAAGTGAAATAGCCCTTCAGCCTGATGCCCCTAATTGTGAAATGCACTTGCCTTTTAGGTAAAGGCTCTCTCTTCAGTGCTCATTTTTAAAAAGTCAAAAGTTAAACGGTTAAAGGTTTAAAAGGCATTATTATCTACGTATAACTGTGTTGTTGTTTTTGTCTTGTTAAGTATAAATTATAGAGTTTCTACTTTTTACAGTGTATGTGACTGTGTTTTGACCATGTGGTGCACTAAAGTGCCAGTAAATGTAACGTTTCTTATTTGGTTTACATGGAGAACCAAAACAAATACGTATCCACATTTGAATACACATTATATATGGGTTCCCCTAAAGTGACAGTAATAATAACGTGAAACTAAATGCTGCGTCACATTTACATAAGACAAAAAAAAACTTATTGCACAGATTGGTTTGTCAGAGGAATTCGTACAAAAAAAAAAAAAAAAACACAGTCCTCACCACATTTTTCTCAAACATTTCCAGTCTCTTCTGTGGTTTGGCATTGAATGCAGCCCCAACAGGTGACCATGTTGTGACATTCCTGCGAAAATATGTCCACAGACCTCGATGTTTCAAACAATAAAGCAAACTTTTACTAGTCGACATGGTCCTCTGTCCTGTTGTTGAACTGCCGTTACTGATGCTTCTTCTTGTGCCGACTGAGAACAACAGAGGACATGCTAACTTAGCTTCGGCGTTCACTTCAGCTGAAAAAGTCAGGCGAAATCAGCGGGGTCGGGTGACGTTAACAGTATGCCTTATAAGAATCAATACAACCTAAAATGTTATAATTATCGGTAGAAATGGCAAACTTTGACACAAATATTTCCGCCAGACACAGATGACATGCTGTTCACTTGACGGCATACAAATGCTATAGGTCGCACTTTCATTAAAATCTTAATAAAGATATCTTAAGTCATGTAAAAATCGCGAGAGGAAAGTACTCAGTGCCTCTCGATGTGTTGTGACATAAATGTTCAATTCAGGTGGCGAAATGATGCATTTTTATGCGAGCAACTATTTGTGCCGAAAGTGCGTCAACTAAAAATGCGGTGTCGTCATAAATGTGCGACGCTTCAAGAGTAATATTGCAAAGTTGTTAAAATGTACCAAAATATTAATCTTGTAAATTTGAATTTGTAGTACTTTGATAATCGATACTTGTATTTGCGAATTTTGTTTGTTACTACAAGACACGTTTGCAAAATTATTCACGTGTACGTCTCCAATTCATTTCACTTCCTAAAACTTAAAGTATTAATATAGCTCTAAACAAGCTCATAGCTTGTTGGCTATGTATCGTTTGGTTTGTCTATCAAATATTTGGTTTTATTTTCCGGAGTTACAGCTCAGCAGTTGCCAGGCTGGCGTTACAAATTGGAATCAAGTTCCCTTTTTTCTGGATAAAGGCTAAATAAAAATGCGCTTGGTGAGTGAGAACGCTTTCCGCATTTGCAACTCTTAAGTCTGTAGTACCCCAACTTGACCTCTTCATTACTCAAAATAAGAGATTGCACCCCAAAACCACATTGTCATTGATTTGCCATTGAAATATGTTTATTGAGGGAGTAGTACAAAAACCACTGAACAAAATGTCAAAGCAACAGCATTCAGGGAATCCTGCACAAGCCAAACTAAACCAGGTTTTAGTCGATGCTGAAAAGATTTTAACACTGAAAGTAACACAGGACAATTAAATGTCTTCCCAATATGAGAAATCACAGTATTTTGCAGTTAGTACAGCTGGTGCTTGCACTTGGCAAAAAAAAAAAAAAAAAAGGTACCAATTTTGACAGATGGCAAGACAGTTCAAAGAAAAATGTAAAAATATTTTTAAATAAACATTGCTACTGATTAATGGACAATTCATTCATTCTCCATCACAACACCTATTTACGAATACAACACAAATCTAAAGAAAAAAAAATAACGGGGGAAACATTTCATTCATTTGGCTCATAACTCATACACTCAAAACAATTACATGGATTATGAATTTACAAAGGAGTGCTGTAGTCTGAAGTGACAATGTGAATTGGTTTTGTCTCATTTCCATGTGCTTAGACATTTGCCCACCTGGAATTGTTGCTTGTCCATTTGATAGCTAAAAAAAAAAAAAAAAAAAAAAAAAAAAAATGGCATGTCTGAGACTACAGTAAACTTAGTTGACTGAACCCTGAGCTTCTAATGCAAAACTAGTGTATGAAATACCTCCTTACAGTGTTTCTTAGTGCAAGCCAGCAATATGCTTCGATTTAAGAGGTATATTAGATAGCACCCAAGATTCCTCACAATGTTACTCTGCTGGCCACAATCACAACTCAGTATTGGCAGGTGGTGTTTTTGATCTGTATCCTCGTGAAGACCAGCAAGTAAAATGCTTGAATTTGTATTACATCTATAAATTGTGTTTTTCATAGAAAATATAAATATCCCTGAAAGAAATTTCACAGCATTTTTTTTTTTTTTGAGGAAACCAGTGCTGCTACCATAACTTTTAAGTGTCTTAACAGTCTCCAGTTGTCATCCCACCTCAGCCTTTACTCACTGTCGTGATAAATGACAGTCCGTTTCCCACGGTTGCGGGTGTTAATGCGGCTCTTTTTCTGTGGTTTGCTGTACGACTCTTCACTGTCCTCCTCCTCCGAAACCACTTTTGGTCGGCGCTGCCTTAACTGGCGACCGGAAGTCCTTTTAACATGCCTGGCCTGTCTTGGACTCCTGCTCTTTGGACTGCTGTGGGAACCTGAGCTGGCAGAAGAGTTTTTGCTGGCTGTGGACAACTGCTCGCTTTCAGAGTCTGAAATGTGATTAGTGCTGCAGCTTTCCTTACGTGTTCTGTGTTTGGGCCGCCTGTCGTTCTTCCCTCTCCGCGAGAGGCCGACACGATCTTCCTCCTCGCTGGAATTTGTCTGAGCAAAGGCATCCTCTTCCTTGTTTCGTTTTGATTCAAATTTGGGACGCTTCTCGTTCTTCCCTCTCCGCGAGGAGCCGATATAATCTTCCTCCTCACTGGAATTCGACTCCGAAACGGCATCCTCTTCTTTGTCATGTTTAGATTCCGATTTGGGATGCTTCCCGTTCTTGTTGCTCTTGGCCATGGTCTCTCTTTTTTCATCTTCCGATCCTGAGGTGTAAATTCGTTTTCTCTTGGAAGACGTTTGTATCCTGCTTTCATTCCGAGAGGTTTTCTTCGGCACGCTCTTATTAAAGAGGTCTTCCCTCAGGACTGAACCTGGTTTGTTCCCATTTCTTGTGTCTTCCTCAGAAGCGGAGCTGTCACTTATGTATTTCTTTTTAGGCAAGACTCTGAGGTTGAGCCGCTTGTTGGAGACATTATCTGGATCATCTGACTCTTCGTCCGATGAGCCAGCGGGGTGTTTCATCCTCGACTTCTTGGGTTTAAATTCCTGCTCAGAACTCTCAGAGGCAGAAGTGCCATTTCTGCGTCGTTTCGATTTGCTGTTCCCTACAGGCTTCCTGTCCTTTCTCTCCAAGTTATCACTGGAGTGACTGCTTTCAGCTTTACCGTGTTCATCTTTTTTCAATATTTTCTTGTGGTGTTTCTTTGGGGTACGAATGAGCACCTTGGAATCGCCGGCATCTGGTTTATCAACTGAGGCAGGTTTTTGTTTATCTTGGCTTTTAGACATAGACACTTTACACTTTTTAGAGTCCCTGAGGGGAGACTCCTCATTAATTCTTCCATTCTGGTGTGGCTGTTGCTGGGCACAGTCATCATCTGAGCTTATCGGAAGTTTGCGTCGGGTGGTCCTTCGTTTAGTATTCTCTTGCACCTCGTTAGCTGCCTCCTCCTCCTCACTGGTAATCCTACTCTTCCGGGTTGAGCTTTTACTAGACTTCTGACGCGCAGCTTCCAGATCGTCATCTTCCTTCTCCACATCTTCAGAACTCACTCCTGGAGCTTCCTCCTCCTGCTCAGAGCTACTGTCACTCTTGTGTTTTGGGCCATGTCCGTTCATACAAGTCAAATCCCCTGCAAGGAAAGGAGTTATTTGATTCAACATGATTTCTGGATATTAAAATATGAAGATCAAGTAACAAACCTTTGCCCTTTGTGTTGGTTGACATTCTAGGGTGTCCGTTCTGTTTATTAGGAGAGAAACCTGAAGAGCTGCTGCCATTGCCATTTTCGTCATCCTGAGATTCTTCAGACAATTCCTTTGTATTTGCATGGGCTATAGTGAAAGAATCAGATTTAAAAAAATGGGAATTAATAAGCGTTGTAAAACAACAAAGCCCCGCCTTCATGATTCCGCTTCCGCCCCTCAGTCCGAAAACCACTGATCTATGGCCAGATTTTAAAGTCATTGGTTAATGCTTTTTTGCATGATTTTGGACTTGAAAATTCCTTTTTGTGATAAAGTTAAACAAATACTAATGGACAGAGTATTACTGAACAGTAAAATGCTCTGCCTGTTCACATCTTTGTTGGTAATGTCGTTAAGGGACCCAAAAATGTCCATCCATCCATCCTCTACCACTTTTCCAGGTCACATCTCGGGAGCCGCAGCCACAGGTCGTGACCATAGGTGAGGGTAGGAACGTAGATCGACTGGTAAATTGAGAGCTTCGCCTTTTGACTTCGCTCCCGCTTTACCACAACGGACCGATACAAAGTCCGCATCACTGCAGACGCTGCACAGATCCGCCTGTCGCTCGCCCGCTCCATTCTTCCCTCACTCGTGTATTCAAAGATACTTAAACTCCTCTACTTGGGGCAGGATCTCATCCCTGACCCGGAGAGGGCATGCCACCCTTTTCGGACTGAGGACCACGATTTAAGATTTGGAGGTGCTGATTCTCATGCCAGCCGCTTCACACTCGGCTGCCAACTGCTACTCCAGTGAGCATTGGAGAGCACAGCTTGATGAAGCCAACAGAACCACCTCACACAAAGAGCAGAGATGTAATGCTGAGGCCACCAAATCGGACACACTTTACGCCTTGGCTGCGCCTTTGAAATTCTGTCCATTTGCAACAAAAATCGGTGACAAAGGGCAGCCTTGACAGTGTCCAACTCTCACTGGAAACTAGTCAGACTTATTGCTGGCAATATGGACCAAACCCTGACACCAGTCGTACAAGGACAGAACAGCCCGTGTTGGAGTTCGGTACCCCGTACTCCCAAAGAATCCTCCACAGGAATTCCAGAGGGACACAGTCGAAACGCCTTCTCCAAGTCCATAAAACGCATGTCGACTGGTTGGGCGAACTCCCATGTACCCGCAAGAGCTGACAATCGACTTCCGGACAGACCCTCCTTTCAGCTATTGTATTCATTATATATTGATTTTAATTAATCAAACAGTTAATCAGTTATTTTATTCTGGCAACTAGCTGAATCGCCGCCAAAACAATCTGATCTGTAACTGCTTTTGTGGAGACATGTCTTTATGAGCCTACAACAATGCCCGTCAGCACATTAAAAAGAAAAAATTCGCACCCTGTTGTTCTCTGTCTGAATCAGAGCTGCTCTCGAGCACTGTGGTGCGTTTGTTGGCCCGGGAAATGTTGCGCAGGCGGCTCCTTATCAGCTGTTCCTCCTCCTCCTCTTCATCGTCATAATCCTGATTTGATGCTTCAAGGAGTTTTATCTTGTTGACAGCCGCCCTTGCCGTTTTCCTCTTGAGTGATCTGCGGAAAGTTATTTCTTCCTCCTCTTTTCCATCAGAACCCTGGGAAGAAGCTCTGTCAGAGTCCTGGAGGAGACGCTTCTCCCAGCGAGAGGACCGGCTGGAGTGACCGTTTATCTCCACTCTTCCCTCTAAACACACAACACATAATAATGGACAACCATAATGCTTGGTCCATCATAAAAGAACAGCTAAACTTTACCTGTCTTTTTTCTATCAGCTGCAGCAGCATTTCTGGTCACGCGTGTGCTCGTGCTCTTTGCTGCCCGACTGCGATAGGAACGACTGAAAGAATGGGAAGATACTTCTCCATTCTCTTGCCCTTCACCTTCACTGTCAAATGGCTCTTCATCCTCTTCTTCAAACTCCTTCTCATCACTATCACTCTCAGGAACTAGTAAACAATATTTCCGTTCATATACAAAGCATGAAATACTAACTTGGTGAATGCATGTATTTCCCTGAAATTAGCACAACTGACCTTTTTTACACTGCTTGGACGAGCTGCCTCTTGTAACTCTGGACTTCTGTTTTCCTTGATGTCTGGAGGAACCTGGACACTTCTCCTCTTCTGACTCGCTGACTTCACTGTCGGACTCTGTGCGTGGGTGGGTGGGGTGGTTGTGGGGGTTATTACAATGACAGTGTAACACACGTGAACCCTAAAAACGCACTTCACACTTCTTATCTCTGAGATGACTTCGAGTATTTTGAGGGGAGGGGGTTTAGGAACCATCTGAATATATAAATATTTCAACCCTCTGCATATCATGTGTTCTTAGCAATCTACAATATGAGGAAACATTTCTTTTGCACCTGCTGTCGATGAGGCATCTTTAGAAGCAGAGTCGTCTTCTGAGGAACTCTGACAGGTGCTGGTTCTTCGAGTCCTCCTGGCCCTCTCAGGAACTGAGGCAATGGCTGAGGTAGATTTGGTCCGGGTAACGGACTTCACTTTTTCCTGAGTTTTGACAGAATCTCTCTTTTGACTGAAGAAGGAAAGAGACAACTTGTCATCAGACATTAAATCATAAATGAAATAATTAGCACAAATTGCATAGTCTCTCCCAGGACCATTTTTAGATATATTTGTTCTCAAAATTCTACCTTTACAAAGATGCTGCTTACTTCTGAGTGATGGTGTATGAGAGGTATTCATTTAACAGTTACTTTGCTGCATAATATAGATGTTTCTCGGAATTTCAACCTAAACTAAATGCTTCAAAATGTATGATTTAGCTCTAGACCACTGTAAACTAAAACCAATCATTTAAAAAAAGCTCTTTGTAAAAGAAGTTGTTTGATATTGTGCTTGTAAATGATATCATGGAAGTGAGCAGGTGTTCTTAATGAAGTATCCAAAAAGTGTAAAAAAGGGATTTTTTGTTTTCGGCAAGTGTGTCCATTAATTGAGTCGCTTGGTTACTTTTTTCAAACAAAGCCGTATTGATATTCACACATGAATACTATTTCGTTACACGAAAGACAAAATCTGGGAAAACAAGGACACCTTGTTGTGGTGATGGATGGATCATGCTGCATTTTCTTTTTGAACCGTTGGCTACGACGAAGCCTGGCACTGCTCTTCACTGCTGTTTTGTAATCTGATATGATTGTTCGGATTTGCTCCTCAAAGAAGGCAGAGAGTCGCAAGGTCATGCTGTAAATCTATAAGACAAAATGATGAGTCTGGCAAGCATCCTAAAAAAGAAAATTTAAAGCTATGACATGGAAACATTATTCACATCACTTCGACGACATTCGGATAATGCTAGTTTCAACAACATCCTTCCTACCTTAGAACGTTTATTGGGTGTGTAGGCTTTAGCATTTGCAAATATTAACCGCGTATCTTTGCAAAGCTCGATAGGATTTTCATAGCGTTCTTCCCCTAAGGTCCTTTTCACACTGCCAAAGTCCATTGGTGTGTCAATGATGTCATGGTAGTCCTGGCGATATTAAGAAATACATTTAGAATCAAAGCAGAACCCAAGAAAGTGAGGTACAACCTCTGCAGTATTTTAATTTCGCATTACGATGGAGTATTTACTCACAGGATAGTTTTCGGGATCCACAGGCTGTCTGAATGGCTCAGAGTCCTCACACTCAAATATGTAGTTGAGCAGATTTTTGCACTGCTCTTTCCAAGCATCTTTGTCAGGCAGAACCTCCACAGAGCGCTGCACATAGTGGAGGAGAGAAAAACATTTTCCCATCATCACCAGAAATTCTCACGTCACACTTTCCATCTTTTCAGCTATCCACATTTACACTCCTACGGAGTGAAATAACGATTACACTCTTTCACGTGATGACTAGTAATGACGTTCACCTGACGCAGCCTGTGTCCAGAGGATGTTCCTGGTGCTTCTGTATCTGCTTCCTGTGGGAAAAACAAGATAGTTCTCAAAATAAGAGTGAACTCCAACAGCTTTTCAAGTCAACCTTGACTTTCATTTGCCTGTACTACAACAATTATTTCATTTATGGGGCCCAATGAGACAACTTACTTTTCTTTCAAATATATTTAATGTTGCAAAAATTAATATACAGCAATCAAAGTATAGCTATGTTCAATTTTCCATCAAAAACTATTCATTTTACCATACTAGTAATCATTAAAATTCTGGTTCTTTACATGTCTCAATATGATATATTGCAAGATAAATAAAGGATTAAGGATAGTAATATCCCTGGAAATTGGCAGACAGGTAGAATAATCAAGGGTAGTATTTGATGTACCTCATCATCCTCGTCCATTTCTTCAATGACGCTATAAATCTCCATGATGTCTGTGCAGCTCGGATTACTGCAGAAAGAAGCACATGAGCCACTTTCAATTTGGAAATTATCCTGTCAAAGAGTAACTTTGCTTAACAATAAAAGGAAAGTCACAATCCTACTTGACAAATTTCTGGAGGACATTGCTAATGATTTTTGCAGAATGAGCAATCTTGCTCCTTGGCTCGTTGAAAGTGCGGGCGTTGTGTGCAATGTATCTGATATCCCAAATTAATGCTGAGAGGCGCCTGTGGACCAACAGAGGAGTGTAATGTCTTGAAAACAAGTATGAACTTTGTCGAATGGAAATAATTAATTATAACAAGTATATAGTATAAATATAATGAAAAATAATTACATTTAGTATGAGGACCTACCTGTAGAATTTGTTCATGAGGCGAAATCTTATGGTGTCCAGATCAGTAGGGTAAGCAATCACAGTACAGTATGTGGGATATTGGATCAGGTCTACAGGGCCAGAAAAAGGAGCAGCGATCTCTGCAAGACGCGAGAACATCGCTTTAGTCAGATGATTTTTTCAATGGGAAATCAACATACCTTGACAGTAACATAGCATTTACAGTGGTCCCTCTACTTAAAGTCTCGAATAACAAAAAAATTGATGTTACTAAATCCCTCCTCGGAAAAATAGTCTCTAGTTACGAAGAAAATTCAGGATATGGATGACAAAAATAGGTGCTTGAATTGTAGCCCCCAAATTCCACCGGACATAAAAATCCTGTATCTTGGTTTCAAAGTGGCGCGATAGAGCTGCTCTCCCATTGGCTATCGCTTTACTGTCTTTCTGGCATCCCATTGGGTAGCAGGGACCTCTATCTTTACCCATGATCCTTTTCATTTCCCTTTTTTCATTTGTGTTCAATTGCAAGTTTATTAATCTTTCTTCACCGTGGGCCCCAAGAAACTTTAGTTGAATTAAGTTGTGTGTGTGTGGGTACATTCAAAGGGATTAGGCTGGTTACATGTAAAAAGCGCTTTTACTTATATTACGAAATGACTTCCGGTGCGAATTCATTTTGTTAAGTAGAGGTACCACTGGAATTGGATTGAACAATAAATGTCTCAACGAAGTTCTGTTGCACAATTGAGAAGGTAATCAGGATGCAGACGATGGAAATGATTTAAATTTATCAAGTACACACCAACAGTGATAAGCTGGCCAATGCCAGCGACGATCCGCTCACGCTCTTGGTCGCGGCTCCTGTCGCCCCACTCTCCCTGAAGAGGCTTGTACATCAGCTCACTCATTTCCTCTGCCGTAACAGGGATGCTGCTTCCTTCCGTCTCTGGAAGCTCAGCTGCAAAGCAGAGGCACAGAATGCATAGCTGCCAACTTATAGAAATTTACCTGCAGAGCAATTTGTCTGAATTTCCATATTTTCAAAATGTCAAAAACATTATTGCAGGACAGTTATTGTAGCCTATGATGTAATAGCATAAAATAAATTCTGAAAATTGTTCAAGTGCACAACATAATCATTACTAGTATATAAGCATAATTGTTAGTAATTCATGGATTCAATAGTTATTTTATGAAATAAAAATATACACAATCTCGTCTGATATTTTGCGATGTGATCTGCAACACACAAAAATGAGCAGGGACATGACATGCAAAGCAAGATTTATCTGTGTTCAAGGACGCAATGGATTAGTATTTTGGTATAGTGCTTCCACACCAAGTTCAGGTGCAGAGTAATATTTTCTTTGGACAAGACAGGGTGATAGAGTGTGACTAATTTGCCCACAATTGCGCCTTAACTTCGGCTTGTCCTATTCAGGTTCGCCACCGAGTGTCATCCTTTTCTCTTCTGCATCCTCCTCTCTAACACAAGATACCCTCATGTACTCCCTCACTACATTTATTCATCTTCTTTTTAGTCTTCCTCTAGCTCTCTTGCCTGGCAGATTTACCATCATCATCACCTTTCTACCACTATACTCACTCTCCTCCCTCTGGATGTGTCCAAACCATTGAAGTTTGTTCTCCCTAACCTTTTTTTTGCAAAACATCTCACCTTAGCTGTCACTCTGATGAGCTCATTTCTAATCCTATTTCCAAGATGGTCTCCTAGCGATAACCTCAACATCTTCATTTCTGCCACCTTTTTCATTTTTTCTCTTCAGTGCCACTCTCTTGAATCAGTACATCATGGCTGGTTTTAACACCAATGTTTCCTCTAAGCTGCGCAGAATTGTGCACAGCTGACGTAGTCTCTGCTGATCCCTGATGCAGTCCCACCAACACCGTAAAGTCCTCTTGTCGCACCTGCAGTACACCTTACTGTTGGTCTGCTGCCCTCATATATGTCCGAAACTATTGTAACATACTTCGCTTCAATGCCAGCCCTCTGCAAGCAATACCAAAGTCTCTCTTTGGGTACTCTTGTCATAGGCTTTCTCTAGATCTACAACTACACAATAGACCTCCTTATGACCTCTGCACTTCTCAATCTCAAGGGAATTAATGCATCTGTCATACTCCCTCTCGGAATGAACCCATACTGTTGCTCACAAATACTTCTGTCGTGAGTCTAGCCTCAACTCCTCCTTCCCATGAATTCATTGTCTGGCGCATCACTTTATTCCTCTATATTTTCAACACCACTGTACGTCACTCTTGTTCTTAAAAATGTCCAGAGTACACATTCCCTCACCTCCATAGGCATCTTTTCACTTGCTACAATTCTGATGAAACATCCTGGTAGAGGGAAAAATGAACCCCTCGGAAGTAGTGAACATTCTATGTAGGAAAATGAGCCACAATGAGCGTGCAACAGCAGGGCTCTCAACACATCTACAATTGGCATGCTGTCAAATATACATCGTAATTATCTACCAACTACTTATGCTCGTTTTCAACCTGTAATTTTTTAATAGTCCTATTAATGTGTCAGCAAAGCTAAGATATGTCAAGAGCGTCCGAACAAAATCTGGTGGCAAAAAGGATGACTTTGCTTTGACATTTCACAACCAAAGTTGAAACTACCACCCTGAATATATGGTCTAACATTACCATCATCTGGAATTGGTTCCATATCCCAAGGACTCAGCTTTTCATTTTCACCATTGTCCCATCTATCCAAATAGAAAATCAACTATAAAGTTTGTAACAACGGCATATGCATTTTATTAATCAGGTGAATCATCCTTTTTTTGTGTTACCACCAACCTGACTTTGAAGCACTGGAAGAGACTGTCGGGATATTCTGGCTGGTACGGCTCCTGACAAATGATGATGCCAAACCACCAAGCATCGTCTATCACTGAGCGAAACCGATCACCTGCAAAGACAACAGAAACTGATCATGTGTACAAGTTTAAGCAAAGCCCATCTTTAAAAGAACCTCAAGAAAATATAAGTATGCCACCCATAACAGTTCTTATCAGTTCGCAAGGAATACAAAGACAATATATGAATGTGTTGCCATGCAAGTCCTGTGTGTGGTTTCATGCAGTAGTTTTATCTTAACGCAACCTGTTGACCCAACTCACCTGGTTGCCAGTTCCTACGGAGTGCCTCATCATAACTTTGCCTTAGCACCAAGAAATCTATTACGTCAGGCATATCATGATATCTATAACGAGAAATCAGTTGCAACGGTTAAGTAAAACAAATTGAAAACTAGTTAGCAGCTTAGTTTTTCATATTTTTCCTCTAGCCGTCAACCCTGAAGCCTCGCAAAAGTGACTTACTTGACAGAGAAGGACTTGTCTGTGATTTTGCCTGTACCATGGTCGATTAGAGTCAGTTTCAAACAGCAAAGCGTCGGAGGGCAGACTTCATATTTGATTCCAGTAATCTTCACAAACTCTTGGTCCTGGGAAAGAAGCAAGATTTTTTTCCCCCCTCAAATTTATAAAATAGCATTTCGATGGTACCAGTATTTTTTTTTTCCTCAGTCATGTTGATTTTATTACACATAAACAAAGGTTGATTTTTCTATTTACAGTCCTCCTTGTCTTATTTGCCTCACCCGCAGCTCCATTTTCTTCCAGGGTTGCTTTTCCAAGTTGATGGGGTACAAATCATTTCGTCTTACAGCCTCAACATAAGCTTCGTGGCCTTGTCGGAAGTAAATCACCTGCAAGAGAAATAAGTACACATACACCAGTAGTTCATTATTTGGTGGTACTCTTCTGCACTCTTAACATGGTTTCTTGTTTAACGTGACTTGGCTTGAATAAAATCATGTCCAGACAATGGATGTTGAATCTCTTTCTGAGGTGCAAGATCCGAATTTTGCTGTTCCTGCTTTTCTTGGAATGAGTGATGCTCATAATTCCACCAAGAGTGACTGGGAGGCCTCCACTGCAGGGAGTGGTAGGCACTGCTCCTTCATCTTTATGCAGATTAATGAAGCTTTAACAATGCAGTCGGCCCATGGAGGCTGGCTGAAGAGGTTGAGAAAAAGCTTCAAATGCAGGAGTTAAAAACGTCCCTGACATTCAGGTTCATATAACCGTGGCAAGCGGCACGGAGGCGCAGCTGTAGAGCGTTGGCCTCACATTTCTGAGGACCGGGATTCAAATCCCGCCCCCTCCTGTGCAGTTTGCATGTTCTCCCCGTGCCTGTGTGGGTTTTCTCCAGGCACTCGCGTTTCCTCCCACATCCCAAAAAGATGCATTAGTTGGAGACTCTAAACTGCCCCTGTGTGTGATGTGACTGTTGTCTGTCTCTATGTGCCCTGCGATATGCTGGCAAACACTTAAGGGTATATGGTGCCTCCTGCCCGATGACAGCTGGGATAGGCTCCAGCACCCCTGCCACCCACATGAGGATAGGCGGCACAGAAAATGGATGAATGGAAAATCGTGGCAATCAAAATTGTGATCAAAATTAAAATTAGATTAATTGTGCAGACACCCTAAGTTGATTTTATTTAAAAAAAAAAAAAAAAACAACACACACCTCATCACCCATCTGGGGAACGAAAGGAGATTTCCTAGGAATGACATCAGTGATCCATAGAGAGGGTCGAAACTCGTTGGACACTTCTCTGTTGATGGATGGCCTGACCTTTGGCCGCTGATTGGAGAGAATATATAAAACTGAGTAATATCACCACCACGGAAAATATTTAGTCAAATGTACATTTCCCCCAGTGCAGTGCTTAACAACTCACTCTGGGAGATTTGTTCTTTGATTTCTTGGCCTTCTCTTTTCCTTTTGTTCCTGTTTTTTCCTCCTCGTCACTCTCCTGTTGCTGCTGCGCTTTCTCTTCCTCGTGTTCATGGTCTTCTTCCTCCTCTTCCGAACTGCTGAGCTGGCGTCGTACTCGTTTACGAGATGACAAGGGAGTCGATGGTTGCAGGTTGATGCCAGCATCTGCTGTCCAGTCTGAATACTCACTGGATGAGTGACTGCAAAATTTTAAGTCACACGAATGAAGACAAAAGCCATGCAAAATTGCTGCGACTACTGCTTAAGAGATCAGCAGTAGATCTTAAAATGCAAAGAAATGTAAATACCTTGGGCTGTCACTATTCCACTCCTCATCATTCGATGAGTCCAGTTCACTGCCATCCAAATCATTGTCCTGGACAGACAACACAGCAAGCCATTTATAATCCAATAAAATGACCTTGACTACAACAAAATGACATTCTGAAACAAGTCACAAGAGTGGTGAATGTGATACCTCGGTGTGTGCATCAGAACTTGCAGTTTCTTCTCCCTCTTCACATGACAGCTCGATCAAATCCAGCGTGTCATTGCGACTGTGTGCTCGTTTTGCTGGAGGAGGCTCTTCATCAGATTCATCCTGCGAGAATACGAATGTATAAATGTTTGCAAATGCTCTAAAAAGTTTATCATTTGTGAATTACAGATGATCAGCCCAAGGTGTATGGGAAACATACACATGAAAAATCAGATTAAAAATAAACAAACATACTGACAGTTAAAATTTTCTAAAGCAAAAAAAATCCATAGCATGTACTGGTACTAGTTGTTAGTAGTTATTTTACTTAGTTGTTAGGATCAGTATTTTAAAAGGAGGAGTGTTCATTTCTCAAAATCTGTCTTATTTGTTTAACCAAAAAAAAAAAAAAAAAAAAAAAAAAAAAAAAAACGAAAGTATGACAACCTATCAAACAGTTGTCATGGAATCATGGTAGGCACACTAATTCCACCAAGATCCCTGTCGTCTTATGCTGACCTCTTATCTTGGGCTTTAGGAGCTTTACTGAAACTATGATAGAGTAACTACCGAAAAAAAAAAAAAAGTCCATCTCCAACAACTATCATCATTTCTGCTTAACAGGTTCGTTTATTATTGCTTTGATTTTTAATTGACTGAAATCCTCAAAATGAAACTTCAAAACAAAGATCATTTAGTGTTACCATACGCTCCATACCGAATATGTCAGGCTACCAACATAGTAGCAGTGGCTAATGTCGGCTTATTTATAATTGTAGTTCAGCATTGCTAGGTTGTTGTACCTGGACATGTGTTCTGTTAATCACAACTGCACACATTCATAATCCATTTGGCTTTAAAAAAAAAAAAAAAAAAGATTTGCGATTTTCCGACCAATCCTAACATTTTACACAACGTAATGTGTCAGGGGCGTGGTTCTCCACGGACACACACGCTCACGCTGCTGCGGAAGCACAAGAGTTAAGTCAGGTGTTTGACAGTAGCCGCGAACAGACCCTAGTTCCGAAATATGTATCCTATGAAGTGCAGTATTTGAGAATTACACTCGTGCATGTTAAGGGGGAAAAAAAAAAAACCTACTCTACAGCTGCTGTACATAATACGTCTCTTCTTTGCGTTGTATAAGGCCACCTCTTCATCTCCTTGGGCAACCCTGATGTCAACCTGGTCCCTAGAACACAATGAGATGAATAACAGTGAAAATAAATGTAAACGACAAATAGAGATTACATAGCGGTATAAGCAAAGCATGTTTATTTATTTAGCACATTACATACACAAGGTAACACACTGTAACCACTTCACATGATTTAAAACATTTAAAAAGTAAGAAATAACCAATAAAAACGGGAAAAAAAGTGCAAGAAATATTTTAAAATGGAAATACTCTACAAAGTTTGGACTTATCTTGAGAGAGGTCAAATGCATCTAGTATAGCAGAGTTCTATTTTTTTTCCATTTTATTGCCAACATGAATGTTATGTCTTCAATTGTGACAAAATAGTGTGGACGGTGGTTTCAAATGAGGTGATCTTGGCGTGGTGTGGTCTAAACTCCAATAGTGACAATACCCTTCACTTATTCAGATATAACGTGGCATTTAAGGTAGCGGAGCCCTTTTAACAAGGTTTAGGGATGTGTTTATGGGATACTTCCGGCAATATAGTACAAGTTCAATACTTAGTAGTTTCACAATTCTGCCTACCTGTAACAGCTCGGGGTGAGCTCTGGCACTACCACCCGGTGTCTCCAGGCCTGTAGATCTCTCTCAGTGGCCATCTGACTGCGAGGTGCATTCTGGTGCATCTGCCTGACACCTTCCACCTGTCCACTCCGCCGCAATCCGACATTAGGAGGGGATTGCACCTCTGCACGATCATTTACAGACACTGCAGTAAAGAGAAAATAGATTTCCAGAAGGTATTCATTTAGAGAAAAAAACAATGTCAGGATTCAAATATTTAAAATCAATACGCTCAAATAATCATACCTCTGCGTGGCGTGCTTGGAGCTGGTGGAATTGCTGCCTCAGCTTGTGTACCTACAGCAACACCCACTGCGGCAGCCCTGTTCTGACGCTCCTGTTGCTGTTGAAGATTACGGATGGCCTCATCCAGTAGGCTGCTGCTTCTAACGGCAACCTCCTCAACTTCTGCAGTCTGCTGACTGATTACTTGCTCTACCACCTCTCCGTCACCTGAACAAGAGAGAGCACAAGAGAGTGAAAGAGAAAGATCCAGGAAGAGCATAAGGATCAAGCATAGGTTCAAATCAGCACATTCATACGGTGAGTTCTGTTCTTACTGGTGGCAACATATCCCAGCTGAGGAACCAAATGTTCTGCTGCAACGTTCTCTCGGCCCGGAACAAGCCTCTGATACCTGGAAACCCACACATATTTAATTTCCCAAAAAACTGCAGATATTTTTTATTATTATTGTGTGAAGTTTAAAAACAAAAACAAAAAAAAAAACTGAGAAACAAGATTGATGGTATACAACTTTCACTCTACCTTGGCGGATGGGGGTTTCCATCCACATCCACTAGAAAAGGTGGGGGCATGAGATGTGGTGCTTGCTGTGTCTGTTCATCAAGCACAAAGCCATTGCCATCTCGAATCAGAGGTCTGTAGTCTGTGTGGAAGAAAACCTGGTCTGGAAGCTGTAAACGGACCAGAAGTAACCAATAATTAAGCAGGATTTGTAGTGGGGACTAAAATTTAAAGCTGTTTAAACACGAACCAAGTATTCCAACACAGTAAATATATAATATAAAGTGTATATACTATCTGTGCTTCAGTGTGAGATTTTGTCTTGCCTTCTCATAAGGTTTTGAGCTACCAAAGCCAAAGATGAGCAAATGGCCATGAGAGTCTGTGCAGGCAAAACGCTGACCGTCAGGGGTGAATTTGCAGTCAAAAACTGCTCCGTAACCTTGGCCCTCAATCTGGATGGGACACATAAGAATCACAGCTATGAGATGAACTCTTCATCCTCTAACACCAAAATGTTCCTTCACAAATTTTCCCCAAGCAGAAAAATGGATGTGAAGTGAAAAAGGCTTCAAGAGTGTCCTGTCAAAAATGAAACGTTCCTTGATGAATGTAATTTGATCAACATGCTTTAGTGTACCATGTTAAAATAGTGCTGTGTGCTTGTCCCTCGCAGCAGGTCCCATATGAAGACATTTCCATCATGCCCGGCCGACAGGATAATTCGGGGGTCAAAAGGGTGCGGCTCAAGGACAAACACTTCAGCTTCATGGCCCTGGAAACATGGCTTACATTAGTCACTTCTATTACGCTTTGCTAGATTGTCTTAATTAAAATAGGTAAATCCAACATGCTGTGGAGGATTACTTTGAGGATATGAAGAAGCTGTCCTGTGTAGGAGTTCCACACTTTAATGAGATGGTTACTGACAGTGGTAATGACTGTATTGTCATGGCGATCCCACGCTACCATGGTGACTTTGGGCTTGAAGTAGTTTTCCTCTTCACTCGTTGGCTCGCTACTGAAGAGGGGAAAAAAGTTATTTGGCCGGGTTCTTTTGCTTCTGTCACATCATCATCCTGTTTCAGCCATTTTATTTCAAGACAAAAGTCTTTAGGTCTGAAACCAAAAAATTTAGTTGTTAGCCATTTTCGGATGAAACATTTTGGAGGCCGAAATGTTGCTCATCACTATCCTTTTGTGTACTAGAACACACATTTATGCATATTCTTTAGTATATATTTTATGCATGAGAAGATTTTCCAATGGACAGCAAAGACCATGCTCACCCAGGAAGAGTGGTACACATGTTGAGCAAAATGCATCGCCACTGCTGGCGCTGATGGAGCTTCCAGATCCTTGCAGTGCCATCCCGGCTTCCACTCACGAATCTGGCAGAGTAGAGTAACTTTAAACATTCTACTTTTTAATTTAAATACTTACAGACAGGTGAGATGTTCAAAGTAAAAATAAAGAACTTTATTAATTGCATACCTTTCACCTGAGTGGCAAAACTGGATGCTGTCAACTTTGTCCTAAACAGAACCGACATACATTGAGTAAACAGAAAAATTCTGCATTTGCTCAATCAAAACAAATATTATTAAATAATATTAATTTAGCTAAAACATTTTAAGTCAATTTACTGTGTGCTCATGGAGCTCCGATATTTTTTCTGGACTTCCAGTCCCCAGATAATATATCCTGATGACATCATCAGTGCTTCCTGTGGCTAAAAAAATTCCTCCTGAAAAGACATTTAAGCAGCACTTATGGTCTGACCCTGAAATAAGTTATCGATGTACAACTGGCATACATAATGGGTGTAATATGTTGGAATAATTACCTGAACTAAATGAAGAGCACACGGTCTGAACTCCAGGTCTTGGACGTTCTGTAAACTTGTGTGGACGATCACTTGAATGGAGCATCATGTCAAAATCAAAGCAACTTTCAGTGAGGAAAACACTTCATATGTAGACTATTTGCATTCACATCACTGCATTTCCCTGGCATGATAAAACTGTATTGTTGATCACATAAAAAAAAAAAAAAAAGTTGATTTCATGACAAGAGTGTCCTACATCAATTAGGGTTAAGGCGCTAAAGGCAAATACTGTATCAACCGTCAGGTGTAAAATACACATTTTAACTTGCAAATTACGATGCAAATCTGATAATATTGAGTCTTGGATAAAATCAGGTTGACTGACAATACTGACATCTCCAAGGGCTGCTTTGAGACAAAGATAGCACTTTGGTGTAGGGAACTAGAACTGTTCAATTGACTGTCAAGTTGTATTCCTATTTGTTTTAGACCTATTCCTTATTGTGATAATGAGGCATTTACATTGATAGCCTGGAGCATATAACACCGTTGCCTTGTCCATTTTAACTGTCGTGCAAACTAGGCAAAAACACACAAAAAGTAGTATTGATGCAACAATTATTCTTTTATGCTTTTCCATGATTAATGACTTCATAAAACAAGTTAAAACAGGTTTTAAGATACACACACCTGAAGTTGATGTTGTTGACATCCCACTGCCAAAAGCATACTGTAGCATCGGTACCAGTTGACAGCATGTAACGTTTTGAGCCCTTGGCAAATGGTGAAAACTGAAAGAACAAATTTCAAACATCAAATAGATTTAAACTGCATACAATGCATGCATTAGCTGAAGCCAGAAGTCACAAAGATGTGCAGTGCTGTGAAATACAGCACTGCTAGTATTCACAACGTGTATGCCGCGTCTTCATTTCCTTCAACTTTTTACTGAAACGAGTTTACCTCTGAAAAAACAGCCGTTCGACAACTTGCATATTTCACCTCTAATGTACACACAAGAAAAACTGAAATATCACATGGCGTTCCCTATGATTTTTTTTATCCGTATGAGCAAACACACTGCCATGATGTATGGATTAGAGACGGTGGCGCTAAAGAAACAACAGGAAGCAGAACTGGAGGTAGCAGAAATGAAGATGTTGAGGTTCTCGCTTGGAGTGAGCAGGTTGGATAGGATTAGAAATGAGCTCATTAGAGGGACAGCCAAAGTTGGATGTTTTGGAGACAAAGTTAGAGAGCGGACTTCGATGGTTTGGACATGTCCAGAGGCGAGAGAGTGAGTATGTTGGTAGAAGTGTGCTGAGGATGGAGCTGCCGGGCAAAAGAGCGAGAGGAAGATCAAAGAAAAGGTTGATGGATGTTGTGAGGGAGGACATGAGAACAGTGGGTGTTAGAGAGGAAGATGCACAAGACAGGCTTAGATGAAAAAAGATGACACGCTGTGGCGACACCTAATGGATCAAGCCAAAAGGAAAAGAAGAAGAATGAGCAAACACACGAAGTCCCTGAAAGCTTCCTTTGACCACTGTGAACAACTTGAGAGGTGTGCACTGTTTTTCAGATCAGTGTCATCCATTGAAGTCACATGTCCCATTAAGATTCAGTGTTTTAAGAACAATTTCATTTGTTTTTGCAAACTTAAAATGAAAATGTCAAACGTTCTTTTAACTACAAAACAAGTACATTGCTAACCAAACCAAGCCAATTGTGAATTATAAATTTGAAAGACTACTTCCAACTTTTTTTTTTTAATTAACAATGATACCCCTGTCTTTTTCTTGGCGTGAAACTGAATTATTGCTTGCAGAATATCTTTTTCAATGCATGCTGACAGCTGAATGACGCTCCCGAATAGTTTTAAGGTTAACGTTATTTTGCTCCCTATATTTAAAATACAGAATGCCCATCAATGTGGTTTAAATTGACAGGCTCTTTATGCATCGCCCACAACTTGACACGCTGCTTATGTTTACTTTTGGTAAAAATGGTAAAATGGTGGGAAAAAAAAAAACTTTTATTTTAAGATGCAATGACTGTCTGATTGTGTGACTAGTAATAATAATAAAAAAAAAAACCTTCTCTTTTCTAACAAGGAAGTCTGGTCTGAAAAATGCATTGCGAAGCCAAAGTAGAAAGTGCACGGCTTTTACAAAGAGTAACTAATTCATAAATAAGAACCATTACTTGGCGCGCACGAAGTAGTAGCACACAAATTAGAGTGTGCACAACTTTAGGTCGTACGCACAAACTTGTAGTATTTTTTTTCCCAAGTAATGTCTGGGTCTCTGTAGAATACCTAAGTTTAGACATTTTTGTATTTTTAATTTTCTCTTTGTTTTAAGTGTTTCTGAACCCTTTTTTCTGCTTTTAAATCCTTCTACTCATGTTTAGCAAGTTACCTTTTGTATGAAAGGCGCTTTTTAAATAAACATGCCTTTTTTACTTTGCCAGGTTTTAACTGCAACAGCAACAACACATTTAACAGGTAAATCTGCTCTCAATCACTTTCTAATCAATTAACCCATGTGAACATTGAGGTGGAAAAAAATTCCAAGGTCATTTTGTGTTGTGAAAGGGAGATGGATTTACCTGTAGAGAGGTAATTGATCCACTGTGACCCTGCAGCACAGCCACAGGCGCACAAGTACGAAGGCACCACACACGGATGGTTTTGTCACAGCTTCCCGCAGCAATTAGGGTGTTCTCGTAACTGACTGCCAAGTCTGTGATTTCAGCAGAGTGTCCTCGCAACGTTGAATGAAGCCGCCCATCAAAGGAAGACCAAATCTTTACTAAACAGTCATCTGAGCCCTGCAAATAAAAAGGGCAAAGCTAACATGAAAAGATTTGAAGGCTTTCGGGCTGAATGATTATCACGGAATCACTTATTTTGATTGATATTGAAATTATGATTAGTAAACATGATTGATCATTGATTTTAAGTGTATTAATTCACTTAAAACTCAAATTTAAATATCTGAAAACAACAACTAGTAAATAAATGAATAAAAAGTGTTTTTTTTTTTTTTTTTTAATGGAGCCCCAAAATGTGAAACTCATCCTAACAAGAAAGTAGTCCAATGCATGTGTGCATGTAGAAAAGTATTTCATTTCTGTGTGAAAATGAGGAGTTAGTTTGGTTGTATCTTCACTTTGGACTTTATTACGAGGACATTTCTGCTTTACTTGCAAGTCGTCACCATTATGTTGTCTCCAGGAGACGAAGATTTTGGGGTCTTGTGGTCTGGTTCAGCTGTAAGTTAATAGTAAGTGCATAAAGCTACCCTTCGCAGAGAGTTTACGGTACAGCTACCCCAGTGCACAAAGTTACGGGTAGAGGGTAAATAAGCTGCTAGAGTTCACAGAGGGATGTTTCTCATTCAAAAGAAAAGTCATTCTGGCGAATAAGAAAGCTTCTCATATGAATGAGAAAACTTCCCTGCCTCCCCCATGTCCCTGCAGGTTTTAATGATTAAGGAAGAAAAAAAAAAAAAAAAATCTACATGACCCCGTGTGAGGAATTGATTGATCCCAGTTGCCCACCTTTAGCTACAAAGACTGCAAATGCGCATTTGCAGTAACTTGCGATGAGTCACAACACTGTGGAGAAATTTTGCCAGACTCATCTTTGCAAAATTATAATTGAGCCACATTGCATTGTTTCTGAGCATGGACCACCTTTTTAAGTTCATGCCACCACTTCTAATTATGATTTGCTCAGGATTGTGACGAGGCCGCTCCAAAGCCTCCATTTTGTTTTTCTTCAGCCATCCAGAGGTGGACTTGCCGGTGTGTTGTGGATCATTGTCCTGCTGCAGAACCCAACCTCCATTCATCTTAAGGTCACGAAAAATTGGCCGGACTTTCTCCTTCAGGATTTTTTTTAGTAGACAATTTTAGTAAAATTAATGGTGCCATATATCACAGTAAGCCTTCCAGGTCCAGAAGCAGCAGAACAACCCCACACCATCACACAACAACACCACATTTTACTGTTCATTTGACATTTTTTAAATGTGGTGTTACTTTCAAGCCAGATGCAATGGGATACACACCTTCTAAAAAGTTTAACTCTCATCTCGTCAGGTCACAGTTATCTTCCACAGAATCTTCCGGATTTTTAAGATGTTTTCTGGCAAAATTGAGATGAGCCTTAATGATATTCTTGCTCAGCAGTGGTTTTTGTCTTAGAACTCTGCTAAGCAGGTCATTTCTCTTTCTTAAGGTGTAGTTATGAACACTGACGTTAACTGAAACTAATGAAGCCTGCAGTTCTTTGGCTGTTGATGTGGGGTCATTTTTAACCTCTCTGATGAGTCGTCACTACTCTTGGGGTAATTTTGGTCAGCAGGCCACTCCTGGATTGATTTACCGCTGTTCTGTTTGTGACATTTGATTATTATAGCTCTCACTGTGATTTGCTGGAGTCCCAAACCTTAAGAAATTGCTTTAGAACCTTTTCCATACTGGTCAGATCGGATCTCATTTGTTCCTGAAATTCTTCAGGTCTAAGCAGGATGTCTGGCTTTTGAGGATCTGTTGGACTACTTCAAGCTGTTCCTATTTAAGGTAGTTCTTGATTGAGAACAGGTGTAGCAGTATGAGGACTGGGTGTGGCTAGAGAAATTGAACCCAGGTATGATAAACTGCAGGTGTATTTTAACAGGTGGGGTGGCTACCACTTTTTTCATGCAGCGCTATGTAGATTTGGATTTTTTTTCCCCTTAAAAATACACATTTAAAAACTGCATTGTGTTTGTGTTGTCTTTGACTAATATTTACATTTCTAATTTGATGATGGTAAACATGTACGTGTGAAAAACATGGAAGATATTAACTCAGGAGGGGGGGGGGGTCAAACACTTTTTCACAACTGTATATAAATTTTTTTTGATCATTTTTACATTAAAATCCACCTGGGGTGCGATTAAACAACTTAAACCACGCTCAAGTCACATGTTTACTGCAATCAACACAGGTGCGTTCAGAGTGCTTTCACGATGCAAGCATTTACACACATTTGTTGAGTTACACAGCGTTGGACACAATCCTTTTTATGATCGTGATAAGGCAAAATCTGAATCAATTCATTTCCATTAATCTCAAAGACAGTGTGTCCTGTGAGGTTTTCATGTTTTTTTAAATGAGTAACATTCAAAACAAATTATTGGATTAATTTTAGATGGAAAACAAATCCTATGTAAAACATTATATTATGGTTTTGAGTAGGCTGAATAATGAGGTTCCTTCTTACTGTGAAGATCCTGAGACCTGTACGATCAAATGCAATACAGTACACAGCAGATAGATGCCCCAAGATCCGCCGATGTAGACGCATGCGCCCGTAGTTGCTGACAGGGTAGATGGAGCTGTCACACTGTGTTCCTGTGAGCTCTCTTCCTCGACATACATTCACTGTTAAGGACAAGATACAAATTATCAAATAAAATAACAGATAACGTATAACTGTGGCTGCACAAGTGTGCACACCCTTTCATAACTGGGAAATTGGCTGTGTTGAGAAATTACAAAATCACATTTAAATTGGACTTTACACCGGTTTGATCGGCCTGATCAGATCGACCGATAATTGGCATTTTTTGCCGATGGGCCATTCTGTCTTGATGTCACAATTTGCCGATCCAATCAATGATGTCATTGATCGGCTCCCAGAAAGACATTTACTCCGCGTCGCCATCGTGGACTGTATATCTGAATCCAAAAGTTAGCGTATTTTTATATAGTAGTATTTATATAGTTTTTGTATCTTTTGATGCAGTACTGTAAATATCTGACAGCAAATAAACTTTAAAAAAACTATGTATGTCGGCAGCGTGGGACAGCGAAGATGGCTGAGAGACGAGACGTAATGCACCGATCAGACTACGAGACAAATTTTCTTTCATGATTTCATGATGGGTCATTGGGCTCTTAACTTAAAATGCAACTCTTTATCATGGGGATGAGAACACAACTGGATTGTGCCGACTGTATTATAAGAAGAAAATAGTGAAAAGGAACATGTTGGTTGTCACCTATGCCAGTAGAGGAGAGGACTTCAATGTCAGGCTTGCTTGAGGTATGGTCACATATTTTTAATATGATACGGGTCAGAATCAGAGAGCTGGTCACGGCCAACCACAAAACTTTACGTGGCCATGTAAGCTAGTGCCAACACACATGGTTTATCTGTGTAAACATGCTGCCATTGCGTTAAACATGAGCTGACCATTAATTACTGTATGTTCTTACTGCCATCTAATAGAAGACTATTAATTTATTCTGTCGCTATGCCTCACTGGCATGAAGGGTGGTGAACAAAAATAATTTAATGTAAATATTTTTTGAAAAATTAAGTACACAGTGAATGAACAGGTCATTTAAATAGACTCACTGCTCCATGTTGTGATCATATCAGTGATCTTTTTTTTTTTTTTTAAACTCAGTGATCGTGACAAATGATCAGAACAAGGTATATATATTATTAGAAGGTGTGCACACTTGCACAACCAGATTATTTGAGTTGTGTACATTTATTGCCCTTTCAAACCGAATTTTTTTTTCAAATTGAGTAGTACTTGTCATAGATCACATTAATGATGAAAAACATTTATCTATTTAGGCCTCATTATTTTATAATACAAAAAACAATTTGAACAGCAGTGTGTACACTTTTCTCTCTCTAGGGCATCATCACTGAAATTACTATTGTTTTTTTTTACTTCTTGAACTGTGTGAATAATGTCAGTCAACCACAACTAATAGATAGCAAGAAAGGACCCCGCATTCTGATTTAACTTGGAACAAACTTTGAGCATCCTGTTATCTTGTTTAGCATTTGTTGCTTTGACAAAAATGGAAAAACAGCTCCATTCATAAATATTCATTTCATGTTGCTCTGCGTAAGACAGGAACAATCAATTTGGTAAGTTTTATCAATGTTATTCTTGAGTACTTTTAAGACTGTGTACAAGTGGAGTAAGATTGAGAATTGATTTCAGTCGACAAAGTGGCATAATCTTCTGCTGCCTGGCAGCCAGTGGACTTTATACAAATGTATTAACAGTTACAGTAACATGACAAAATCCAGGAGATATATACAGTATACCATTTGTTCAGACTGGTTTTAGTTCCACCAATTCCTTCCACCTTGGTCATACATCAGCGGCACAAAATAAGTACATTTTAAGGCACCCTAGTAACCCCACAAGAAAAGGACAATGATGTGGACACTTTTTCCAGTCCATCCATTTACATTGGGAAAAAAAACAAATGAGTATTGAACATGGGTGGTCTTACCGATATGTGGAGGTTTCTTGCTGTTGAAAGGCCTCTCTGGTGGTCTGCCCCTGTGAAGGGCTGCATATGATGAAGTTTTCAACCGCACGGCAACATATTCTATAAACACAAAATGCAAAAATTCTCATTCGGCCTTGTGTAGTTCGTTAACACAAATACATCTGATAACAGTCACGATTAAGATCGGCATTCTATAATAAACCCACATTATTTGAGAACTGAGCCCAGAAAACTGTAACATTGTCATAGGACGTTCTGGACACTACTGTCGCAAACTCAGAAAAAAAAGTTATAAACTTAGGGAGCTTTAACATCTCTCCCAATTCTCTTATTGGATTGTGAAACCATTTGTTACTTTTTACATAACAGGAAAAAAAAATGCAAGGTTTGCTGTTTGGAGTCGGGAGTGCAGTGAGTGAAACAGTGCTAATATAAGTCTGCAGTTATTAGCAAATAGGAAAGTAGACGTTAGTTAAAGGGATGATTAAAAATTACGAGATCACAAAAATAAACGAGAACAATTTGTTCATGTCAAATGATAGAAAACAAAAGGTATGTCTAGCTGACCAGAAGATGACCACAATATAAAAGAAAAAAAAAATCTTAACCTATACTAGCTTGTACAACATTTTAAAATAAGACACATTAATATGGATTTAATTGTTCTGTGATTTCATACTTCCAAGCATCACATAAAGGGATTACGTGTTACTCACATTGAACCAACATGCCACAGAAGGGGAACAAATGACCATGGTACCTTTGGACGTCCTAAGGATGGACTGTTTTCCGGACCCCAGGAGTGAATGTATCCCAGGGACACAGGACGGCACCTCTTTGTCAAGAATGGATCCAATCTGCTTACATATTTGAAGTAAATGGTCTGGGGCCACGTGTCTGTTGGCTGCAACCTGCAAGGGTGTGTTGGAGAGCGGAAGACAGCAACTTGACAGTGTGCATTCCGAGTATGTAACGCAGTAGATTTGATCATTTAAATCCCAACCAAGTACCAAACTATGGAAACAGAAGTTTAATAATATATGCAGATATTAATTCTTCTCTTCCTTTTGGCTTGTCCCATAAGCTGTCGCCACAGTGTGTCATCTTTTTCATTCCAAGCTTATCTCATGCATCTTCCTCTCTAACACCCACTGTCTTCATGTCCTCCCTCACAACATCCATCAACCTTTTCTTTGGTCTTCCTCTCCCTCTTTTGCCTGGCAGCTCCATCCACAGCACCCTTCTCCCAATACGCTCACTCTCTCACCTCCAAACCATCTAAGTCTGCTCTCTCTAACCTTGTCTCCAATACATCAAACTTTGGCTGTCCTTCTAACGAATATGCATATATTAATTGGAGACTCGAAATTGCCCTTAGGTACGATTGTGAGTGCAACTGGTTGTTTGTCTCTACGTGGCCTGCGATTGGCTGGCAACCAGTTCAGGTGGTACCCCGGCTTCTGCCTGATGATAGCTAGGATAAGGCTCCGGCACCCCTGCCACCCTTGTGGGGAGAAGTGGCTCATAAAATGGATGTATATATGGAGAGAGAGAGAGAGAAGAGAGAGAGAGAGAGAGATAGAGAGAGAGAGAGAGAGAGAGAGAGAGAGAGAGATGAGAGAGAGAGAGAGAGAGAGAGAGGAGAGAGAGAGAGAGAGAGAGAGAGAGAGAGAGAGAGAGAGATAGAGAGAGAGAGAATTTACTCACCCCCCCTCCATGATTTTTGTTCTTTTTTTTATTTGTGCATTGTCATCTAACCTGGAAACTCAGAACTGTGAGGCAGATGTGCTAACCAGTTATCATCTAGCATTTTACCATCTTTTTAAGAAATTGCATTTATTTACCTTGGACATCATCCATCCATTTTCTAGGCCGCTTTTCCTCACGAGGGTCACGGGGAGTGCTGGAGCCTATCCCAGCTGTCAATGGGCAAGAGGCACCCTGAACTGGTTGCCAGCCAATCGCAGGGCACTTCGAGACAAAAAGATGCGCGCACAATCACACCTAGGGGCAATTTAGAGTGTCCTATTAATGTTGCATGTTTTGGGGAAGTGGGAGGAAACCGGAGTGCCCGGAAGAAAATCCACGGGGAGAACATGCAAACTCCACAAAGGCGGATCCAGGATTGAACCCAGGACCTCAGAACTGTGAGGCCAACGCTTTACCAGGTGACTCACCATGCCGCCTCGTTGGACATTATACGTAAAAAATAAAAATAATAATAATAAAAATAAGTAGTTCTTCAAAGTCACAACAAACCTGCATTGACAGTCTAGATCATAAAATTAACATCTATTATTGAAAAAAAAATAGGTGAAAATGTCCCCTTATCATTTCATCCATATTTACCCCTAATGTTTAAAATCCCATGTTTTAATGAGATTTCTTCGGACGAGAATCTGTCGAGGCATTTGGTGGTTTCGTGTGATTTTTCAAGAGCTTTTCCGCGAGGCGTGGCTCCCTATGCAAAAATCTTTACTTTTAATCGACCAATCAGAAAGCTGGTCCCAGGCAAAACAAGGCCAAGACAACTCATCTCAGTCTCGGTTTTGGCCAATGGAGCGGCCTCTCCACGCGAGAGAAGCCAAGATACCCAACCCAATCTGCAGTACGACTGCCGTGTCTTAAATTATCCATAAAACCTCACATTACCTGAACGTCTAAGGCTACCGCATCTGAATTAACGTAAAGTTGTGCGTCAGAGGCCAAGTTGTGACCTTGTTCGGCAACACGGCTCGAATAAAGCCGACAGTCATTCAAAGAGATTAGAACAAAGAGCGTAAACTAGCGCCGAGGCGAGAGACCCGCTCCGGTCGCGACACAATTATTACAATGACAGGAGAAATTCAAAATAACTCGTACCACATCTTCGTAGGTTCTCGGGTGCTCGTTTCCCAGCCAGTCCAATCTCCCCGGTAGGAGCTGTCGAAAACACAACTCGGTAAAACGCGGAGTCCCGACACAAAAACAAGAGCACATGAGATGATTTTGTTTGTTTAAAAAAAAAAAAGTGCTCTGTACGTGTCAAACAAACAAGACATTTCGGGGGGCAAAACAAAACTGCCAGTCCCGACTCAACACCACCGGATAGCAGCTGTAGCACACATTACGGAGCGACAACACGTACCTGATATTCCTCTAGTTCGCTCACCAGAACCTGCAAATTGGGTCAAAAGGGGTAATTGGGTTCGGATTAGCTCTCCCGAATCACTTATTGAGGAGCAAATGCGACTATTTTGAAATAGAACACAAACGGGATAAGCATGCTAGCTCACCTCAGCCGTTCTCTGACACGGACCCGTTGTCAGGAAACGAGATATCAAGTAATAGAGCTCTGAAATTCAAACACACCGTTGCGATTGATGTAATTAATCAAAAAAAGAGGATAGTAAAAAAATAAATGGAGCCTTCAATTGGGGTTCCTTGTGCGGCTTACCCGTCTCAAGGAGCGAAATATTCCGATTTTTGGCCATTTGAATCGGACGTAAAATTTGAAGAGAAGCACAATGAAGGCCGAACTTTGTAATAACGGCAAAGTATGAGATATATTTATTTAATTTCTGTCACACAGGTCTGACACGCGCCACGGTTGCTGCCGCTTGCTATAATCAGCCTGTTCGCAGTCGCCATTGGAAGGATGAGGCCTCCGCAATAGCACTTACTTCCGCCACAGAGGCGCACACAGGAAAAGGGGAAAGCAAAAAAAAAAAAGTGGGGGGGGGGGGCAGGGGGGGAGGAGCGAGCGCAACAAAAGGCGAAAAGCGACGTCGCACTGCAGCTCGGCGACATTCAAATGAGCTGCCCGGCTCGCTACGTCTGCGTGAACGCGGAGCTCGACGTGACGACGATCAAGCGCACGATTCCCTTGAAATGCGAGGCCGCCCGTCAACGCGGTCGCCCCTTCTTTTTTGACAACGGTCGCGAGGTCGGCCGGTGACGTCATGAGGAATGAACGACCGGGGCGAGCTGATTTGGCTGATTCTAAGCTCGATTGGCATTTTCGGATTTTTTTTCTAAAGTTTATATAATGAGTGACTTATGCCTCTTATTTTATCGTATTAAAATATTCTAATCTTCGTATCGAATCCGTTTCGAAGAGCTGGGTTACATTTGTACAAGAATCGATATACAATGTTATCTAATCATATAATATCAGTGTTATTACTATTAGTAATAAAGTAATGTTTTTTAGTCATGCATATCATAAATATATTATAGTTATAAAATTAATGTGATATGACAATATCTGGCGGCACAGTAGAACAGTTGGTAAAGCGTTGGTCTCACAGTTCTGAGCACCTGGGTTCGATCCCGGCCCCCCCTGTGTGGAGTTGGCATGTTCTCCCCGTGCTTGCGTGGGTTTTCTCTGGGCACACCGGTTTCCTCCCACATCCCAAAAACATGCAACATTAATTGGACACTCTAAATTGCCCTAATGTGTGATTGTGGGTGCGGCTGTTTGTCTCCACGTGCCCTGCGATTGGCTGGCAACCAGTTCACGGTGTACCCCGCCTTCCGCCCGTTGACAGTTGAGATAGGCTCCAGCACTTCCCGTGACCCCCGTGAGGATAAGCGGCAAAGAAAATGGATGGATGGATGTAAATCAATGCTAATGTAGAGTTTTTTCCAAAGTGTACATGCTAGCTGTCTTAGTTGCAGTGCTAATTGTTTAAAAACAAATGTAACTATAGTTTATGTAAAATAATCCATTAGATATGAAAACAAAATGGATGGAGAACAATGTATTGATATGACATAATAAGAGCCATTACTGTATTATTATTCATTTAGAATAACTGAAGTGTAAATCTAATTAACACTGTTAAAGGCTGTCAGAAAAGTGCCAAGGATGTTTCACAAAAGATGAATTTCACCCATCCATTTTCTGAGCTGCTTATCCTCACTTCCAAGCTATCTTCCAGAAGGAGACGAGGTACACCGTGAACTGGTTGCCAGCCAATCACAGGGCACATAGAAACAATCATTTGCACCCATAATCACACCTATGGACAATCTAGAGTTTCCAGTAAGTGCAGGTTGGGGGGGCAGAATGCCCGGAGACATGCAAACTCCACACAGGTAGCCGGGAATTGAACCCTGGTCATCAGAATTGTGAGGCAGATGGTCTAATCAGTTGCGCCGCCGTGCTGCCAGATTTCAAACTACACGTTTTCACTTTTGTGTGAGCTAGACTAGACTTGGGTTTCCCAATCCTTGGTGGGCCAAAGTACCCATTTTAGAATACCTTGTCTCAATTTAGAGTTTGAATTGGAATATTTTCTACAGCACCTCTGTAGAGTGTGGATTCTCCACCACTGAGAGTGCGTGTAGTGTTAGCTATCCTCGTCACAGGCGATTCTGTGCCCTTTGGTTTATCACCTCCTGCTATGTTCAGTAGTTTGTCCCATAGTCATCGAACTCTGCTTTACGTCTTTTGGATCCTGTCTAGCCGAGCGTATCTGTACCTATGCCTTGCGTTGGACTGCTTTTTGGTATCGACCTGTTTCCGAAATAAAACCACAGCAAATATCATGCCTCTGCCTGAGAGTCCTACATTTGGATCAGCCTACGCACTGTTGGTTCATGGCAACGTGGATCACAAAGTTGCATATGATACTGAAAGAATCCCTCCGGGAGTGCATTAGGGTTTGTCAACAAAGGAGGGGAAAGACTAGTGAGATTACATTGAAGGGAAAAACTTGGTCATTTGTACTTGAAATATATGACACCAGTCCTAGTACCTGACACACCTAATGTACTGTATATTAAAGTACACTGTGCTGTAGTGCCAAAAGTACTCACTCACCTGCTTTGACACAGAAATGTTTACAAGTAGGCTGCGTGGTGGATCAGCTGGTAAAGCGCTGGCCTCACAGTTCTTAGGTCCCGGGTTCGATCCCAGACCCACCTGTGTGGAGTTTGCATGTTCTCCCCCGTGCCTGAGTGGGTTTCCTCCGGGCACTTCGGTTTCCTCCCACATCCCAAAAAATGTGCAACATTAATTGCACACTCTAAATTGCCCTAATGTGTGATTGTGGGTGCGGCTGTTTGTCTACATGTGCCCTGCGATTGCCTGACAACCAGTTCAGGGTGTACCCCGCCTCCTGCCCGTTGACGGCTGGGATAGGCTCCTACACTCCCGTGACCCTTGTGAGGATAAGCGGCTAAGTAAATGGATGGATGGATGTTTACAAGTGATCGTCCATTCTTAATTCATAGGATTTAAGAAAACAGCAGTTCTCATTTTTTGCAATGATACAGCCTCCAATTTTCAGGGATGCCTTCCAGCTAAATTTGAAGTTTTTATGGGAATGTTTGACCATTCTAATAGAAGCGCAGTTGTGAGGTCACACCACCAAGGTCTCATTCCCTGCCCAAATTGACTCAAGGTGTTTTTCCAGATCTAGGTCAGTCCTCTGTAAAGGCAAGTCAAATGAATCCACGTTAAACTCATCCATGCCTTGAAAGACCTTTTTCTGTTTTTCTTACTGGTGCTGTCGTGTTGGGACACCAAGGGGGCAGTCCAAAAACATTTTCCTCAAAGCTAGGAGCATGGAATCAGTCAAAAACATTATTAGTATGTTGCAGTATTGTACTGGACCCTAAGGGGAAAATATTTTGGGAAAATTCCAAATCATACGCATGCGAATCATGATGAAGGCAGTCCGAGTAAAGGGCACGCAAACTCTGCAGGGGTCTGCATTATTCGGGGGCACTCCAACCATTTCCAGGAAGGGTACGAACATCTCTCTAGAACCGATTGCTTTTTAAAACTTTGGTCTACAAGGGGATTTAAACCATCACCTTCCAGTTCCAAAGCTCTTACACCTAAGATGAGTTGCTCAGTATCATTTTTGCAGGGGTGTCAAACTCATTTTTGTCACGGGCCACATTGTAGCTACGGTTTCCCTCAAAATCTTTAATCACCTCAACATATATATACATGAAATTTTGGTAGAGATTTTAGCAAGAATCGTGGAAGTTAACACACATGATTTGACTTCATGGGCCACATAAAATTATGTGGCGGGCCAGATCTGGCCGTCAGGCCTTGGGTTTGACACCTGTGTTATAGTAAATAAAAAACAGCACATATACTGTAGTTGTTCGCTTCAGTCATCCATACAGTTCCTGTTAATGGAGTACTTTTTAAAATTTTGTCTATTCTTGTATATATACACAAAAAGTAAATGGCAGTTTGGAAGTTTACAATAAAAAAAGACTTGTTTACCTACATTTGACATATCATTCCAGGTCAATATTGCTGAATTGCTTAAAAAAAAAAAAACCCACACACAATGTAAAAGAATGTTTTTTATTAACTGTAAAAAATAAAACAAAGAACAACAACAAAACTGTACATCGAGATGTCCCCAAGTCACAATAAGTATAGCCACAAATTTGTCAAGTGTACATATTGTTGACAGTTGCGGCAACTGAGCGAGCGAGCATGGAGCAGAGCTAAAACAAAAATGTACCATCACTAGATCCAGATAAGATGGCAACATCATTTTGTTGTTGTTGAAAAGGAAAAAAGTTTAAACAGCAGCTGTGCACGTTCTTAAGGATGCAACAAACACAATCATGCTGGGTGTTCTTGGAGCAAAAACGATGATTTTACAGTCAACCAAAGAATTATTGTTCCAAAACACACATTCAAACATTCATCTTAACAACCAGAGGGACCACGTTTTACAGATTGTTAAAAACGGTATTTTACAAAATCCCTTGAGAAGTTCCATGTTAATTTTTTTTTTTTTACATCAGATTTCTGATGACGATTGAAGACTACATCGTACAAAGCTAAAGAAGCCGACGAGGGAGGAAAAGGGAAGCGAGATAAAACCCAAGACAGAAAGGTAAAAACATTCCCTTCACAGAAGCCGTGAAATTAAATGGCATTTGGAGAAAAACAAAAGATTTAAATGCATTTCTGCATTGATGTCCCTAAAAAAAGCTGCTGTTCCCCCACTTCCCACCCCCGAAAACAAAAACATGTGCACTTGACATTAAAGAAGATACAGGGAGCATGGGCAGGCGAGTTGAGTCGCCACTACTTGTCTGTTTTTTCCTCTTCTGTCTTGTCCTCATTCCCATCTTCTGCAGCAGCCTGCAAAAGGAGAATGTAATGCATCATCTTGGTACTTTGTTTTTGGCGATTTAAATAATAAAAAAAAAAACATTTCGATGCAAGAACTTGAAGCTACCTCTTCAACTTTGGCCTCTCCATTTTCAGCAGGGTCCTCTTGTTTTTCCTCCTGAGGTTCCTCTTTCTTCTGCTCCGGTTTGTCTTTAGCCGCCTCCTTCACCTTTTGGCTCTTAGGCGCCTACCAAGTCAGAAATAAAGCAGTTAGGAATTACGTGAATTGTAATTGGATTACTCCACATTTGTTTTAAAAGTTGTACCTTCTTTGTTGGCTCCGGTTTAGTTTCCGTCTCTTTCTGCTAAATACACAATTATTAAACCAAAACCGACACTAGAGTGTATATTCAAGAGAAATATCATTGGAAACTTACTGCTGACAATCGTAGAGACTTTCGCCGAGGCTGAAGGAGAACATTGCTTGTTAATTGCAGAACACATTTTTGACAACAAAATTAACTTTTATCAGCATAATTTTTGCGCTGCCATGGTGACTTTGAACAGTATGTGCAGAAATGGTCACCGTTTCTTTAGTCTTTGCTGATGTTATGTGGGACTTGAGTATACTGTATATCTCCCTCACTGGATAGTACATCTAGTGGGATTTACACAAACGACTCTGCAATGACTGTAGTAAACTATACAGTGGGTGGGGAAAGTTTTCAGACCCCTTACATTTTTCTGTTGCAGCCATTTGCTAAAGTCATCACCCATCCCACTGCCTCTTTAGATTGCTGCCATCAGGGAGGAGACTGCAGAGTCTTCGGGCTTAAACCAGAAGGCTCAAAGTCACTTTCTTCAACCGAGGCAGTTTGGATCCGCAACTGTGTCTCTGCCTTGCCCCCATTATTTTTCCCTTCCTAGCACCAACCACCATTGACTCCAGACCAGAAATTAAACTCAAAGTGCACGTTTACGTCATTCATCTACACGCAGCACCCTATATTGACAGAAGAATAATTGAAATATTGAACTGTTGGCTGATTCATTAAAGAATATCACACTGCCATAAGTATTCAGACCCTTTGCTGTGACAGGCATGTTAAACCAGATGTTGTCCATTTCTTCTGATCGTCCTTGAGATGGTTCTATCTTCTTTTCCTTTCGGCTTGTCCCATTAAAGGTCACCACAGTGTGTCATCTTTTTCCATCTCATGCATCTTCTTCTCTAACACCCACTGTCCTCATGCCCTCCCTCACACCTCAGCAGTCTTCTACCAATGTACTCAGTCTCTCGTCCCTGAACATGTCCAAAACATCTAAGTCTACTCTCTCTAACCTTGTCTCCAAAACATCCAACTTTGGCTGTCCCTCAATCGAGCTTGCTTCTAATATGGAAGTAAATTAGTGCCACCAGGATTTGAACTTGAAATGTAAAGTGATCACATTTTCAATAGTTGCTACAGGAGTTGTCCATTTCTTCTGCTCATTCGTGAGATGGTCCAATATGGAAGTAAATTGGTGCCACCAGGATTTGAATTTGAAATGTAAAGTGGTCACATTTTCAATAGTTGCGACAATTCGCTGTCTGAAATTCACCCGGCTACAATTCGCTGTCTAAAATTCACCGTCTGTGCCACCAGGCAGGGTTACTTCAGGTCAGAACTGAACACCCAGCCAAATGCAGTTATGCTTTCTTAGTCACGTGACGTCACCTAGTAAGAAAGAAACCATAACTGGATTGGCTGGCTGTTTGGTCACGTGACGTCACCTACTAAGAAAGAAAGCATAACTGGATTGGCTGGCTGTTTGGTTCTGACCTGAAGTAACCCTGCCTGGTGGCACAGACGGTGAATTTCAGACAGCGAATTGTCACAACTATTGAAAATGTGACCACTTTACATTTCAAATTCAAATCCTGGTGGCACCAATTTACTTCCATATTGGACCATCTCACGAATGAGCAGAAGAAATGGACAACTCCTGTAGCAACTATTGAAAATGTGATCACTTTACATTTCAAGTTCAAATCCTGGTGGCACTAATTTACTTCCATAGTTCTACACTTTCATTGGAGTCCAGCTGTTTGATTGTACTGATTGGACTTGATTAGGAAACCCACACACCTGCCTAAATATTTCCTTACAGCTCATAGTGCATTTCAGAGAAAATTAGGTCAAAGGAACCGCCTGAAGAGCTCAGAGACAGAATTGTGGCAAGGCGTAGATCTGGCCAAGGTTAGAAAAAATGTCTACGTAAACAAGGAATGTCAGATCTCCAAATTAAGGTGTGAAAAACCTGTTGCATCACTCCTAGTTAGCTTTACAGTCTGGTTCTACTAAATAGTGAGTCAAGGGTCTGAATACTAATGGCTGTGTGATTTTTCCATTTGCTTTTTTGATAAATCTGAGAATTTCGACAATTGTTTTTTTTCCCCCTGTCAATATTGGGTCCTATGGTTATATTAAGAGGGCGGTGGGGGAATAGTTTCGGCAAATGCTGCAATATAACAGTGAAAAAAATTTAACAGAGTCTGAATACTTTCTGTACCCACTCCAGAGCACTGGCTTGGAATAATATCGTCTTTACCATCAGTTGCCAATAGATCAATTAAGACAATGGATAAAAAATAACAGTCCCACATTGGGACTGGCCAATTGTTCTATACAGTCCAATCACAATAACACTTGCTAAGATTTTTGTGTTGTGTGCGTGTAAAAAGGGCTGCCCAAATCTTAACATGTTTATGACTGCCAAAGACAAACCACAAAAACACTGAAATGTTAGATTCTCTTTTTTGCACATCTTCTTTAGACTCATTACCATCCTTGATAGTTGGAGTATCATTTGTTTTGGACTACATTACAACAGGAACGATGTACAACAACCCTTGCAGCCTTCTGTTATCGTGATGATGCTCCATTTTTTCCCCCAATGCCAAGAAATTTGTTTATACTAGTCACTTTGGTTCAAGTAAATGGTTAACTTAAAAAAAAAAAAAAAACCATCCAAAGACAACTATGCATTTTGCAGAAATTACTTTCGTTTGACTTCTGATTAACTAAAATGACCTGACAGTTATAGTTCCACTTGTTTTTATGGCAAGCATTTGCAGCCTGAGATTTTCCCATAGACACACGGTATCTTCAAACACCTATAATGTCAATTTGAGGTGAGATTTAATAATCAATAGCTAAGATTGATGACTATATAGCACTGATTGATGCAGAATCATGTCTTGAAGCAACTGAGGCAGAAACAGTGCTATGTGGGTGCAACCAGAAGTTTTTGTTGAGTCAGTCTCTACTTGTTTGTGGTTAAGTATCAGCTCCTGGGAGAACACTTAGTCAGCTCAAAATGACGCAGAGATCTGAGTAAAGATCAGCGAAATTTTACAAAACATCCACATTTTTTGATAGAATTCACTGAGCATTTACTTGTTACCGGTGGTAACACTGTTCTGGATTTTGGGGGTAACCTGGTCGGCGTCTGACATTGAGCTATCCCCATTGAACAGCTGCTTGGTGCACACTATCTTATTACCAACCCCCATGACGCCCTCCCCCCACTAAACTGCAGAGGTGAAAGTTTTCCTTGCATCCAGCGTCAATGCATTTTAAGTCACTAATCACCTCCTCCATGGTAGCAAATAAGTTACACTTTTTATCATACTTCTTAAAAAAGTGATACAAAGTGAGGACAAGGAGTGTGTAGGTGGAGACGATGTCAAAACCATGCAATTTAGTAAGCCATTGTTCCAACCAGTTGTGATATCCATTCATCCATTTTCTTTGCTGCTTATCCCCACGAGGGTCACGGGGAGTGCTGGAGCCTATCCCAGCTGTCAACAACCAGGAGGCGGTGTACACCCTGAACTGGTTGCCAGCCAATCCAAGAGCACATGGAGACAAACAGGTGTACTCACAATCACACCTACGGGCAATTTAGAATGTCCAATTAATGTTGCATGTTTTTGGGACATGGGAAGAAACTGGAGTGCCCGGAGAAAACCCACACAGGCACGGGGAGAACATGCAAACTCCACACAGGCGGGTCCAAGATTGAACCAGGGACCTCAGAACTGTCAGGGCAATGCTTGAACAGCTGAGCCCCTGTAACGCCCAGTTGTAATAATTAAAAAAAAAAAAAAAAAAAAAAGTGAAACAATGCACTTGTCAAATTTCTGGCTGGAATTGCATTTTTAGAGAACGTGAAGTAGTGTTTAAATATACAAAAATAAAATATACATCCACACACAAGACACCACATCTAAATAAGAAATTGTCACTCCAGAACATTGGCAATATGGATTAATATTAAATTGATTGAAGATATGGAAGTTAATCCATGCACTCTGATTTTGAATTACTGATGTTTTGTGGGGGCATGGGGGAGGGGGGGTTACAAACATTGAATGTACTTTTCAGCTTCATAAATTCAACATTCCATATCAAATATTCAATGTAGACAGCTGCAAATTTTATCTGTATACATTAACGTTTGTATGCTTGTTCCAGTGTGCAAGTTTTTAATTTTTTTTTTTAAATAAATACATTTGTTTTGATGTAGCATGTTTGGTAATGCAGGTGCCTCAAAAGGGAACACACAATTCACAATTTAAAAAAAAAAAATGTTCACTGGGTGTCAACATAAACATTGTTGCAATGGAAAGCCTTCACTAACCGCTGCGCTTTCATCTACTGGAGTCTCTGTGACCTGTGAGAAAGAAAGGAGAAGGAAAACGTTAAAAGCAGGAACAAACAAACACTCCTGACCTAAAGTGGGCGTGAGATGCAAAAGGGGGGATGGGCACCGCTCCCTTCGCTAAAAGTCATAACGACATGATTTCTTCAGTGCCAATTGCTGCAGGCAGACTAAACGCTCCTGATAGAATAGTTTTCGGAGGGTAGTTTGGAAAGCGGAGAGAGAGCACGCGCACCTAACTTGCGATTTTGCGAGATTAAAACCGGCCGAGTGAAAAAAAAAAAAAAAAAAAAAAAAAAAAAGAGATCCCCCGACGTGACTGTACAAGCTTTGCTTATGAAAAGAGAAGGCGTGTCTTTTTAAGACTGCCATGGCGCTGGGAGAGAAAGAACGACGGTGACGCGCATAAGCGTTCTTTCCCCACACGACGCGTGGCGTGCACGTCGAAATGTGTAATCGTCGAAAAATATATATATAAATATCGTTGCGCTCGTTTGTGCTTTTCGGCGGTGTAGATTCCACCGAGAAAGGCGCGTAAATAAAACATTCGTCTCCAATCTTTCGATCCGTTTGCCCCAAATGGCAACCTGTGCCTCGACTAGGGGAGGTTACACCCCTTTGTCTCCTTGCGGACTACACAAGCTATTTTTTTTTTGTACATTTAAAAACATCGCAATCAGAGTAGATTCAAACGCACTCCACCACCTCACTAAGTTTAAAAAAAATTAAAACATTCGACATTCAGCGTGCCTCAACAGGACCGACGTTAACTAATCATGTAAAAAGGCATTTGCAGAGAGGGGTGGGGGTAGAAATACCCCGACCAAGTTGGATTCAAGCGACAAACCTTCGTTTTTCCCATTGTTGTCAAGCTTCTCGAGAGCCTTTGTCACTTGAGCAAGTCGGCACACACCACACCTTGAAGGAATTTACCTCCAAAACACTCTGCTTCGAACTTCAAATGAACGTCCTCGCAGGACCAGAACTAGCTGGAACCGGATTGGATCACCCGTTCAATGTGATGTTTGGCCGTGACCTATCGAGAGCGCAGGAAACGTGTTGGTCCGCCTTCCTCGTGCGCCCATTGGGTAATGGAAGGAGGCAACATATTTTTGAACCATAGCAACTTACCTGTATGGACAGAAGCACACGCCACTCACCTTTTTCCCTCTGTCTGTCTCGTCTGTCTGTCTATGGAATCACGTTTGCTCCAAAAAGAATCACACAAAACTTTCTTTTTAAAAAACAAAACAAAAAAAAAAAAAACCCAAAACACTATTAAAAAAACTGCTTCAATTGCAGACAAAAAAATAATACATTGTTAGATGTAATCTAACTAAAGCAAAAAAAAAATCGTTATTACTTGCAACAAAAATAGATTTATTTATTGTTTGCGATGACGACACTCGTGTGTGTGCTCTCTGATTTTTCCCCTTAGGTTCTAATCCCTGACATTTTGTGCATTTTTTTGCACGAACCTCTCGGGTGGGCGGGCTTTTTGTGGGACGCGTCTTCATTGGCCAATTCGTTTTGAGTGACAGCTAATTCCCCCATATGTGACTTGTTTTTTTCGGTCTCACTGAGCAGAACCTGCGAGAAGAATGCAAAATTCAATTTTCAATCACGTGGTAGAAGTGCAAGTACCTATCATGCATACATATTGTCAATGTTTCATTGTCAGTACTAAGAATAAGTGGTGTTGTAACATTACGGTGGTACAATTAGAAGCCACACTTGCAGTTTATTTGGCAGCTGATAACCAATGGACGGGTTTCCAATGACGTAACCACACTCCTTAGGCCAATCGGATAAAGTCACGATAGAAAAAAAAATTCACGCTTCACCTATCACCCGTGTTCTCTGAATTACATGACACACAATATGGCGTAATTTGAAACCTATCCATAGCCATATTGCTAATGTTAGCAATTTGTCCATACGATATACTTTTTATACTATGTACTTTTGAACCATTGGCTACATTTCTTTTTCAATTTGAGAACCTAAGAATTGCATGACGAAATGAAATTAAATATAACCAGTATGGTTTAGATGGAATGGTGGATCAGCTGGTGGTAAAGTGTTGGCCTCACAGTTCTGAGCACCTGGGTTCGATCCCGGCCCCTCCTGTGTGGAGTTTGCATGTTCTCCATATGCCTGCGCGGGGTTTCTCCAGGCACTCCTGTTTCCACCCACATCCCAAAAACATGCAACATTAATTGGACACTCTAAATTCCCCCTAGGTGTGATTGTGACTGCGGTTGTTTGTCTCCAGCCTGTTCACAGCTGGGATAGGCTCAGGCACTCTCCGCGACCCTTGTGAGGATAAGCGGCAAAAGAAGATGGCTGGATAGTATTGTTTAAAGTTGTACCTACCATAAAAGGAAAGCAGAAACCTAAATAACTTGTAGGATTTCCTGCAAGAGCTTGATTATATATAATATCTACTTTTAAAGTAAGCCAGTCTTTCTGTGTTGTCAAAAAATAAATTACTGCACATAGTTTTTATTTTCTATAATCTTGGGGTGTATGTAAATATAAATTTATATTCGTATCAATTTTTTTCCACTTTGAAATAATTACATTTTGAATGAAAAAAAAACATGCATCCATCCTTTTTCTTAGCTGCTTTTCCTCATGAGGGTCACGGAGAGCCTATCCCAGCTATCAACGGGCAGGAGGCGGGGCACACCCTGAACTGGTCGCCAGCCAATCGCAGGGCACAATCGAGACAATCACACCTAGGGGGAATTCAGAGTGTCCAATGAATGTTGCATCTTTTTGGGATGTGGAAGGAAATTGGAGTGCCCCTGGACACAAAATGACAACCCAGCCAGGATGTCAAAGAAATACACATAGCATTGAGTAAATATGAACATAAAATGTGAAATTTCTACTGCATGAGCAATACTTTCTGTATTAAAGCAGGAGGAGAATGAAAAACAAATGATCTTTGTAAAAATTACCTTGAAAGCAAATCTTGAACGTTAATCCTACTTGAAAGTTAATAGTGGATCATACGGAAGCATCCATCCATCCATCCATCCATCCATTTTCTGAGCCGCTTACCCTCACGAGGGTCGCAGAGGTGCTGGAGCCTATCCCAATGATTGTTGTCTGTCTTAATGTGCCCTGCGATTGCTTGGCAACCAGTTCAGGGTGTTCCCTGCTTCCGGCCCGATGGTAGCTGGGATAGGACTCCAGGACTCATGCGACCCTTGTGAGGATAAGCGGCTAAGAAAATGGATGAATGGAATTTCAGAGGGTGGGTGGTCAGTTACTGGCAGCGAGTGACGTCGAGCTGTCCGATCGAGTGTTTCCAGTCAGCGGCGGTGCACTCCAGCCTCTAAGTGGCGCTATAGCAAAGGAACGCTGGTTGGCAAAGAAGAACCGGGACGACACGCCCAAACTGTGAATTCATTGGCGAAGAAGACAAATCGACAGTCAACATGGCGTCAAGTTACGCGTCGTTTGTTGTGCTGGGTTCGGTTTTTCTTTGCCATCTCATGAAAACCCTCTTGCCCAACATTTCGTCGTTTGTAAGTGCAGCTTGTAGTTTAAATACAATATACGGCAACGGGTGCTCTCATTTAGGTTACACTTGTATGAGTCAGGGTCATGTTATTGATGTGCCCAGCTTTGAAATGTGTACTATTGTCTCTCCAGCTCTCCAAGATGGTGCAAAAAGATGCCGAACAGGAGAATGAGATGAGGGCTGAAATCCAGGCAATGAAGAAAGAGCAGTCTTCTATTAGTATGATGGATGAATTTGCCCGATATGCCCGTTTAGAGCGCAAAATAAACAAGATGACGGATAGGCTCAAAACACACGGTAAGGGAGGATCTTTTAATGACATAATTTTGTCAAAATAATTCTAATTGAGTTTAACGCTGTGTATTAGTCACTTGATTTTATATCAGATGAAGCATTGTTTCTTTTTTTGTCATACAGTTTACAGTTTTTTTTTGTGATGCTTGATCTCTTTTGATGAGTTTAAAGGTATAATCCACAACTATTTTGTTTAAAAAAAATTCTCCCAAGGCACAAGAGTAAATGACAGAATGCTGATCAGCCTCTGATATATACACCACTATATTTTTCAGTATTCATTAATTCTTATACCAGACCGCTTATCTTTCTTATTAACGTCAACATTTGAATATGGATTGACGTGTTCGAGCTGAGATTCGTGGAATTTTGAATCAAACTAGGAGCAGCTGCAATATAACCTGAAAAAAAAACGAGATTGCTGTACAGCTCAACAAAATTAATGAGTAACATCAAGGGTGGGAATAGAGGGGGTCTAGGCAATTGACCGAGATGGCACAAGTACGCTCGACCACTGCTATTTCTGCGGGATGGGGACTTAGCCTGACCACAAATAGGGAAAATTGCATGAATAATTGACACCCATTTCAAATGCAATTAAAATTGTGGTACATTTCCATTTATTTCTGAACATATTATACAGGTTGTGGAAAAAAAAAGATGTCAATAGTGTGGATGACTATACGTAATGTGTTTGTTGTGTGGTACTTTTCTTGGGGCTGGAAGACATGATTGGAATTTGAATTAACTTCAATGGGCAATGTTGTTTTAATCTATGATTAAATTAGTTTACAAGCTTTGGCAAGGTACCACTTTATGTAATTGTATTAATTCAGTCATCCGCAAGACAATGTGTTCAACATAAGCCGCTCTCCTTCTTCCCAGTTATCAAAAAACTCTGTAGACTGCCAGACACCAGTACAATATTAAAGATGTGTGTGCGGCTTAAATTTTTGTTTCTTCTGTCCACAGTGAAATCCAGGACTGCACAACAAGCCAAAATGAAATGGGTTGTAAATATCGTCTTTTACATACTGCAGGTAGGTCAGCTCATTCATTTCACAAAGCAAAGTAAGTTATTTTATTTTATTTTTTTTTGGGGGGGGGGGGTGTTACCGAGTCTTCAATACATTTAAAATGCGATGTGATTTGATGTAACTTTGTGTTTGTATTTTTGTTGTTTGTCAGGCTGCTCTGATGATCTCTTTAATTTGGAAGTATTATTCTGACCCAGTGACGGTGGTTCCCAGTAAATGGATTGCCCCTGTCGAACGACTCGTTGCTTTCCCAACTGGAGTTGCGGGTAATCATCCCAACAATTTGATTGTTTTTGTGGGGATAACTCGTCAAATCTCTAAATTACAGACAGATTTTTTTTGCTTTTCCAGGTGGTGTGGGAATCACATGCTGGTTGGTTGTTTGCAACAAGGTTGTAACATTGGGCCTGCATGCCTTCAGCTAAGAACTGGTCATGCAATTATAAAATGTCAAAACACTCGTTTGTGTTAAAGTGGCCCTACAAACCCTTGTTTTTTTTCGTATTACATTGTTTGAAGATAAGTTCTGAAAAAATGTGCAAAAGATTGAGAACAATATAGTACTGAATTGTTGCGATATGGCTTGAGTCGCTTTCACAATCACTTCCTGATTTCTGTGGACAGGGCTAAAAACTATCCTTGTGATGTCAAGAAGTTTGGGTTTATACCGTAATTCCTGGCCTACAGAGCGCACATGGTTATAAGCTTCACCATTTGTAAAGGAAATACCATTTGGTACATAATTAGGCCGTAGCCGTGTAAAAGCCGCAAGTGCCCACGTTGAAACGCGAGATATTTACCAAGAAATATGGTACACAGTTTTTACCGTTAGTGCTGCTGCGCTAATGCTAACACTACCGCGCGTTAATGCTAGCCCAGCGCCACGGATCTTAAAAAAAAAAAAAAAAAAAAGACTAGATCTTCATACACATCGAGCAGTATGTTGATTGGTTGAAGCCAGTTGGACGCCATCTTGGTACTCCAGAAAACGTGTAGAGGACATGGTTTACAGGTTGGATTATGGCGAGGTTTTTCCTCAAAGTTTGCCATGTAGAATTAAAACTGGTCACGTGAGCCTGACATTTTTTCAGTTCTGGTAAAATGAAGGATTTTGAATTTGATTTGGGAAGCCAAAAAAGGCGAAGTGCAAAGGAAAAACATATAACACTGTGACTACCAGGAAACCTTGCATATTATTTAGGGCTTGATTTCCGTGACATGTTAACTTTTCCCAAAATACGCTGAGAAGCACTGTCATCATAACATAGCAAAAAGCTAAGCATTTTTCTTGGTCATAAAAACATTAAATCTCAAGTCAATCAGTTAATATGTTTTTGGAAATAAGGACTCACAAAGGGAAAATACATGCTAAACGCATTGTTCATTTGTTGTCTCTGCGATGTCCTATTTCAGACAGAAAATTATTTTTTTCCTCACATTTGAAAATCAAATTCAATTTGCAAAGTTCTGCATTATGAAATTCATCTTAAATTTCAAAGAAATTTTTTTTGCATATCCAGATTATATTTACATTGGTTTTTCGTGAAAGACTGCCGGCCTATAAAGTTGAAGCAGAGAGTAAACAGTGAACAACAAGAACTGTAAACAAAACTTTGCTCATCAGAAAAAAAAAAAAAAAAAAACCCTTTACAAACAAACATTTTCAGTGTCAAAGTAAATTTTTCTAACTTACCTTTGGAAACTGTCAATTAACGCTCAGGTCAACATGGTTGTATTGGGAGTATCAAGATGGCGGATGGCGACTTCAGTTTTGGTGGCCAATGAGCCATCAAGTCTCATATTTTTATTTATTTATTTATTTTTTTAATCAGTGCGCAGCGCGAACAGGGCCGGACCGGTAAAAGTCACTTCTTCGGAACATATTTTCGGTCTCACTCTTGCCTTTTCTGCTCAAATGCCCACTTGCGGCTGTTAGAAAAAAATGCACAAATTAGCTGCCTCACCGCCTAAACAGAAGGTTTGAAAGTGTGTGAAAAAAGCTGCGGCTTATAGGCTGGAAATTACGGTACTTTCCGTCCCCCACTATTTCATGCGCTGGTGATCCAGCTTCCTCATTCATGACGAATCCAGTTCTACAAGTGAAGCGTGCAGTAAGAGATCAAAGTGTGCCTACAGCTCAAAAGAATACATCCTGTTGTGTTGCGAGGCAACAATGATCCGTGATCCCACCGGAACTCGACAGCGGTTAAAGTGCACTGGAAATGTCCCACGCAATGGTGAAGGGATTTTAGCCACTGATGTTGCAGGTGAGGAAGATGAGCGGGAAGGGGGCTTGCAGCTGCTGAAGGCTCCAACTCTCAAAGCAAGCACCACAAGATACTGTCCCCTGCCTTAACACTCGCACCTTGCAACACATCACGGGTGACGTTTCTCTCAGTTGATTTAATGGCCCGCTTGATTTCAACTGAAATGAACGGGGCAGAATAACATTCTGCAGCCCCTGCAAGTGTGTAAGCTATGTGCATCACTCCTCACCTCGCAGATACAGCGAGTCCGAAAAGTATTCAGACCCCCTTAAATGTTTATTTTTTATATTGCAGCCAATTTGAAATAAACAAAAAACATTTCCCCCACTTTAGCATACACACAGCACCCCTTATTGAAAGAATAAAACATTTTTTGCAGATTTGTTAAGATATCTTTTTCGGAACAATGCAGCAAGTTTCTCCACACCTGAATTTGGGGACCTTCTGAGATTCCTCCTTGCTGCTGTGTGTACATTAAGGAAAAAATGAACTTAAATGATTTTAACAAATGGCTGCACTATAATGAGTGACAAATTTAAGAGGATCTGTAAACTTTCTGTACCCGCTGTTGATGGTTGCGGCGATAGAAGTGTTTGATCCATAGCTGGAGGTGGGATTTTCAGAGCCCCCAGTTACACAGGGTCTGGAAAATCATATCTAAATTCCTTGAACATTTTGAAGCCAGATTTTTTTCTTTTTTCATTAGTTTTTTTTTTTTAATCCATTCATTGGTTGCCCACACTGTTAATATTACTATTTTCTGAGGGGTGTGGAATTCACCCCAAAATTTTGGGCCTATTTTCTGGCACTTTCACCTAAATGTGCGGTATCATGTGGTCCACAGGTGCACATTTAGCATTGACTGGCACGTTCACAAGTTGATAATTTATTGTATTATTTATATATTTTGTTTGCTCAACATATTTTCAATAAAAACAAAAAAATAAATTGAACTTTAAAATGGCTCTCAAATGACTCCAATTTATACTGAAATGTTTCTATACAATTAAAAGTCAAAGGAAGCAAAGCAGATTTATTATTTTAGCACATTTCATACAGAGAGTAATACAATGTGTTTTACATGGTTCAAAAAATCCATCTATTTTCTTAGGCGCTTATCCTCACAAGAGTCGCAGGGAGTGCTGGACCGTATCCCAGCTGTCAACGGGCACACCCTGAACCGGTTGCCAGCCAATCGCAGGGCTCATCAAGACAAACAGTCGCACTCACAATCACACCTACGGGCAATTTAGAGGCTCCAATTAATGTTGGATGATTTTGGGGATGTGGGAGGAAACCGGAGTGCGCGGAGAAAACCCACGCAAGCACGGGGAGGACATGCAAACTCCACACAGGTGGAGCTGGAATCGAACCCAGGTCCTCAGGACTGTGAGGCCATCGCTTTCCAGCTGATCCACTGTGCCGCCCCACTAAAAAAAAAAAACGGTGACTTCTAAATGTTGGTCTCATTGCAATTGATATGTAAAGACAACTATGAATGAATGTGATGTTTTTGTATTTTTGGGTGTTAAAGTTATGGCCTGCGGGTCGCATTCTCCATTCGTCAATCCAGTCCAAGAGCATTTGAGCATTACCCAGAATCCTATAATACGTTTCCTTCATCCATCTGGTTTTCCTAAAGCTGGTTAGGTAAATGTCCTTATCCATTTTTATTTTGTATTGATGCCATTAACCAATTGTTTCATTAATTCAGTGTAGATAAGAAACTTGTGTAATAAATGGGAATATTTTAGATATACGTTGAGCATTGAACAATTCTAATAATTATCTATAAGGACAATTATAAAATAAATAATTTAAAAATATATAAAAATATAATTTATGGACAAACATTTTTTAACCGTGTCTACGAATGACCAAGCCTATCTGAGAGGTTTTTTTTCTCCAATTTTTCAAATCAACACCGTTTTGCTTCGTCAACAACGTGGTCACGTGATATCACACCCATTTACGGGCGTTAGTGACATTTCGCCTCACTCTTTGTTTTGACTTAATGACACAATAAAGACTCGAGTCGGGTTCAGTGGGTGGGGTGGGGTGGGGGGGTTCCGGTTTGAAGTGCGGCTGAGTTAGTTAATGGTGTGTAAAGTAGGTAGTGTTAGTGTTGTAATCTTTTTTTTTTTTTCGTCGTCCTGCAAGAAGGCGATGAGTGTGAACCTGCCGGACTTGGCACCGGAAACCAAGGAAGAAGCCAGTGCTGAAATGTGCAATGGAAACGCGTCTCCAGCATGCACTTTGCCGACAATATTCACCGGCCCAAACAAGTACCATGCTCACAAAACCTCAGAGGACAGGCTGGTTGCATATAGGAGGAGCGGAGGTACAGTATTTCACTTGCTGATACGATGACATCCACTGTCAATGTTCTCCCTGATAAAACAATAATTCTAGATTACCGTGCGAAGCTGCCTCCAATCGGCGAGGAAACAAAAACTTATGAATTGTCAAAAAACGTCAAAATTAAAAATCTAAAGAGACAAAACGGCGACCTGCAGCTGCAGCTGGTCGTATTTAAGACGCAGTCCAAAGTGATGAAAAATGTCCTCCATCGACACACGGTGGCAGTGCAGGAATACCAACGATTGGAAGGCAGTTTATCTCAGGTTGGTGACATCAATTTCATCTCTCTCTCTTTCCCCAACGCCTTTCATACAACCATTCACCTTTCAGCATTATTAATTATCTAAGTATATAAATAACTCATCTGCTAGCGTAAATAGCTAAATCTGTTCTAAAAAACGCTGCATTACAGACATATCAAATAGATTGTTGATTAGATCCGTTGCAATTAAATAAAGTGATTTTCCATCCATCGATCCATCCATTTTCTTCCCTGCTTATCCTCACAAGGGTTGCGTTGAGTGCTGGAGCCTATCTCAGCTGTCAGCAGGCAGGAGGCGGGGTACACCCTGAACTGGTCACCAGCCAATCACAGGGCACATAGAGACAAACAGCCGCACTCACAATCCCACCTAGGGGCAATTTTGCGTGTCCAATTAATGATGCCTGATTAATGATTTTGAATAATAATTTTATTTTGTGTTACTTGCAATTAACGGGGAAGGATTGCAAATGAATGCTAATGTAGAATTTTTGCCCAAACGTACACGCTAGCTGTCTTAGCTCCGGTGCTAACAGTTTAAAAACAAATGTAATGAGAGTTGACATCTAATAATCCATTATAACTGAAAGCAAAAAATGTAAAAAGTAGATATGTCACTATTTCTTCCTAGATACAAGATCACCACATTAACGAAGTCAAGGCCATGCGAAACTTGCTGAGCAAGACGCGCTGCAGCTGTGACGTGCTGGCAAAGAAGCTGCACGACGCCGAGAAAGAGTTGTCGGACTCAAAAGACAAGATCCTGCAGCTCGAAATGCAGATCCTACATAATCCCTCCATGCTGGAACGGGAAGAGCTCAGTCACAGGTTGGATGAGGCTACCATAGATCTGAAGGAGAAAAACAAGCGGATATGGGTATGTTTTGGAGCAGCATATGGCTCAGGGGGTAGAGTACCAGACTGCATATGGGCACTAAAGAAAGGCCATGATAGGTAGAAAAACTGTAAATCTTCTCAGTCATTCAGATTCAGATGATTTTATTGGACAAGGGCAGGTAGTCCAGTGACCAAAGGGTAGCTGGTTTGAATCCCGGCCCCAACAGTCCACATGTTGAAATGTCCTTGGACAAGACACAAAAGTCTAATTTGCTCCCATTGGGCCTTGGAGTGGCTTGCCTGGCAGCATTTGCCCATTGGTGTATGAATTTGTGCGAGAGTGAGGAAATAGGAGGCTTTTTAAAGCACTTTGCTCACTGGGATGGGTATCGACAAAGTGCTATATCTATATAAGTGCAGTCCATTTGATCTGTATCTCTTGTTTACATATTTGTCTTGAGATAAATATTGATTCTGAACTTCTACAAATTATGTATGATGCATGCCTTGATGGTGGCTTTAAAAAGTCTACGCACTACTTTGGCAACTTTCTGTGATATCATGAAATTCATTTTTTAAATTAGAATACAGTATTCAAAACCTTTTCCCCCATTTATGAAGTGGTTTTCAAACTGGGGGCCGCGGGCGCAACATTGGACACTTTTCATGATTAAGTTACATCCTGGCCGGCACGGTGGATCAGCTGGTAAAGCATTGGCCTCGCAGTTCTGAGGTCCCAGGTTTGATCGCGGACCCGCCTGTGTGGAGTTTGCATGTTCTCCCCATGCCTGTGTGGGTTTACTCCGGGCACTCCGGTTTCCTCCCGCATTCCAAAAACATCCAACATTAATTGGACACTCTAAATTGCCCCTCGGTGTGATTGTGAGTGCGGCCGTTTGTCTGGATGTGCCCTGCGATTCGCTGGCGACCAGTTCAGGGTGTACCCCGCCTCCTGCCTGTTGACAGCTGGGATAGGCTCCAGCACTCAACGCAACCCTTGTGAGGATAAGCGGCGAAGAAAATGGATGGATCGATGGATGGAAAATCATTTTATTTAATTGCAACGGATCTAATCAACAATCTATTTGATATGTCTGTAATGCAGCGTTTTTTTAGAACAGATTTAGCTATTTACGCTAGCAGATGAGTTATTTATACACTTAGATAATTAATAATGCTGAAAGGTGAATGGTTGTATAAAAGGCGTTGGGAAAAAAAGATATAGATGAAATTGATGTCACCAACCTGAGATAAACTGCCTTCCAATCGTTGGTATTCCTGCACTGCCACCGTGTGTCGATGGAGGACATTTTTCATCACTTTGGACTGCGTCTTGATCCTTGTGAGGATAAGCGGCAAAGAAAATGGATGGATGGAAGTAACACCCAGGTGTTGTTCATGCTTTTTTTTTTGATTCCCAAGGAATAATGTAGGCAAGTGGGGAGTGGGGGACTTGTGTGTGACCTTTGCAACGCAACCATCCATCCAATTTCTGAGCCGCTTATCCTCACATGTTCGCGGGAGTGCTGTAGCCTATCCTCGCTGTCTTTGGACAGGAGGCGAGGTACACCTTGAACTGGTTGCCAGTCAATCGCAGGGCACATATAAAGAAACAACCAGTCACACTCACTTTCAATTAACCCATTAGGCGTGTTTTTGGGATGTGGGAGGAAACTAAGAGTGCCCGGAGAAAGCACACGCAATCACGGGGGCAACATGCAGAACCCACACAGGTGGAGCCGGGTTTTGAACCCCAGACCTTAAAAATGTGGAGTAGTAGCTCTAATCAGTTGCGCACTGTGATGCCACAACTGAACTAACTTGGAAAAAAAAAAGTGCAAAACACAAAGCAAACATGCACAGCCTGAAATTTGTGTTTGTGTCTGTGTTTCCAAACTAGAACTTTATTTGGGGTTCATCAGAAGTGCTTTAAATGGCGGCAGGTGTGTGCTGAGTCCCATTAAAAATGAATTTCAATTAGATAAATCCTGAACATTGCCATATTTCAACAGCCACACTCTGTGTTTTGAGTGTATGCACCAATATCATGTGACCAGTTATCGGAGTTGTTTATTTTAAATCCCAATTACAAAAACCTTCTGAGGAGAAATGACGGCTTTTGGAGGTGGCCCTGGAGGGGTTTACATACATTGCAAAGGCCTGGCGCAGCCCCCAGAATTGGGAGACTTCTTCATAACCGTCTCTATAATTTATTTTGCCTCCCTTTAACTTATCAGATACGAAAAACTGTTGGAGGAGAGATTGAGCTGTACTTCGTGTGTACATTTATGTTGAACAGTGTAGAAAGAATGGTTGTAACTGTGGTCAATTTTGATTGAATTATTTGTCACAGGAATTAGAGAAGAACAACAAGTTGCTCCAAAGCACACTCCATCGCCACATAGCAGAAGAGCAAAAAAAGTTGTCCAAAACCAACGATGTGTTCTACTGTCTGCAAGCACGGGTTTACGAGTTAACTAAAGAAATCCAAGTAAGTTAAAAACTGTTGTGTGCTTCATTAAATTATACATACTCCTGTGTAATTTCTGCTTAATTACACTGAAATCTGAATCTAACCCTTTTAATATATGACAAATTAAAACCATCCAATTCTGTACGTTGGTGTTGTTTTACTCAAAACAGGAACGACAGAAAGAACTGCATCACCACAATCTACCTGCTCTCCGATTCGAACATTTGGCGTTCAAAAAAGGTACAGCATCTTAACACGTCTCCACTTTGGCGTTGTCGTTACATCGATTCATTTTCAATTTGTAGAAACATTTAACAAGATGGTCCAGACGGATGACATCGTCTCCACACCCAGTGAGGATGGGAGTCCGGTCAAGTCGGCTTCTTCTGAGCCCGACGATGCGCTGCAAAAATGGCTGAGATCAACCACCACGGTATGGGATTCAAATCACTCAAGTTTCAGTTTGGGCTTACCTTTTTACAATGGAGATGTGATGCACTTTAAAAAAAAACAAAAAAAAACATATCAAATATATGCATGCATTGGTGCAGATAATGAATACAATGCCGACGATTGTTTTCCAGGATAATGTACCAGTGGGGCCGTTAGCAGTTAAATACGTTAAGAGGAAGGTGGAGAAAAAGGAGAAACTTACAAGTAAGCCAACATTGCTACTAATATCACACACTGCGCTCCACATAACACATTTGTTAGTCTGGGAATACATATTTGCACTTTACATTGCAAAATACTCCCAGCAACTGTGGGCTATTGATTTCCAAAGACATTTGTCACTGTGCACATGAAGTAGGTCTAATTCTACGTTATGTATTTTTTTTTTTTTTTGTATGATGAATGAGGAGACGCACATGTTGGCTGGTCTCAACCTGGTTTAACACACATTCACAAATGTTTACAGCGCTCTCATCACAAAGGGCCTCAAATCTCTGCAACATTAAAGGAAAATTCCGGTGGTTTGGAGTAACAATGTATCCAATAGGTCATGTAATATGTACTCTATTTTGACAATGTGATGTTAAATCATCTCTCATTTAATAGTGTTTTGAGAAGATTATTATCGACAATTACGAATTTTCAGGGGCGCTGCCATTTTCGCGAGTCACATGACTTACGTGCATGGATGTGACTTGTAAGGTGCGCTCCAACAGATTTGAACCTGTGGCAGTAATTAATGTTGAATATTCGGATGGTTCTTCTGACTACTCGGAGGGCTACGCACGGGACGTAAGTGTAAGTGAGTGTGTTAAGAAAGGCCCCTGGGAGCTCCGGGCTGGCAGCCGCGGATGGTTCTTCGGACGGGAATGACGCGGAGTCTGACGAGCGAGCCGATCTTCCGCGTCTCAGAGACCGTTCTCAGTGGATGAAGTATTTTAATTTTCTTCATTTTTGTTCGGTTTCAGAATTTAAGGAAATTCCCGATTGCCAAATGGCAGGAGACTCTAGTGAAAGAAACAAGGTAACAAAGGCTTCACTGGAGCCCGTGGACCAGGACCAGGACCAGGACCAGGATCAGGACCAAGAACAGGATCAGGATCAGGATCAGGATCAGGATTGGACGCAACAATGTCCAGGCTCTTGCAGATTTGCTCACACTCTCATCACAACACCGCCTCCGCAAAAAGGACTCAAATGCACCCAATTTCGCCGTAAGTACGTGTTTTCACCAGTGATTAAAAATCTGCATTTGGGGAAACCAGCCTACAGCGGGTTGGACCGGAGGTCGCTTGACAGTCCGACTCTCAGACACTCGCGAAGTCGGAAATCAAGCATCAATACAGAAGACGACAAAACCTCACAAAATGACTGCCCGTCTCCCCAAATGGATCTGAGTCCTTTCCCATCAAATCATGACGACAGTTTTGAGTCTCCCACTGGTTCACACACGTGGAGCTGATATTTCTACATGTTGAACAGTGTTGCAAAGTTTCCTCGTTCAGGAAAGTCGCTATGGGCTCTCTTATATTTAGCTAGAAGTGGTTGTGACCTTAATTTACTTTTTTATTTTTATTATTTTTTTAAAATGTTTTTTTTTTCCATTTGGATTTCTTAAAGTCCAAAGAATTTTGATGCTTGTAAGAGCAGACTGGTGTGACACGGTTCAGTGTAACTTTATAAAAAAATTGTTAGCACGACAGCTAAAGAGATGTAATACAGCGTGACACACCATAAATCATAATTTCATGAAAGGTGTTTGTACAAATGCCTCAAAAAGTCAAATAAATCTTCGTCCGTCATTTGTTACATCAGCTAATCTCTTGAAACTTCTGCTCAGTTAGCATGCAATGTGTTTTTGTAATTTCTTTTTTTGGATAATAATTAAAAAGAGGGGAAGTCTTGACAGCTGCAGAAATCGAAAGTTATTGTGACCCAAAAAGTTTCTGCTTCCCGCGTACAAGATGAGCAACACAACCGTTAATATCTTGCCCAAGGGAATATTTCCAAATTGATGCTGTGCCAATAACCAATTACAATACAAATTACAGTCCAAAGCGCACTGTTCCAATTCTGGTGGTACACTTTTATTTATTGAACAATTATTTATGGGACCGGTGTCAAACTCAAGGCTCGGGAGCCAGATCCGCCCCGCCACATGACTTTATGTGGCCCGAAAGGTCAAATCATGTATATCAACTTCCATGATTTTTCTGATAATCTGTAAGAAAATTTCAAATCGTCATATAATAAATGATAAAATTGAGATATTGCAGGTATTTTTGTGTTACCAAACATGACGCTTGATTTCTGATTCAAAACTAGTTCATAAATTTCATCTGTAAATATCATGAGGCGAAAGATTTTCATGGATTGACAGTCATGACGGCCCTCTCGAGGGAAATCGTAACTACAATGTGGCCCGCGACAAAAATGACTTTGACACCCGTGATTTATGGTAATGCTTTGCAAGTACCGTCCACTTCCTGATGATGTGTACGTCCGGTGTCAGATATTTTATCTCTCAGTTTACAATGCTTAAACTGTTGTTACTTTACAACGCATACATTTTTGGGGCCTTTATGAAACATCCAAGGTCACTAAGGGCCGAACACTCTTACATAAATGGATAAGTGCTTTATTTTGGATTCAAAATTAGGACGACTACTATTTTTTTTCTCACTTAGCCACCGAAACTCCCCCCCCCCCCCCCCGATCCCACGGGCTGATCAGGCTTCCTAGCTTTGAGTTAAAAGCAGGGAAAACTATATGTTGCACATCACTCAATTAATTGAAATACTGCACGTTGTCGGAATATGGGAGGAAGCTGGATCACCTGAAGAAGACACTTGGAAACCAAAAAGTTGTAAACCCCACACGGGACCCCCTCAGCTGAGACTGAGACCTGCAACCTCTTAACTGTGAAGCAGACACGTTAATGACTGCCTTACTGATTAAAAATAACTCACAAAAAAATGGGGTATCCAGCTTTCAGGTGAATTTTCAGGATGAATCTAAAAATGCACGATAACCTTTGCAGGTGAGCGTGACGTGTTAATTGTTGAAAGCGCATATGCAAGTTATGCACTAAAACGCACAACAGATGTTACTTTTTAAATGTTATTTCCAAGGATGTCCGCTTGCAAAGCTGTCTTTCATTCTTCCAGTCTTTGTACCTCTGTTGCAATCTGCTGAGGTCTTTAGCCACATGTCTTCTTCCTCTTTTTCTTTCGGCTTGTCCCATCAGGGGTCGCCACAGCGTCTCATCTTTTTCCATCTAAGCCTATCGTGCGTCTTTCTCTCTAACCCCAACTGCCCTCATGTCCTCCCTCACAACATCCATCAACCTTTTCTTTGGTCTTCCTCTCCCTCTTTTGCCCGGCAGCTCCTTCCTCAGCATCCTTCTACCAATATCCCCACTCTCTCGCCTCTGGACATGTCCAAACCATCCTAATCTGCTCTCTCTAACCTTATCTGCAAAACATCCAACTTTGGCTGTCCCTCTAATCAGCTCATTTCTAACCCTATCCAACCTGCCATCCTGTTTAAAGTCTTGTCAAGTTTCTGCAGATCAATTGTCAGATGTTGGTCTGGTGAAAAGTATGAGAAGTGCTGTATTTAAATACCAATATTATTATTGAACCAGGAAAGACATTGATTCATTCATGGATCAAACATTTAAGAGCAAGCCGTGCAGAAGGTACAGAAACATTGAATATTTGGACATCTGCTCTCACAACAGGAGAAAGGACAAATTAAGTTAACACGTTTTGTTCGTCTTGGTTCATCCTGAAATTTCACCCAAAAGTGCAATACATTCTTTTAAGATGTGACTTTGTCATGATTTAACATCCAGCAGCAAAATGAATGCGCGAGGGCGTTGTTGCCACGCCCAAGCGCCAACTGTTGACATCATACCACCTGTATGATGTCGCCCGCGTCGTCCACCTGTATGAGAATAGGCGTCGTCTGTATCTGTCCTCTGATATGAGGTTACAACCGATAGCGTCACTAAAAGCGACACTGAAGTCGGATTTGGAGCTTCACAGCCATGTCACGTTAGCCGCGGACTCCCAGTGGCGTCTGCGTTGAAGTTTTGCGATGCGTCTTTAGAAAAAGAGGAAAGAGCTGCTGCAAAGGGAGCGATGAGTGTGAACCAGCGGGACTTTGCACCGAGGTCCGGGGCTGAAGGGGACGCGGCAAGGTACAAAAAAGATTCATCCCAAACGTGCTCGCTGCCCAGACTCCTTCCCAGCCAACGCCCATTGCAAACTAAGACGTACGTTTACAAGGCACAAGAGGACAAACTGAATCCGTACAGACGCTCCGAAGGTATTCAATAAACACGGCTCCATTCAATTACATATCCATAAATTAACTGTAATCGTCGTACTGTAATCCGTTTAGCCTTGAAACTGAAGTTGCCACCAATCAGGGACACCGCAAAGTTGAGGGAGCAGTCGACGAACAACATGAAGGAGCTAAAGAACCAGAATTATGTGCTGCAACAGCAACTGAAAGATTCCAAGACGGAGAATAAACTGTTGAAGAATGTCCTGCACCGCCACACGGTGGCCCTGCAGCAATTTCAAGATTTGGAAGGGAGCATTTCTCAGGTGGGCGGCATTTTTCTGCATGATTTGCTCACATGTTGCGCAGTAGTGCAAGTAGAAGTACACCCTGGCAAAATCACTGATTCAACTGAAATGTGAACATTGGTACCGTGCGGGTATACTGTTAAGTTACACTGGTAATTATATACAGTTTCGAGCATCCATTTTCTGAGCCGCTTATCCCCACGAGGGTTGCGGGAGTGCCGGAGCCAATGCCATACCGGGGAGTGGAATAACAGCAACTGACAAATTTCATTTTATTTTTTCAGGTGGAGAATTTTTGTATGTGACAGGTTTTAACTTTTTAGGTGGGCACAAGACAACACTTTTGCAACGCATCTTTTTCTCAGTCTCTTAATGATTGCTCTGAACGTTGTGTTTGTTGTTGTTTTTGTTGTTGTTGTCCCCAATGCACATCTCCCCATCTGGCCCACCATATGAGCCCCAGATCTCAACCAGGATTTGAAAATATGTAGGGGGTAAAACATTCTTAGAACAATGAATACTCTTATAAGGTACAGATGCCTGAAACATCTACTTAAGTATAGTGAAGTATTTACTTAAGTGAACATAGTGATTTTGCAAATAGAGAAGTACTCAGGTAGTAAAATGTTAAACAAATATATACGTACTTTGTGATTGATGTAGGAGTGGTTCAAGTGCTCCGCACAGGCTGCGTGGATTCATTAACGGCGTCAATCCAAGTCTGCACGGTTTTATGTTTTGATATGTGATTGATCACCAACAATCTTTTAGATACAGGACCAGCACAGAAACGAAGTGAAAGCTTTGCGGAAGTTGCTCTCCGAGACGCGCTCGAGCCGCGATAAGCTGGCGAGGAAGCTGCAGAGCACAGAGAGGGAGTTGTTGGACTGCAAAGACCGGATCAATCACCTTCAGTGGAGGGTCAACCAGAATCCCAACCTGCTGGAGAAGGAGGAACTTACCCGCAGGCTAACTGAGTTCACTATACATCTGGAGGAGAAGGACAGGAGGATACAGGTATCATTGTCTCAAGGTGTCTAAGTGCAATAATGAGTTGAAATCCTCCAAATTTCTTTCATGTAGTATCGTACCAATTCCAATGATGGGAGGTTGTGTAAAATTTAAATGGAAATACAATGATCTGCAAATCCTGTTCAACCTACATCCAATTAAATACACAACAAAGACAAGATATTTCATGTTCAAACTGATAATTGTTACTCTTTGGTTGCACGTATGCTCTCCTTTTCAATTTAATCCTGTTGCAAAAACTGATAAAGTTGAGGATTGTGATTCCCCCCGGAAAAAAAAAAAAAAAAAAAAAAAAAAACTTGCTGCAAAATGGACAAGTGTGCGATGATCTAACAAGTCCATATTTCAAATTGGTCCTGAACGTCATATCCGCTGAGCTAAAGATGAAAGGGAATTCATCTAAATTGTCATCAGGAAAGTTCAAAAGCCAGCATCCGTGATATAGTGTTGTGTGAGTGTCCATGGCATGAATAACATGCTCATCTGTGAAAACACGATTCATGTTGAAAGGTGCATGCTGCCATCCAAGCAAGGTCTTTTTCAGGGACGTCCATACTTATTTCAGCAAGCCATATTCTGCACATCACAACAGCGTGATTTTGTAGTGCGAGTACAAGACTGCCAGCAGTCCAGACCTTTCCCCCCATTATAAAGCACAAAATATAATAGAGACCCCAGACTCTTGAGCAATGAAGTTGTCGATCAAACAAGAATTGAAAATAATCCCCCCCTGAAAAAAACTTTCAACAAATCATGTCCTAACTTCCCAAACACATATTGTGGTGGTGTGGCGCAGAGGTTAGGTGTATTCCCTGGAACCGTAAGGTCGCCGTTTTGTTTCCCATACCTGTCAACCTCGGCCAATTGCTCCCCTTATTAATGATTGCAATTACCCTTATTAACCGATTAAAAAAAAAAAAAAAAAAAAAAACGTGGCACATATTTACTCAGAGCAAGAAAGACTACATAGAATAAAAACAAAGATAATTTGGGTAAACAAGTTCTTTTATTTACCAACTAAACAACACAAACAATTCTTTGAGTTTCTTTCTTAGTTCTTTCCCCACTTGCAGAAAATTTAGTGTTGCTTATGTGCAGGATTTCGCAGACTTCATCTACAGCAACTTCCACATCCTTTTTATCCATATTCACCTTGGAGAGACTCCCATTCTTTTTGGTGTCGACCCGATCCTTGAGTTCTTCCCACATGGCGGTCCTTCCATGCTTACTTTCATGATTGTAACTGGATGATTCTTTGTTTACTGCACAAATTCCTGACTTCAAAATATACGGAAACGGAATGACGTGACGCGCGCGCGCATATCATGCTTTATCGACAAGGCCGTAATAAGCGCGAAAAATATATGCATGATCGAGGATAACTTTTGCTAGTGTACCGCGACAATATTAGCAATCGACGATGATGTTGTCGTCTGGTACCAGTGACCGAGATGATCCGGATTAGAGCCGAAATGGTTAAGATGAGATCGGTCTCACAAAAAACAGGGTGTGTCTGGAATAAAATGAATAATGTGTGCGATTGTAAATGTATTTGAATGCTTTGAGAAACGCCGTGTAAGTAGTGTGCATTATTATGTCGTGTATTGTTACTGGCATAGTGGTACTTCTGGCTGACTTGGGCGGAGGCATTGTGGATTCTGTTTCCGCTCAGTGGCTGTGCGAATGGGTTTCCATGTCTGTATGTGCCCTGCGACTGACCTGTGACCAGGTGAGGGTGTCGTCCGCCTTTTGCCTGAAATGAGTGAAATGAAATTTAGAATGCGTGGCGACTTGCCACAAAAAAAAGTTGATCAGCTTGAACATCTAATATCTTGTCTTTGTCGTGTACTCCGTTAAATTGCGGTTTATACATGCGCGCCATTTAACAGTCTCTGTTTGTACTTGGCGGTTATAGATGCAAGCATTGGTGGAATTAATGGTCATTGTAAATGATAATATAAGAGGTGGTTGTGTAATTGTCTTTTTTTTTTTAAATCATGCACTATAGTTCTTGGAGAAGAGCAACATGTTGCTACAAAGCTCACTCAATCGGCAAGTAGCAACAGAATACAAAAAGATGTTCAAGACCAACGCGATATGTCTGGGTCTACAAACTGCAGTTTGTGAATTGTCCAAGAAAACTCAAGTAAGTTGAGAGAAGTGTGCTTGTACATGATGGCACGGTGACTGCTAACAATGGGTTGTAATCATATTTTTTTTGGTTTCAATTCTTTATCCAAGCCGGACAGAACAAGAGAAGCAGAGACAGATAATATTAATATTATGCGATTGCGAAAACATGGGAGAAAAGGTACAGCCGCATAATGACTTGGTTTTGGAGTTCTTGTTAGCTGTCAGCGTTGTTTGACGCTCATTTGTGATCCGCAGCCAAACAAAGCAAAATGGTCCAGACGGAGGAACGCGTCTCGGCGACCAGCGAGGCTGGCGATCGGGTGAAGTCAGACGTTTCGGAGACTGATGAGAAGCTCCGAAGGTGGCAGAGTTCTGACAACACGGTACGTCGTTAAAATAATTCATTTGATTTTTTTCCCCCCATCCTCCAGTCCGCTTATGTAGTTTATCCGTGTGTAATTAACATTAACTATCAATTGCTGATTATTGTTTTCCAGGATTATCTGCGACGTAAATCTCATACAAGTGAACAAAGAAGAACGAACAACCAGAATTATTCTGGTACAAATGCAGGTGAGCCACTCATGCCACCAAGTTCAGCACCGGTCCAAATAATTTTCATTTGTACATTGTGCCACTTAACATAAGGTATAGTTTGAAACATTTATCTGGGGAAAAAAAAGTGTTTGAGGGTGTCGACAGTGAAGGTTTCATTAAGCCACAGCATTATGATCGTAATAACAATACAGTACATTTACTGCAGTATTCAAATTCACTGCAAATAAACATAAAAACTGTAATGACAGGAAATAAAACAGAAAAAAGTTCAGTTCTCAGATTCAGTTCGAATCTCATACATTTATGTATTGTTATCTTCAGGAAATGTGATCAAATACATCATTTTGAAAGAAAACGTGTATTCATAAAAATCCATTTGTTAGTTTCAGCCTATGGGGATATCCACCAGCGCCACGAGGAAAGGAAGCACTTGTCGGAAGATACGCAGGAGTCAGAGGAGGAGAGTGAGGAGGAGGAGAATGAGGAAAAGCAAGGGAGTAAAGATGAAGAAGAGGAGGGGGGTGGAGAGAAGGAGGAGGGGGGACACGAGAATGAGCATAGGGAAGGGGGGGAGAGGTCAGAAGAGAACAACGGGGAAGGGAAGGAGGGAAAGGAGGAGCATAATGAGGGAGACTATGAGGAGGGGGGAATGGAGCAAAATGAGGAGGAGGATGAAACTGAGGGGAAAGAAGAGAATTCGGAGGAAATGAGATTTGGGGAGAAGTTTGAGGATATGACAGGGGAATATGATGATGATGATGATGATGAGGAGGAGGAGGAGGAGGAGGAGCGAGACTATGAGGAAGAAGAGGACAAGTGGGAGGAGAAGGAGTGGGAGGAGCAGGAGGAGGACAACGAGGAGGAAGAGAAAGAGGACAAGAAGGTGAAGAATATGAAGTTGGAGGAGGAGAAGCAGAGAGCAAAAGAGCATGAGAAGCAGAGAGTAGAAGAACAGGAGGGGGAGGAGGAGAATGAGTTGGAAGAGGTACGGGAGAATATAGATGACAAGGGGAGGGTCGAGGAAGAGGCCAAGGTAGAGCAAAAGGAGAGGGGAGGGACAAAGGACAGTGGAGAAAAGAAAGAGGAGGAGGTGGACGACTTGGAGGAGGAGGAAGCGGTGCTGGAAGTAGTCGAGGAGGTGAAACAACAAGAGAAGAGAAAGGAGAAAGGAGCTCAGAAAGACGCGAGGACAAACAAACAATGCTCTTTGTCGTGCGTACTCAACGAGCCCAAGGTGGTCACGCCGCGTGAACCAAAACGATGCCCGCGGCCCAAAATCCGACGCAAGTACAACTTCACCCCGGTCACGAAGAACTTGCATCTGGGCAAACCGGCCTACAGCGGCGTGCAGCTGAGGTGCTACAAGGGGGCAAACGTGCCGGTCAAAGAGGAAACCCTTTACTGCCGCAATCGGAGACGTTCTGCGGAAATGGCGGAGGACATCTACCTGAGTGACGAACAGACGAGCCAACCGGACGCCGCCAGCGACGGCTCCGATGCGGATTCCAAACATACCGACTCGCCTTCGTGGACTTAGAGAGCAGTACTGACGAACGGACACAGGCTCTGCGGAGAGTTGGGTCAGTGGTAAACGTGCAACTGCGCTATGTGCCCAATGGACCCCATTGATTCTCGGGATGTGTAAAGACACTGAAGATATTGTATATATGTATATTATGACTTCATTAACTTCCTGGTTTGTTTGAGAACAGGATTATGCAAAAACTTCGAATCAATTTCAATGAAACGCTAGAGAAGGTAGAACGTGGACCACGGGAGATCGATAACCGTTCAATTCTTTTCAACTTCCCCTTTCAGCAATGGAGTGGAAGGTTCCAGAGGAGCAGGTTTTCTAGTCATAGTTGTTAACTCAACGATTTTGCCGGCGACCATTGTGGCCTTTTCCAATAAATTAGTGCGTCCGGAAAAAAAAAAAAAATCTTCATTGCGTGCTGTTTGTAACATTGAAATCTCAGAATTACCTTATGTATTTGGAAAAACCTTCCTCCACAAAACGTAAACTAGTCAAATGGAAAAATAAGTACAGTGAAGCCGATATGCTGCATACCCACGTGGAGTACAGAGAACATACTGTGTAATGCCCCCAAGCCCTGCCCACACGCTTTTATCACTTTAAATGTTTTCAATCGCTTTTGGTGGCTGTTCTCCATTATTAGGTGTCAAGAAAAAAAAACGACGCTAATATAATGTCCTTAAAAAAATGAAATGACTCGTCGTGCAATTGTCCAATTCAGGGGTAAAGCCTCCTTGACTTTTTTTTTCCTCCCAGTACAAGTTTACTGTAAAAGACCGAAAAGATGGTGGATTAAACCATCTTGAATGTAGGTGTAATTTCAATGCCTTGAATTTACATTAATCATAAACCTTCAAACAACGACTTGAACTTACATGGAGAAGCAACAAATACAAAAATCATACTGTACATACAAAAATCATACTGTTCATAACTTATTCCCGTTCTTTTGCCGTTTCTATTATGCTGCATATATTCCACCAGACCTCAAGTGCTGCCCACCATATTGCATAGAATTACACTGAGGACATGGAATTAAAATTTGGAAATTAATGCATAAAAATTGCTTCAATATTTGCAATGTATTGGGGGTGTGACACTGGTGTAGTATTGCTACTTCAAAAGCAATTGAAAGTCAACAGCCTCTGAAGTATTAAGAACGTACGTAAAGTAGTTCATTTTTAAATGATTTTTTTTTAATTGACTAAAGTTCTTGCACATTTTTACACATTTTGTAAAAAAAAACACACTTTATTTTTTTTAACCATTTTAAAATGTCAGGTAAGTTACATAATTTGCTTGAAATTGTATTTTATTTACTACTCTTTGTTTTTGTACATTGGGTTTATTTTTATACAATTTGTTGTGTGAATTTTTTTATACCACAAATTATTTTTGCACATTGCTGTTGCAATTTTTTCCAACTAATAAACCAGATGACAGTAATATTGTTTGCCTGGATCAGTGATTGTCGCTGTGGTGGTCTGCAAGCTGACTTTTGTGTAGGGTTGTCAAACTCATTTTTGTTGCGGGCCACATTTTAGATATTTCACTCAGAGGGCCATTATGACTGCTTTAATTGCCTCATATTTACACAAAATTTAGGAACTAGTTTTGGAATCAAGTCCAGGGTAATGTGTTTTCCAACCATTGTTTATGTCTGGTAAAATAAATGGTTATATCTCAACATTGTCATTTTTGATATTACAATTTGAATTTTTTTGTATGGATTTTTACCATTCCTGCCATTCACCAACAGAGTCCATCAGTCTATGAGTGCAAAGATCAAATCTCAATACTCCCAATTTCAGCACTTTATATAAATGTAATATCATCATCAAGTACAGCTTCCTCTTGATAGTCCAATATGTCAAAACTTAAATGTTTCACATCTTCCAAATCTATTCTTTCCATTCGGAAGGAAAATGTCTTTGGCATACTGTAATATGTCAACTTTTTTGGACTGTTTGTTGTTCCCCCTCCCTTGCGTTTCCTTATTTGTTTACCCTCATGAATCCACCATCAACTCAACTTTCCTGCTTGGCTTTTCAGCCCATTTGCTGTTTTTCATGGAGGTTCTTTTACGCTTTCCAGTTGCACTTTCATTATCCTCATTCCCAACACCCAATGTTTTCTTCAGCTTTTCAAGCAATGAATGTTTTTGGGATTCTTTTCTTCTTTTACTTGCACCTTTGTTTTCCGTACAAAAGTGTCGTCTTGCTGCTATCCGATCTCCAAATGTTGGAACGCTGTCAGCCAAACTGTTGTCATCTATGAAGTCAATGACTGTGGCATCAATGGAATTTGGAATGTGGATTTATTTTATTTTTTTTTTTTGCAGAATTCTGCCATTCATCCTTTCTTCATCCTTCCCTTTCTGAACCTTTGAGCACCATTCATGCCATTCATCCTGTCTTCCTGCCTTGCACCCTTTTGTCTTTTCTCCCATTCCTGTATTCACCCCCTCTTTTCTTAATTTCACTTTTTTCGCCATCATCCTTTCCTTTTTCATGCCCTATCTTCTCTTCCATCCTGTTTTTAGTCCTTCCAACTCCATCCTTCCTCACTACCTCCCATGCTTGCACCCATTTCCTTCCATTTAGTCAGCCTCCTTTTTTTCATTCATTTCACACTTCATTCTTTCCATCCTTTTCTTTTAGTTCCTTCTTTTTCATGCCGTATCTTCTCTTCCATCCTTCATCTGTATTCACCCTCTTTTCTTAATTTCACTTTCCTTTAGTTCATCCTTCCCTTTGTAAACTTTTTAGCACCATTCCTGCCATTCACGCCTTGCACCTTGTTGTCTTTTCTCCTTTCTCCCATTGCTGTATTTGCCCTCTCTTTTCTTAATTTCACACTTTTCCCCATCACCCTTTCCTTTTTTATGCCTTATCTTCTCTTCCATCTTTCCTTTAGTTCATCCTTCCCTTTTTTGAACTTTTGAGCACCCTTCCTGCCATTCATCCTTTCTTCCTGGCTTGCACCCTTTTGTCTTTTCTTCCTTTATTTTCTTGCTGCATTCGCCCTCTCCTTTCCCAATTTCACACTTTTTCCCCATCATCCTTTCCTTCTTCTCTCCCATCCTTCATTTCTTCCATCTTTCCTTCCCTTTTCATCCACCCGTCTTTCCTTTAGCACCTATTCCTGCCATTCATCTTTCCCTTTCTGAATTTTTTAGCACCATTCCTGCCATTCATCCTTTCTTCCTGCCTTGCTGTATACGCCCTCTCTTTTCCTAATTTCACACTTTTTTCCCTGATCATTTTTTCCTTCTTTGCCTAATCTTCTCTTCCTTCATTTCTTCCATCCCTTTTCATCCACCCGTCTTTCCTTTATTTCATCCTTCCCTTTTCTGAACCTTTGAGCACCTTTCCTGCCATTCATCCTTCCCTTTCGACCCTTAATTTCGAAAGATATCCTGCAAGCAATAATTCACCTTTCCACCAAGAACAGACGAGGATATCTTTGTGGGTTAAAAAACAAAACAAAACTTGGAAGTGACTTTTCAAATTTATACAGTAATGAAAGTCCTCCGGATTGTTTAATTTTCCTGAAATTTGCTCCGGAAAATTGAGGAAACATTGGACGAAAATGAGTTTGAGTTCGTTGTTTTGCTTTCACGAGCGTAGCCATGTTTAGATTGTGGTGTTTACATAATTCACCCGCGGGACCTCGAGTTGGGGTGCGGGGTTCCGCACAGACTGTTTTTGTTGTTGCGCTTCCGGAGTAAAAGGTTAACAGTGTTCCCGCCGTTATGCGAGTAGTGTTTTGATGTCGAACAATAAAGCAAGTTCTGTTCCTGTGTCCGACACTCCGCCTCCGACTCCTTTTCGCCGGCGCTACACTGGTGACCCCGACGTCAGTCCCGGCGTTTTCGAGACTGAAACGAACATGGCAACCGCCATCCTCAAATTGCCGGAGTTTTGGGAGACGTCCGCGGCAGCGTGGTTCGCACAGACTGAGGCTCAGTTCGCCCTCCGCGGGATCTCAGATGATTCCACGCGTTACTACCACGTTGTCTCAGCACTCGGGAGCTCAACGGCGGCCAGAGCAGTGAACTTCATCACCTCTCCCCCGGCCTGAGATAAGTATGCTGGGATCAAGGCTCACCTTCTCAAGGTTTTTGAGCTTTCACGACCGGAGCGTGCCCGACGTCTGTTGGCTATTAATGGACTGGGGGACAGCAAACCTTCCGAACTCATGGAAATGATGCTAAACCTGCTGGGCACGGAAGAGCCCAATTTCATTTTCATGGAACTGTTTCTCAGGCATATGCCACCGCATGTTGAGACGGCGCTCGCGAACAGTACTGTCACTGAGCCCCGGGCCCTGGCCGAGGAGGCCGACCGTTTCTTCCTGGCAACCCAACGCTTCTCCCCTGAGACGCTGGCCGCGACACGTAGTTACTCGCCTCCGGGCGCGGGGGCGGCATCCAGCAGGGGCCCCATCGCCACCGATGGTCGTGCTGGCACAGGCATGTGCTACTTCCATGCCCGTTTCGGTGCGAAAGTGAAGAGGTGCCGCGCCCCTTGCAACTACGACGCATCGGGAAACGCCAAAGCCCACGCTTCGCAGCGGCCGTCAACGTGGGCGCGAAGAGCCGGCTGCTGTTCGTCAAGGACAACCTTTCCGGGCGCAAATTCCTTTGCGACACCGGCGCCCAGAGGAGCGTCCTGATGGCCACTGCGGAGGACGCCGCTGGCGGGACTCATGGGCCACCCCTACTGTCCGCTAATGGCTCCCCTATCCGCTCTTATGGCATGAGGACTGTGGACTTGTGTTTCGGGAGTCATCGCTTCACATGGGACTTTGTCACTGCGGATGTCTCATTCCCTCTCCTCGGCGCTGATTTTTTTTGTGCCCACGGGCTGCTGGTGGATGTTAAGAGGGGCCGTCTGGTGGATGCACTGACATTTTTCACGGTCACCTGCGTCCGCAATGAGGCGACTTATGCGGTCTCTCCAGTTCGCTCTCGGACGGCACCAAGTACCAACTCCTCCTTGGTGAGTTCCCTGGCTTGACACGGCCCACTTTCTCCCGTGGGCCTCGCCACTACACATCGTCCCTAAACCGAGTGGCGGGTGGCGACCGTGTGGTGACTACCGCCGCCTTAACGACGCCATTACGCCTGACCGCTACCCTGTTCCACACATTCAGGACTTCTCAGCCCACCTGGCGGGCAAAATCCTGTTCTCCAAGGTCGACCTGGTGCGCGGGTATCACCAGGTTCCCGTGCACCGCTCAGATGTTCCCAAGACAGCTGTAATCACTCCGTTTGGACTGTTCGAGTTTCTGAGGATGCCGTCTGGTCTTAAAAACACGGCACAATCTTTCCAGCGTTTAATGGATTCTGTGCTCAGGGACTTCTACCACCGGTTCATCCGCCGGGCGGCCCAGATCATGCGCCCGCTCTATGAGGCTCTTAAAGACAAGGCCCCCAACCGGGACGTTGAATGGATGGCCGAGAGGATGGAAGCCTTCGAGGCTACGAAGGCTGCGCTGAGTCGTGCCGCTATGCTGGCCCACCCAACCCACGGGGCCCCTGTCTCTCTCACTACCGATGCATCGGACTGCGCTGTTGGAGCCGTATTCGAACAGTGGGTCGGCGGCGCCTGGCAACCGCTTGCCTTTTTCAGCCGTTAGCTGGTCCCCAAGGAGCGCAAATACAGCACGTTCGATAGAGAGCTCCTCGGCCTCTGGCTGGCTATCCGCCACTTCCGCTCCCTATTGGAAGGCCGTGAGTTCACGGCATATGTGGACCATAAACCCCTCACTTTCGCCATGTCCAAGGTGGCCAAGCCGTGGTCCGCCCGCCACCAACGCCAACTGTCGTTATTCTCTGAGTACACTACGGACATCCAACACATCGCCGGCAAATCCAATGTGGTCGCGGACTGCCTCTCCAGGGCGATCGTCGGCACTGTGCATCTGGGTCTCGACTACTCCCGCATGAGCGCAGACCAGGCCTCGGACCACGGGCTGCAGGCCCTCAAGACTTCTGACACGGGTTTGCGCCTGGAGGAAGTCGCGGTTGGTGACTCGGGCGTCAGGTTGCTGTGCGACCTCTCGGCTGACCAGCCTCGGCCGCTGGTCCCTGCAAACTGGCGAAGAGCTGTTTTCGAGGCGGTCCACAACCTCTCCCACACCGGAAGGAAACCGTCCGTGAGGCTAGTGGCCCAGAAGTTCGTGTGGCGCGGTCTCAAGAAAGATGTGCAGGCCTGGGTCGACTCGTGCGTGGCCTGTCAACGGGCTAAGGTGCATTACCACACAAAAGCCCCCTTGGAGCCCTTCGCTGTCCCCGAGAGGAGGTTTGACCACGTCAACGTCGACTTGGTAGGCCCACTTCCTCCCTCGCACGGATTCACCTACTTGCTCACCATGGTGGACAGGACGACCCGCTGGCCCGAAGCCGTTCCCCTCTCCTCGACGTTGTCAGACGTGGCTCCATGAAAGCAGCCCTGTGTGCCGGCTTGACGGACGGCAACTGGTTGGATAAGCTCCCGGTCATGCTCGGCCTGAGGTGCGCCCCCAAGGAGGACCTGTTGTCCTCATCTGCCGAACTCGTCTACGGCCAGCCACTGCGTGTCCCTGGCGAATTCATCCCGGACGCCACGGCGCCCTGGTCCGCAGCCAGGCAACGGTCCTCCCTGCTGGAGGCCGCAAAGGGGTTCGCGCCGGTTCCCACGTCGCAACATGGCACCCCAGCTGCCCCGTCACCTGCGCACTGCGGATTTTGTGTTTGTTCGTCATGACGCCCACCGTGGACCTCTCCGCCTCCCATACGACGGGCCGTTCAGGGTCCTGGAGCACGGGGATAAGAGCCTGCTCGTGGACATTGGCGGCAGACCCGAGACTGTTTCCGTGGACAGGGTCAAACCCGCGCACCTGGACATTGCCCAGCCTTTGGGGTTGGCCCTCCCCCCGCGCCGGGGTCGTCCCCCTTTGCCCTGTGCCCCTGCGCCTGCCGGGGTGCCCTTGACCCCGCCTGAGCCCTTGTCCCGTGACTCAATGGACAGTGCGGCCCCGCCCCCCTCGGCCTCTACAGTGCACACCCGCCGGGGTCGGGTCATCATCCCTCCATGGCACAAGGATTTTGACTGTGGGTGAATTCTGGGGGGGCTTGTGTGGTGTTTACATAATTCACCCGCGGGACCTCGAGTTGGGGTGCGGGGTTCCGCACGGACTGTTTTTGTTGTTGCGCTTCCGGAGTAAAAGGTTAACACTGTTCCCGCCGTTATGCGAGTAGTGTTTTGATATCGCTGTTTGAGATTTGACCATCCACTCCTTAAAACATCCCAATGCATAGGAAAAAAATATTGAAGGCCTTTAAATGACACATTTCGTAAAACAAGAAATGACTTTGTGGCCATTAGGATAGTCTTACACACAGAATGAAACGAAGAAAACAGTTGGGAAAATATTAGCAAATTTGATTTGATGGGGCCCCAACATGTAGCCGCCCACTTCACAGGTAAAAAAAAAATAAAATCGATATATATCTTTGAGCTTTAAAAATAAAAAAAGAAATCCTCCGCTGATATCACACGTTTTGACGTGGAGAAGAAAAAAAAACTGTTGTGATTTCAACTCAATGTCCATCGCCTTTGATGGCAATATTGTCGCTGCCAAGATGGCCGCCACGTAGACCTGTCCAGACACTGGCCCGGCATTTGAAGTGCACACCGGCACACAAACTTTGGACCGCGTGGACTCGGTCGACGACGTCACTCGTTTCGTCCAGCTGTATTTCTGTCGGTGTCGTCTGCCTCCGTGCTCTGATATGAGGATCGTGGCGTCATCATCGGCGACAATGAAAGCGGCGCTCAAGTCACATTGGGCCTGTCACAGCCTTGACGTGCGTTCCGCCGGTTGCGATGCCGTTTTCGGGCCGCCTCTCTCGGTTTCGATGTGCCCTTTCCCGGTGAGAAGCGTCCCGCGACAAGGAGATGAGGATGAGTCAGAGGGCCTTTTCAATCAAGGCACGGGTTGACGCTGCAGGAGGCAAAAGCAACACGCAGTCGGGCTCTCTCCCGAGACTAAATCCACAGCCCCGGACCGTGGTCTTCCAAACAAAAACACAGACGCACAAAACCACCCCGGACAAGAAATTTAATCCGTATAAAAAAACTGAAGGTATGTTCACTTTTCATGTTATTGCGATAAAAGCTGTACCCATTTTCTGCACTGTCGATTTGAAGTAATAACATGTTTTTTTTTAAAAAATATGAGTTTAAAAAAATATTTGTTGGTGCTCTAGACGATTCCCATCCATCAAACATCGCTACACTTTTTTTTTTTTGTGATTAAAAAATGTGCCACTACAATGGATTTGAAATGCACTTGAACTGCAGAAATCCCAAACAAATACTAAAAAGTTTGATTTATGATTGCTAAGGTGTCCAATTACTTTTAGTCCCTTAAAGAAGTGGTAAATATGATATGTTTGGGTCAGGAAAGGTGTTAATTTTGGTCTTTTTGGTATCTCAGTGCGGGTGGAACGGTGGTGAAGCTCTAGAGCGTTGTCCTCAAGAGTTCTGAGTACCAGGGTTCAATCCTGGCCCTGGATGTCTGGAGTTTGCATGTACTCTCTATGCCTGCGTGGGTTTTCTCTGGGCACTCCGGTTTCCTCCCTCATCCCAAAAACATGATTGGACACTCTAAATTGCCTCTAGGTGTGATTGTGATTGTGAATGTGACTCCATCTGTCCTGCGATTGGCTGGCAACCAACTCGGGGTGTACCCTGCCTCCTGCCCGATGACACCTGGGATTGGCTCTAGCACTCCTGCGACCCTCATGAGGATGAGTGGCTTAGAAAATGGATGGATGGATGGATCTCACTTCGACTTTTGAAATGGTCGATCCCAATATACTGCTAAACAGGTTGGAAACATGGGTAGGACTAAATGAAATGGTACTTAAATGGTTCAGGTCCTACCTGGAGGAAAGGAGCAACTTTTTAACCATTAGCATATGGTGTCCCTCAAGGGTCAGTTCTTGGACACCTCCTGTTCAGCCTGTATAAGCTAGCTTTGGGTCAAATTTTCCCAAACTTTTGTTTTGACAGTCATAGCTATTCAGATAGTTCAATTGAGGTGTTGTGCCACTGTCTAAGGCAGATAAATAACTGGATGGATGAAAATTTCCTTCCAACTAAACCGTAACAAAACTACGAATCATTTTTGGCGATAGAGACAAAAGATTGCTGTTCATAAATCCCTAAGTACTCGATGTGACCTTCAATAGTCATATCAATGAAATGAATAAAACTGCCTTTTACCATCTGAAGAAGATATCTAGAGTGAAGGCTTGCATGAGTCAAGCAGACCAGGAGAAGCTCATCCATGCTTTTATTTCAAGTAGACTTGACTATTGTAATGGTCTTCTGACTGGACTCCCCAAAAAGTATTAAACAGCTGTGGCCCGTTCAGAATACAGCAGCTTGGGGTCTGACCAGAACAAAGAGGTCAGATCACATGACTCCAATTCCAAAGTCCTTACACTGGCTTCCAGTCAGCTTTAGGATAGTGTTTAAAGTTCTTCTACTGGCCTATAAATCACGAAATGGTTTAGGTCCTGAATACATGAAAGAGATGCAAATGGAATACAAACCCAGTAGAGCTCTGAGATCGACTGACTCGGGTCAAATAGTGGAGCGCAGAGTCCAAAGCAAAGGTGGTGAAGCAGCATTTAACGATTTTGCTACAAAAAAAATTGAGTAAGTTGCTAACAGAAGTGACGTTAGCCGCAAGTGTGTGTTTCCAAATCCAGATTAAAAACACTTTTTTTTTCCATACGCGTTCATATTTCTTGCACTAAAAGCTGTTTTAATTGTACTTTTTATTTTCAAAGGTTTTTATTTTTGTATTTGAATGCTTTTAATCACATTAAGTGCTTTGAGCTACCTTGTGTATGAGATACGCTATCCAAATAAATTAGCTTTGCTAAAGAGTTTGAGGCATACAATTTGTACACAGTTGACTTGATTTGGATGCTAATACCCTCAAATTAAACCTGAAAATCTGCAGTTGGAGCACATCTTGTTTAAAACCCAATGTGATGTTTAGAGCCAAAAAGATAATTGTCAAGGTCCCAATATTTATGAAAGATAAGTAATAAAGGAAAATGTAAAAATATTTTTTTTAATGAGATTCAATATCTAAATGAACATTTTTCCTGATTTCCAGAAATTAGGCTAAAGTTGCCGCCAATCAATACCGTTTCGAAGACCAGGATCCATTCGTCATACTCAAATAGCATCAACGAGCTGAAAAACCAGAACTACGACTTGAAGCTGCAGCTGGTGGAGGTCAAGACCGAGACTAAGCTGTTGAAGAAAGTTCAGCAACGCCACACGGTGGCTCTGCAGCAATTCCATGACTCTGAGGAGGGCGTTTCTGAGGTTGGTGACATCGTCCATCTGAATTGTCTCGTGTTGAAAGGTTAACGTGTCACATCTTCAAAAAAAAGTCGTAAAAAGTTATATCAGTTTGGCTGCTGGTATTTTCATTGGAACTTAATTGTTACCCACAAAAAGCTCTGTTCCTCCTAGGTCCTAAATCAGAATGACGGCGAGGTCAGAGACTTGCAAAAGTTACTCTGTGGGACGCGGACATGCCGTAACAACCTGGCCTGGAAGCTGCAGGTCACCGAGAAAGAGCTGACCAATGTTAAAGACAGGATCCATCAGCTCCAGCAGCGGGTCATTAAGGAACAGGCCTTGCCGGCAAAGGACGAGCTATCTCGCAAGCTAAATGAGGTCTCCATCGAGTTGCAGGAGAAGGACAAGCGAATAAATGTATGTTAAGAAACAGCAGGAGGTAGTACAGTACTAAAGTAATGGACCTTTCCGAGGCCGATCTTAAGCTCCGACCCCTTAACCATGTCCCACAAGCTTACAAAATGGCGATTGAACAGAACGTTTGAAGTCGATTCTCTATCGTGTATTCCAGATAATATTGGGGTATGTTTTTTTTGCCACATGAGTCAGGCTTGTCCAAGAGAGTTCTACAGAGAGGTCTCAACTATTTCACGAATGGATATGTACACGGAATTAGGATTTTGGAAGGAGCAGGACGCAATTAATGTCAGACTTATGGCGAAACGTTGGCGATCGATGCAAATAAAGTTTGACGCCTCACAAACTTTATATCGAAATCCAACAGGATAAAATAGTGGAATTGTACTGCGCATGTAAATCAGGGTGAGTACTTTTTACTCAGAAAGATCAAGAGTAATCATTGTAGTCTTTATAAGTGAGTGGGTGTATTCATTTGATTTGGGTTGTAATGGAACCCAGTGCTCTGTCTGATGTGATACAAATAGACATTTCTCTTGCACGACATCGTGCATTTACTTATCACTAAAGTGACTCTTTGGCGTGAAATATTACATACTTCATTCAGCAGGTCAGTGATACACCAACAAAGTGAAAGTTGTTCTCCTGCAATGTATAAAGCACTGATAATAATTCAATCAAACTCAGGGAAGATACTTCTCCCTCACTTACCTGCGAACATACAACCTTGTGTTTGTTAATAATGTCCACATTTAGTTGTACGTGGACTCTTCCGCGAGCCTTAATCCATCGTAGACACTTCGTCAACTGTGTTTAGGCTTTGGAAAACGAATCGACCGGCCCCCTTGTAACCTGACCGGATATCTTTCATCAGAATTGCACGTTCCCCAAGCACATTTTCTTCATAACATTGACTTTTCCAGGCGCACGCTACTGACAACTAGCATTGCTTGTGGGACAATGTGGCGAGAGAGGCGTGTCAAGCCAGGGGTTAAGACAAAGCGGCTATCTGATTGGCTATTGTACCAGTGATTGACAGGTCGGAAAGGTCCATTAATGTGCCCGATATAACGCTACATTGTCTGTTATATCTTTTTAAATGCACACACATACAGTACATTTGACTTATATTTTTTACAACATGAAAAGGATTAAAAGTTAAGAAAGTGGGTTGCTGAAGAGTGGAATGTGGGTGAGAATTGGACCAAAGTTGTAGCTATATGGGTATTGCTGACATCTTGGTTTGAATCTACCACGAGCATACAGTTTGTCCATAAGCTTTACTTTTTCATCTGCAGGCACATTATAAAGTCTAAATATTGTTCGGTATTGTTCCAAAACAATATTTGATACTTTATATATGATGATTGGCTATAATTGCCAAGCTTATGATGTTGCGGCAAAACTCGTGGCTGACTGATCGGCCACTCATGAAAACAGTTGGCAAACCACACAAACTGCACGACACCTAAGTCGGCTTCAGCCACGTCGCTTGGTTTGCAGCCGTGTATGGCCAGCGGCCCACCAACCAAATTGCAGTGTGCCCGTCAAGGTCACTGCTGCTTCCGTGGGAATTTGGAGATAAGGGCTGCACCATCCACTAGAGAAGGGACTGAAATTCAGCAGTGGCTAAATTCACAACCTTTAGAAACATCCTTTTGAGATTTGGACCACAAATTTACATATATATAAAAGCATGGATGAGGTTCTCCTGGTATGGTTTATTTATTAAATGAAAAATAATATCCAAAGCTTCTTTGCCCTTTGTAAAAAAAAAAAAAAAAAAAAATAGTAATTGCTCCCCGAACTTACTTACTGTTTGTCTTTCACATCTCTGCGGAAATATTTTGACAAGACTTTGACTCGGCCACTCTAAAACCTTCATATTTTTTTTAAAAGCCTTTCAAATGTTGACTTTCTGGTGTTTTTTGGATCGTTTTCTTGCTGCGCAACCCAGGGGGAATCTGCTTGCAATAATTAACTGATGTCCAAACATTCTCCTTCAGGATATTCTGGTAAAGAGCAGAATTCAGTCATCCAGGTCCTGAATGCTGAAAGCAGCCCCAGACTATAACACTCCCATACACTTTTGACTGTTGTATAATCTTTTTCTGAAATGCTGTTACATTGATGCCAGATGTAACGAGAGCCATACCTTCCAAAACATTCAACTTTTGACTCATCAGTCAGTAGAATAGTCTCCCCGAAGTTTTCTTTTTTCCTTGTGGAAAAGACGTGTGGTTATGTTTTGGTCAGCATTGGTTTTTGCCTTGGAACTCTCCCACAAATTTCTACCTATCCATTTTATGAGCCGCTTCTCGTCAAAAGGGTCGCAGGAGTGCTGGAGTCTTTCCCAGCTTGTTTCAGGCGGGAGGCGGGGTACACCCTGAACTGGTTGTGAGCCCATTGCAGGGCACAGAGACAGACAACAGTGACACTCACAATCACCCAGGGGCAATTTAGAGTCTAATTAATGCTTGTTTTGGGGATGTGGAAGGAAACGAGTGCACGGAGAAAATCCACGCAGGCCCTGGGAGAACAGTGCTAACCTGTCGCGGTACCGTGCCATTCCCATGGATGCCATTTTTGCCCATTCTCTCCCTTGTCCTGAACACTGAACTTAAATGAATGATGCAGTTCTTTAGATGTAATCCTGAGTTCCTTTGTGACCGCCTGATGGAGCAATCGCTGTGCAAATAGGGTAATTTTTGTTGGCTGACCACCAAATTCCTAATTTTCTCCATTTGTGGATAGTGGCTCGCACCTTGGTTTGCTGGAGTCCTAAAACGCAAGATATGGCTTTGTAACCCTTCCCAGATTGATCAATACCAATTTCTTAATTTGTTCTTGAATTTCTTTGGATGGTGGAATTTTGTCGAGGTTATTTGAGATATTTTGGCAGATTTCATTTTGTCATACAAGTTTGATAATGATTTAATTATTTTTTTTGATTGAACGGATTTGGAGATAACCAGGCTTATGTGTGGCCAGTGAAAATGAAGTCCGCTTTCCCAAAAATGTGATTAACCGCAGTTAATACAGGATTTAAAACGTGGGAAAATTACTTTAACACAGGGCCTATTTTTGAATACTTTTCTACCTTAATAAAAAGAAAAAAATCATTTAAAATCTGTACTTTGTTTGCTTGGGTTATCACTATTGGATATTTGCATTTGTTTGAGCTTAAACATTAATGTGGGGAAACTATGGTGGGTGGGAGAGTAAAAAGATAGGAAATTATTTTTCCCAGCACTGCAACTTCATCAGCATTGCGGTTATTGAAGATAATAAACGGAAGATAGCTTTTTGTTCAGGGTTGGCACAGCATATAAGGACTTGGCTGGGGGGGTTATAACAGTTCTTTGTCCAAGCCCTGGTACACACCAATAAACTGGAAATCTGGATTTGTTTACATGAGCAAGCCACTTAGCAACCCCCCCCCCCCCCAAGTACTCAGTGTTTTCATGCGCTGCCCCTCACTCTTACATATCTGTTGATACATATAAAATGACTCATGCTCACTATATATCTTTTCTTATTAAATTATACTAAATGTTCTCTCTTGATATGTCACAGGATTTGGAGAAATGTAACAAATTACTGCGAGGTTCTCTCAATCGCCAAGCAGCAACAGAGCACAAAAAGATCAACATGGCCAGAAAGACATCCTTCTGTCTACAAACACAAGTTTATGAGTTATCCAAAGAAACTCGGGTATATACAACATTTCTCATCCTGACAATTGTTTGGTTTGAACAACAGAAGATAAAGATAAAATAAACTATCTGTAGAACTGCTTCATTGAGAAGTACACATTGTTTATTCAAACAGGACATCAAAAGAGAGCTGGAGATACACAATATTTATGCATTCAGACTCCAGAACCAACCCAAAAAGAAAGGTACGCTAAGGCAGTAGCTTGAATTAGCTGGCGTCGTGAGCGATATCGCTATGACTCCTTTTTTTATCTACAGGCAAACTAAACAAGATGGTCCAGACCGAGGTGGTCGTCTCCACGCCTCGCAGTGAGGTCGACAGTCGGACTAAGTCGGAATTATCGGAGGATGAAAAGCAAATTTTCGCCAAGCCCGTCTGTAATACGGCCAACGCTGAGAGACGTGTTTACCAGGAGAGTGTACCTCAGGAGTCCTATACCATTGAAGGTCCAAGGAGTGACCTCGAGGATGCGGGAACTCCAGGTGAGCTAGAAATGTCTCTCGGTGTAACCCAGATTTGGATATATCCATAAAACAATAAAAGAAGACAATGAATGTTTGTTAGCTCCAGCGGTTGAGACGATCCCCACTCAGCCGCCCGAGGTGAAGTCGACGATTGAGAAAGAAGCGACAGAAGAGAGGAAGCCGGACGTGGTACCGGAGCAGCCAGCGAAACAGGAGGAGGCCGCGGTCGTTTGGTTCCCAACGCCACCTGAACCCAAAGCGTTTGGACGCTCGAAACTCCAAAGACGTAAATACATTTTCTCGCCAGTGGTGGAGAACTTGCATCAGGGGAAACCAGCCTACCCCGGGCTGACCCTAAATGAATACAGATTATTACAAAGACAGAGAAAAGGTATGACTTTGAGTCGACCAAATTCAAATTCACCAGCTTGGAAATCCGATTACATAGAAGGTACCTCCCCGCGTACGATCCAGACACCCCAACCTGAAGCGGTCCCCTCTGTTCCACCGCCGGTCTCTGATTTGGAGTCGAACCCCGATGTCTCAAAAACATGAGCTCTGTTTATTCAACGCTGTTGAGTACTTGACGTCATATTGCCCTGCCACCATTTTGCACCAGCTGGTTTTAACAGCATTTTGAAGGATCAGGATTTTATTTATTTATTTATTTTTTTACTCACTTGGAATTAAAACCAGATCTAAGCATAAGAAATGCACACTCCCAACGCCAAATCAGATGAAAATAACACCTGCACACAAAGAAGTCTCAGGAGGTGTCAATAAAAGCTAAGATTTAGCTTGCCAAACATTGGACAATTTCTGGCGTGGTTATCACTTTACCGCTGAAAATGAATCGTAAAGTATTTTCAGGTATTTAAAGAACCTGAGAGGTGTCAATGTATAGTCACTACAAATCACTGATTATGATTAAAAATAAGAATCAGTTCATTTTTTTGATAGAATACCTTCTACCTCCATCCTCGTGTGTTATGTGATATTCACCATTTGTAAAACTTTGATTTAGGAAAAGGATCTGAACGCTTGAAGCTCATTTAAACATTGCACGGGTGTGGATTGTATGTTTTTGACAATCTTCCCTTTTACCTGAGCTACCTCAGCCATTTTGAGTCCTGCATTTAAAAAAAAAAATAAATCGATAGGACTCATTAGGCAAAGAACAAGTTCTATTTGGTTTAAATTAGTGACGGGTAAGGCACTGATTTGACCATTGACCTTATCTACCTCAGCCCTCTTTGTGGGATCTTCAATATTTGTGTATTTCTTTGTCAAAGAGTACTGAAAGTTTTGACACTTGGTTGAGAATGGCAACCTCTTGAAATCCCCTCATTGGACATGGACTGTTGCCGAATCCCTTCCTTGCGGGTTGGGGATTTACAGATGCAGGTTCAAGACCGAAGGATCAAAAAATTCAGAAGAGCGGAGAACTTGCAATGGATCAATGGAAGCACTGTGTGCTTGGCACTGCCCAGGACCCTTTGAGCAAGGAACCAGCCCCCCCCCCCAACTGTTTAGGGTATGACTGTTTATGCAGCTCTTTTACTCTTAAATGACTCCCTTTGTACATGTATGTGTATTCTGCTATTTGTATATGCAGTCAATTACAGTACATGATGAAAATTTATATTAAAGGAGTGTTTTCTTTCTTAAATCAGGCTGATGATACGGCAGAAGTAACTGCACTACACCTACAATGAATGGTATGAGCCATAATTTTGTCATAAACTTGCTTTTTTTTCTGGCTGCTACATCCATTTTCCTTTACCCTCAGGAAAAAAAATCAAAATAGTTCTATTTTCCGAAGTGTTCCTCCAATGTGAACACGTCATCTTCCTGCAAAGGTTCGCTACCCTGCGACTGGCGACCGGTGGAGGGTCAACCGGGATTGGCTACAGTACCTAATGACTAATAATTCCCGTTCTAATTCGGATTCTTGATTTTGATTCCACTTACAAAAGACTTGATTCGAATACTTTGGGGTCGGGGGTAGCCCATCTTTTTTTTTTTTTTTTTTAGAAGCCTGCAGGATTAAAATTAACATCCGACAGCCTGTTTGCATGCATTGTACGACAATTGGCAAGACATCGGAATATACATTTTTTTCCACCTGCTTTTTTTTTTATAACTATGCAGTATATATAAAAATATAGCTTCAAATATTTGCGTTAAATGAAAGCTGTCAAAGTGGCTCTGAGAAGAAATGTTGGACACCCCAAGCTTACCAATTGGGTGTCTATATGAGTTTTAATACTACTAGTTTTACTTTTTAGGAACTTTAGCAAGTAATATCAAACCTATGAACTCTTGTTACCTCTGCACATACTCCTTTGCACTACAACCTTGCAAGTGAAGGAATTTATTTTAAAAAGTAAGACACAGAGCTCCTGCACGTGACGTCACCATTTTCACGCCGCCATATTGCCAGTCAAAGAGCTGCTTGACATTGTGGTAGACATTGAACCGGCGGAGAATATTTACAATACCCGAGACCTGGTGTGCTGTTGGTTGTCGCAACAGACGAGACGGATATTCAAAGAGATCATTCTATGGAGAACCAGCTAAAAAGACCAGAAAATATTGATGGATTTCAGCAATTAAATATGCTGGATGGTGCCCAACCAAAATACACGTGCCTGTCACGGTCGCTTCATTTCAGGTAGGAATTATTCTTCTCAATCTCAAATTACCAGAAAGTATTTATAATGCCATGTTGTCTCATTTGAGAACAATGCGTGTTTAAAAAAAAAACTTGCAGAGGTTTACGGAGTTTCTGTGGCTGCAATCGCTTCCGTGTACATTCTATGGAGATGACTCCGTCCTCTTTTTTATTTTTTTATTTTATATAGTTAATGAATGCGAGTTTGTGTAAAATCAGGGATCATTTATTTAAATATTGGTATTTGTATTGAATACTAGCTGAAAAGATTGATGGATTCCGGCAAAGGTTAATGTGTGGCCGAACACGCTTCCCCTTTTGGGAGATGACATTCCCCCTCCCCCCTGCAAATTCCATCCCCGCCTAAAGCCCAACACCCCCCCCCCCATCCACCCCGTGTTAAACATTCCTTGGGAATCCCCCCACTTGCAACCCAAAAACACAAAACAACAGCTGGGTATCACTTAATAATGAAAAGATGGTACTTCATGGTAGTCACCCCCCCAACTTTGAAAACCTCTGCCATGACTAAAGAGAAGAACTCGCATTCACAAATTTGAGCATCCATCTGGAAATGGTGACGCCCTCAACTGACTCGTTGTGCTCTACAAACTAATGTGCTAACTATAGATGTATCCGAGTTCCACAAAGTTCCATCTTCTTTTGAATATTCAATGTTTTCAAATATTTCTACAGGAGGTGTTTTCACTGAACTGTAGTGCCAAGGTGGAACAGCATTTTAAATAGAATGGGCTTACTTTGCCGCTGAAACTTGGCATCTTTTTAGCCTTTACAAGTGCATCAAGTGAAGCTCTCAATTTACCAGTTGAGCTACGTTCCTACCCTCACCTATGGGCATAAGCTGTGGATCGTGATCGAAAGAACAAGATACACGCGGTCGAAATGAGTTTCCTCTGCAGGTTGTCCGAGCTCTCACTTAGCGATAGGGTGAGAAGATTGGTTATTTGGGAGGGGCTCCGTGTCGACTCGCTGCTCCTCCGCATTGAGAGGAGCCAGATGAGGTGGCTGGGGCATCTGATTCGGATGCCTCCTGGACGCCTCCCTGGTGAGGTGTTCCGGGTATGTCCCAGTGGAAAGAAACCCCAAGGACGAACCGGGACACGCTGGAGAGACTATGTCTCGGCTGGCTTGGGAACACCTCGGGATCCCTCTGGAAGAGCTGGAAGAAGTGGCCTGGGAAAGGGAAGTCTGGGTATCCCTGCTGAAGCTACTTCCCACCGCGACCTGACCCGGAAAAGCGGTAGATGATGGATGGATGCAAGTGCATCAACATCAAGTGTTAAGTTGTGGACTTTTAATGAAAAATAAGCAGTGACTATTCATCACTATGGGCCGGATTGGACTCACTGATGAGCCGGTTCTGGCCATGGGTGAGAATGACAATCCTGTCTGACACATTCCTGTGGTGTAAACAAGTCAAGTTCCTGCAAAATATCCTAGTTCCAGGATAAAGTTCCTGCTGTTTGAGCCTTCTATGTGCTTAGTGATTTACTCACGATGAGTCACAAATGTATTCTTGCCTCTTGACTGAAGTCAGCTGGGATGGCCTTCAGTTTCTCACGACCCCAATGAGGTCAAGTAGAATAGAGCATGGATGGATGGATGGATGGATGTCACACTACCCTTTGTGTCAGGCCCATTATTTCACAGTTTGTAAATGCACGAGGGAAGGTCGCAAAGATAAAGAATGGGCAGTGACAGGTTGTGCATTTGATGGCTGAGCCTTCCATCTGGATTTTCTGGTCTTAAGACACCTCAACTGGTATGCTGGTTGTGGAATCTGGTTTAAATTTCATTGTCCAGCGGTGATGGGCCAGCGCAGATTAGATTGACATGCCAACAACACAGAGAGGCTACATCAGAATGGACAAAAAAAAAAACAACAACAAAAAAAAAATCCAAGCCCCACGTACATGTAGAGGAAGCAGAGAAGATAGATGCAAAGAAATTAAGAGAATGGATTCCCGGAATTGTGGGGGAAAAAAACATTTATGTTGGCGTTACGGTAGATCAGCTGGTAAAGCATTGGCCTCACAGTTTTGAGGGCCGGGGTTCGATCTCGGCCCCGCCTGTGTGAAGTTTGCATGTTCTCCCTGTGCCTGCATGGTTTTCTCCGGGCACTCCGGTTTCCACCCACATCCCAAAAATATGCAACATTAATTGGACACTCTAAATTCCCCGTAGGTGTGATTTTGAGTGCGGCTGTTTGTCTCGATGTGCCCTGCGATTGGGGTGTACGATTGGGGTGCACCCCGCCTTCTGCCCGTTGACATCTGGGGTAGGCTCCAGCACATGTGAGGATAAGTGGCAAAGAAAATGGATGGATGGATAGATGGAAATTTATGTTGCTTCTAGGTCAGTGCTAGTCCATCAGAAAAGGGCCTTGCTGGACTTGACGGCTCGCCACTGAGAATTGGGTTGCATGGACAGACGTGTAGAAAAACAAATACAAAAGCAAATATCGGACTGTTTTTGTAAGAGTGACTGATTAGTTGGGGCAGAACAAACTACGATACGTCAGTGCTCTGAGCACTCGTCATTGGGATGCAGTTTCAACACTGACCCTCGTGTAAGAAAGTAACGACTTAAATCTGCGTCGTTGCTATTTGCGTCTGCGTGTGCTCAGCAAGGCGCTGGAGGCTAAACTTCGCCGTCCCGCGGCCGACTGACAGCTGAAGTTGCCAATCGGTCCTGCCTGATGCTTCAAGCCGCCAATCGCTCGCTGGAGCAGCGCGATGGCAAAAAATAACCTCTGCGCGTGCACGCTTCGCGCACTTGTGCGTGCGTGCGTGCGCCTGTTTGTCGCACCGCTTCTAATAATAGAGGCAGTCCGCCTTCTCCTTTAAGACCCTTCTTGTTGCTTACTCAAATAAGAAAAGAAGCAACATAATGGTTATCAAAGTGTTTCTCGCCACTTCATCGGGATCCACGGCGGTAAGTTTGGACTTTTATCATTGTTTTATTCTCTTTGGAAGCGGACCTTCTTTGGTGTTTTCTTCCGTGCGCCATGCAACGCCAGTCGCCTTTGAGCGATTTTAACACGGTTCTATGTTTGGTAACCCGTTTGCGGGTAAAGACCACGAGAACATTAAGGGCCGCAAATTGTCATTCCGGACTAGGCGATGTCCGCATTCGTGAACGGATCACTTTTTTTTTTTGGGGCAGTTGATTCGGTTGCGCGGCCCGGACTGCGTGCGGCTTCCCAACCAGCGTTCCTCAACCTTTGTAAAGCCAAGGCACATAATTTGCATTAGAAAAGAAATCTTTATGATATCACCCGCTAAAATTGGCACACATTTACAAAAAGTGCCTTTTGCCATCGTGAGAATGGCATTGTTCTGTCGGTCACAATGCGTCGCTGGGATTAATAAGATTTAAAAAAAACAAAACATTGCAGTTGTGAATAACAATTTTGAAGGAAAATTATTACGTGGAAAAAAGTGATATTGTATCATTTAGCACGACACATGGCACCTCTGTAAACAGTGTTGGGCGGATTACTTCGGATATTGGCTGTATTTGGTTACACTTACAAGGTACTGTTGAAAATGTAATAGTAATTACTTTCTTGAAGTGATATAACTAGTTACTGTGCATTGGATTACTTTTAACGTGAAACGCATGAATGCATTTTCTCCCAGAAATGTAATGGATTAGGCGGAACGGTGGGTCAGATGGTAAAAGCGTTGGCGCCTCAGTTCTGAGGTCCCGGGATCAATCCCGGTCCCCCCCTGTGTGGAGTTTGGATGTTCTACCCATGCCTGCGCGGGTTTTCTCTGGGCACTCCGATTTCCTCCCAAATCCCCAAAACATGCGACATTATTTGGACGCTCTAAATTGCCCCTAGGTGTGATTGTGAGTGCGGCTGTTTGTCTCGATGTGCCCTGCGATTGGTTGGCGACCGGTTCAGGGTGTCCCCCGCCTCCTGCGCGTTGACAGCTGGGATCGGCTCCAGCACTCCCCGTCACCCTTGTGAGGATAAGCGGCAAAGAAAATGGATAGTTACTCACCAGGACTGTTTATAAATTCTTGACCCTCCATAATGACCAACATTAGCGTGGTGACCCCGCAGTAAGTAGTACTCATAAAAAACGGAGGCGGATGTGTTATTCCAACAAAAGTATACGTAATTTGTTCCTCTGCTTGACTTCGAGCCGTTCCTTCCGCTTCCAGATCAAGAAGAAGCAACAAGATGTGGTGGGCTTCCTGGAAGCGTTGAAGGTGGACTACACTCAGCTGGACATCGCCTGCAACGAGGAGAACCGCATGTGGATGAGGCAGAACGTACCGGAGGAGAAGAAACCCTCCAACGGGATCCCCTTGCCCCCTCAGATCTTCAATGAAGAGAGCTACTGTGGGGTGAGTGGACAACACCAAGTGCAACGCGATTTATTAATATGTCATACAAAGATGAAATGAACTGATGATCAAATCATTTGACGTTTTTTGTTCAGGACTACGAGACGTTCTTCGACGCCAAGGAAGACAACTCTGTATATGCCTTCCTGGGATTGGCCCCTCCCCCTGGTTCAAAGGTCAAGAGAAATTATTTTTCATCCCTTCTTTTCCTCCTACGTTTAATTGTTCTCTTTAAAATGTTCATATTGTTTGATGTCAAACTCTACACCACAACATTTGATATACAGTGAGCCCCCCACATTATAGTAAGAGCTGTTTGTTTATTAAAATTTATTTTTGAGAGGGATGTCTGTATCAATCAAAACTGAATATGATAATCTTTTAAAGAGGGACATTACAGATTTATTCAATTAATCGCTTCGTTGTGGCAAACATTGTGAACGAGTCGGCCACATAATATCAGCTGATTCAGATTCACAACCATTTCTTATACATGTTAAATGAAGACCGCTGAGCAGGGCTGAAATATGTTTTATAAATGTCTGCGCGTCCCATGAATTCCAAGAAAACTGCCAAAGGAATATACTAATTTCCAAGCACTAAAATTTCAAAAATATACAGTAAAGCCTCGGTTCTCATATGTCCTCATTTTTTAACAAATCGGTTGTCAAACCAAAATTTTGAGATTTTTTTTTTTTTTTTTTTGCTTCTGTTTTCGAACGAAAATCGGGACTGAAACGCCCCCGCCAAAACACGGAAATAACATATTGCGTGGGGCCAGACCAGCTGACCCATGATGGGCTTTGCTGTGAATTCCCATGCCGCCGAAAAAACCCGTAAATGACAAAAAGCGCGCGGCGCAACCAGCGCATTTTTGTTATTCTGTATAATTCAGCCTCAGTTCACAGAGGTGTCCCGGTAGTGACTGTTGTTTTTCTTCTTATCGAGGACTACCGTATTAACCCCCAATCATGGCTCCAAAGAAGCCAAGTTGCTTGTTTAAAGTTATTCTGCACTTTTGTTAATAAAAGAAGTTTACATGGCTGGGGGCCGAGTCACGACAGATACGGCAATGCACTCCCAGCCTAGTGTACTCCACTACTAAAGCATGTATTTTAAGCAAAAAATAAATATATTTATTTAGTTATTTTACTATATAAAGTATTTAAACTATACATGTATTTCTACTATGTAGTTTATTATCAGGAAAAGCTAAAAAAAGGCTTTAAAAACGCACAATTTTTTAGGCTTGGAATGCATTATTTCTTTTTCCATTCATTGTCATGGGAAAGATCGATTTGGTTTTTGAACAAATCACTACTTGAACCGTTTTCTGGAACGGATTGTGGTCGAGAACCAAGGCATCACTGTATAAGGTATGTTTAGTGCTGTATACAGTCTAATTGACATTTTTGTAGAAAATATTTTTTTCCCCCATTTATTTTCAATTCAGCAAACCGGACTATAGCAACATTAATATCAAGTATACTGTACTTGTCACTTTTACTGACCCATGCACAAAGAAACGTCATGGATGTTTTTTTGCAATGGCAAACATTTCACTGAGTTGGTCAGGTTTGAACGGGTCCATGATCACGAACGGCACCGGACTTTTCCAAACTTCCGAACCTTCCAAACAGTCTGCATGTTGCCTTTCCGTTTAGCCGAATTCTTTCCTCAACACAGGTAGCGCCGCAGGCCAGTAGCGAAGAGCGCATCGTGGAGAATGGCACTCCCGCCGAAGAAACCACCCAAGAGGGAGCCCAAGATAACTTAATAGTAACGTTTTATTGACGCATCCTGCTTTCCTTGCTCCTTTTTCAACCGCACGTCCTCTCACCTGAACACGCTCTCACTTCCCTTCAGGTCCACGCACCCGTCCAGTCGTGGCATTAACTCTCCTCTTTGTGTTACTCAGTGGTTGCAACGTTTGAATTCAAAACCACTAAATACACCATCAGTGTCTTCACAATGATGCCGAGTTGTGTTTCCAGCACTTTTTACCCAAAACACGTTTTGCACGCTACGAGGTGGCAACGACATGCAGTGTTTTTTCTTTTAGGATGCGACAGACACCTAATGCACGTATATTATCAGATATTGTCATGTTTTTTTTTTTTTTTCAAGCAACATGACAATTGGGAAGTCTTTTTAACAAAAGACTATTTCTATGAGGTGAACATCTACAGTGAACAAAATAAGTATTTGAACACCCTTCTATATTGCAAGTTCTTCCATTGAGAAATCATGGATGACTCTGAAATGTTCATCATAGGTGCATGTCGACTCTGAGAGAGATTATCTAAAAAGAAAAATCCAGAAATCACAATGTATGATTTTTTTTTTTTTAACAATTTGTGTGATACAGCTGGAAATAAGTATTTGAGCACCTGCCTATCAGCTAGAATTCTGACCCTCAAAGACCTGTTAGTCCGCCTTAAAAAATCCACCTCCACTCCATGTAATATCCTGAATCAGATGCGCCTGTGTGAGGTCTTTAGGTGCAAAAAGACACCTGTCCACCCCATACAATCAGTAAGACTCAAACTTGTGACATGGCCAAGACCAAAGAGCTGTCCAAAGACACCAGAGACAAAAATTGTACAACTCCACATGGCTGGAAAGGTCTACGGAGAAATTGCCTAGCAGCTTGGTGACAATGTTTGACCGCTGTAATTGCAAACAAAGGCTACTGTACCAAATATTAACATTAGTTTTCTCGGGTTTTCAAATACATATTTGCAGCTGTATTACGCTGAAAATTTCAGATCCCCCATGATTTCCAAGTGGGAGAGCTTGCAATATAGCAGGGTGTTCAAATACTCATTTTCTTCACTGTACCTTCGTGATGTGCTTGTACTTCCTTTCTAGAACGTCTCCAGTTGACGTGTGCGGCACTCACTTTGCTTAACCAAGCCTAATTTATAAACCCTGATCAGCAGTTTGTTGTTTTCGCCTGACAAAAAGGACGTTCCCGAGGTAGATCAGAACGGGGACGCGTACGCCGATGAGGACGAGGCAGAGGGAGGCGAAGGCGGTGAAGAGGAAGATGTAGCGGAGCCTGAAGAAACGGATGCCACGGAAGGAGGAGGAGACCAAGAACCCGAAATTACAGTAACTTATGACCTCTAACTTGATTTTGCTTTTCATCCAAAACATTCCCTAGATGCTCTGTTTTCACGCTCAGCTTCTACATGGTCCCGTAAACATCTCCCCCCGCCTTCCCGCCACACTTTTGCTAACCTTTTGTCTTCTTTCCTGGTTGCTGTCGACGACAAGTACATCTACCGATCTAGTATCTCGACTTTGACTTCTTTACTCCTACACAAACCTTCTTACTCTTATCGTTAAAGTACCCCGATGTTTTACTGTTTTTCTTTTGTCTGGATGTCTCACTGTTGATGAGCATGTGATGTGAAAAAAATTAATAAAAATTCCCTCAGTGTCCTTGTCAAGCTGTGAGGCAGGTCCTTCCTCACAAAGTGTGTATTGTGTGCCGTCAATTTTCCACTCTAACTTTGTCATCTTTCTGTTAACAGGGTCACGCAGAAGAGGATGAAGAACAGGTATGTATATCTTTTTTTTTTCTTTTAAATTTGATGGGAAAATCTTTTTCTTTTCCTCTACGGTTCAATTTCCATTCCTGGTCACACTTGTTGCTAGTTAGAATTCACACGACACGGTCGTTTTCTGTCCCCAAGCCCAGTAGAAACGTTTGCCATATTTATTTTTTCTTGGCAATTCGGAGAGTGGTGGTGGTGTGTTTCGCTGCCCCACACAACAATAACTCTGCAAAACAAATCTGTTGTGTATAAAATGAGTATTGTTAGAAAAAAAATTAAAAGAATCCATTGATTCCGATGCACCAATGATAAGACAGTCAAACATCAAATATCAGTTCTTCGTTTGCCTTATGGCTGATAGCGGACAATAAAAATTAAAACCTCAAGTTTAGACATATGGAAATGTACTGAAAAGATAGGAAGATATTTGTTTTATCATTCCTTTAAGTGTGGGGAAATTTACATACTGTATTAAAAAAATGGCAATCAATATCTTTTATTCTGTGATCTTGCTTTTGCTCTCAACCAACTTTAACCACATTTTTCCATCCTTCCAGTAACATGGAACCTTTAAGGTCAAACATGAGCTTCATATGAAGCTGCTGGACGTATGTGTCATTAATTTTTTTCTTTTCTTAAATAATAGATAGGAGGGGCGGAACAGTGGATCAGCTGGAAAGCGTTGGCCTCACAGTTCTGATATCCTGGGTTCAATCCCAGTCCCGCCTGTGTGGAGTTTGCATGTTCTCCCCGTGCTTGCGTGGGTTTTCTCCGGGTACTCCGGTTTCCTCCCACATCCCAAAAACACGCAACATTAATTGGAGGCTCTAAATTGGCCATAAGTGTTATCGTGAACGTGGCCTCGCGATTGGCTGGCAACCAGTTAGTGGTGTACCCCACCTCCTGCCTGTTGACAGCTGGGATAGGCTCCGGCACTCCCCGCGACCCTCGTGAGAATAAGCGGCAAAGAAAATGGATGGAGGCTTGTTGTCAATGGCAATATTAATTGCGACGGAGCGGGCGTCACACAGTGTGGTCACCCTGTTCCGGTTTCTCAGGACGTACTTGATTGCAAACTTTTGTGTTGTATGTGAGTGCAAAGTCAAGGCTGGTTGCAGTTTCTGCAAGCCCAAACAATCCTTCTGGCAATCAGAGGATGTGAGACTCGAATCCAGAACAAAGGGCAGTTAGTGGTCTTTCTACAAGCTTACAGCACCTGGTATTCCCAGGCGATCTCCCATCCAAGTACTAACCAGGGCCAAAGTCGCTTAGCTTCCGAGATCTGACGAGGGTAGCATGGCCGTAAGATCTTGGCCCACTGTAATAATGATTTAAAAAAAAAAAAAAAAAAAAAGGAATATATTTGAAATAATATGGTTACCTTTAAAACAGGCAGAACCATTTTATGGTGAGTTTAAAGGTACAGTAGTTTTTCTGAAACTTTTCGTATTTTCTGCACTATAAAGCACACCGGATTATAAGGCGCACCTTCAATGAATGCCCCATTTTCAAACTTTTTTCATATATAACGTATTATAAGGCGCATAGAATAGAGGCTACAGTAGAGGCTGGGGTTACGTTCCGCATTCATTAGATGGCGCTGCACTAAAAGGAATGTCAGTCAAACTTTATTAATAGATTATAAACCAGCGTTCTGAGAATTCCGTTCTCTTCCAAAATGATTGAACAGTTGTTTTATTATTTTCCCTGAGGTAAAGTCAGTGACGTAGTACTGTAGTAGTAGTAGTAGTAGTAGTACTATAGGAGCCATTTTGGGTTCTTTACACAAACACCCAAATGAAAA